>NC_067141.1:37613200-37918914 GCF_903995435.1 Acomys russatus
AGACAGTGTGTGTCCTGCTTGATGCTGACAGGGTGTGTGAAGTGCTTACTCAGCACCATGTCAGAGAGACACGGTATGAAGTGTTGAGTACAGTGGCTGAGCTAGGACTGTGTGTGCGCTAAGTGCTTAGTGTGGTGGCTCAGTGGCAGACTTCTATTCACTCTTCCCTTCTCTTCAGTTGTTCTTTCATGCCATTTCTGAGGCCTCTTTAATTCTCTCTCTCTCTCTCTCTCTCTCTCTCTCTCTCTCTCTCTCTCTCTCTCCTTCTCCCCCTCTCCCTCTCCCTCCCCCTCTCCCTCTCCCCCATCTCTCTCCCTCCCTCCCTCCTGCCCTTCCCTCCACACACTGGGACAGGCACCAGGAGGCCTGGCTTGGTTTCTATGGAGTCACTTGTGATTATAAAGCTACTGAGCCTTGCTGGGGAACAGACTAAGGTGGAGTACAGATGGTTATGGATGTGATTGGTGTAAATACATGTGTGCAGTGTGCACACTGAACGCACACAGCAACATGCACACACATACATAATGCATATGTGTCTAAACGGCTGCCCAAGCTGCCACACTGATCGGCAAGATTTTTTCTAGTTTGGAGCAATAAGTTCTCCCTGGCTTTACAGTATACAATGAAAGCTGATGATTGCCTGGTGTTTCCTTGCCCAAGTGGGAGGAGGCACTGCAAACACCTAAGTAGCCTGTAAGAGCCAAGAGATAGCAGCTGTCATAGAAGTCCACAGGCCTCCCAGGATGACAACTCTGCTTCTGGAAACATCCGCCTGGAGACAGCAGTTGACCATAAGAAGAGGCAGTAGGAAGGCAGCAAACATGGTAGGATGACTGCCACCAACCCAGAGCCCTGCAAGACCAGTGTCTGGCCACAGACTGACCTTGTTTTATACTAAAATGTCATATTCACAAGGACATGAGTTTAATTTTTTCACGTATTTGTGAAATTAGTGGATATCCACACATACGTATTTTTTACTATATATATTTAACGTTCTGGCAGTTTTCCTGTTTTACTGCATATACTAGGTGTAGAATTCTGCAATGTCCCATGTTGTCCAGCAGACGGCGCTCTGAACAAGCAGTTCGCACTAAGCAATGGTTTGTAACCGATTAGTCAGTCTCAAAGAGTAAATCTTGATCTCATTCAGGGTTCCCATGTTGCCAGACTCCAGAAAATCTAACCTTCCTAACACTGATGAGAAAGAGAGGAGAGAGAGAGAGAGAGAGAGAGAGAGAGAGAGAGAGAGAGAGAGAGAGAGAGAGAGAGAGAGAGAGAGAGAGAGAGAGAGAGAGAGAGAGAGAGAGAGAGAGCACACTTAGCACTTCAACAAGAAAGTGGTACTTGTTAGTAAAAAGCCAGGGTCTTTTTTATTTTCTTATTATATAATTAAGTCATATGGTTGTATATCTGCACACTGAATCTGTTCACACTCTTTTACCATTTTGTATCGTGGGGGTTGTTTTTATTTGTGTGTTATGGCTTCTTGTTCCTCTTCTTTTTTTCTTTTTTCCTTTTTTTTTTTTTTTTTTTTTTTAAACAGAGTCCTGCTATGTAGCCCAGGCTGGCCCTGACCTTGTGCGCCTCTCACCCCAGCCTCCTATATACTTAGGTTACAGGCATGCTCCATTAGGCTTGGCTTGCTTTATTATTTTAAAACTCATCTTTTGGAGAGCAGGCTTTGCCGGTACGTTAGGAGCTTCTTGTTTCTTTTGACAGCTCTATAGTATTTTACTCTGTGGATGCAATGCCCTCCATCTCTCCTATCATAGCCATTTATTTTTCCAGTCTTTGGTACTTCATATGGCACCGCAGTGGCCAGGAAGGCACATGTTGCTCCTTCAGCCTGTTAAAGATTTGCAAGGATAGAGCCTGGAGATGGAGCCCAGGGGCTCATGGTGGCTAGGCAGTGCTCTAGTGCCGAACTCCAGCTATGGCTACACCTGCTTCTCTTGACGATCTTTCCCAGGCATAGTCCTCAGAGCATCAGGAAAGGCCTTATGTGCAACAGGAACATCTGCAGTTGGATCTCTCAGACCTCCCACGTGTTCACTGGTTTCTTACGGCCCTCCTGTCTCCTCTCCCACGACTTTCATATCCCCATAGCCTCGGCTTTCTGGCTGGCAGGGTGGCGTTCTGCACAGTAGAGATGGCTGTGGGGGTGGTGACCGTCTCCTCCCAGTTTCCCTGTTACCTCTTTTGATTTGAACTTTCCACCTTCCTTGCTCCTGTAGCAGGCTCTTCAAAGATGGCTTTTCAGTGGACACAGCTTCTTTTTATTAAAAAGATAAAGTTTTGTTTTAATGACAGAAGGCGTAAGAAGAAAAGCTTCACCTATTCCCCCATGCCCCAGAAATATCTGTTATGTATTCTCTGCCAGACAGATCCACCCCGAGACGTAAGGACTTGTGGATTGGAATTATTCACACCCTCTTCATGTAGGACATGGAGCCTGCGTGTGTCATTCAACATTGCAAATATAGATATTTCCTCTTGTCATAGCCTTTGAAGGCATCTTTTTAAATGTTTTGCATATGTATTTGTATGAATTGTATTTTTTTTTTTTTGTAGATTGCTTGGCCACACACATATCTTCTGTGGCTGTTATTACAATGAATCTGCGAGAACATCTTTGAGGAGACGCACTTGTGGTGGGTCAAGACTCTGGCTGTGAGGCGTCCTGGTTGGTCAGATAATGCCTGCATTCTGGGACTGTTTTTTTTTCAAGACCAATATTATTCCTCAAAATCCCTCCCCCACCAACTGTTTTCCTTTGTGACCCAGAGAATGTGGCTCTATAATTGTTTTGATCCGATGAACTGGTCAGGAAACAGAACTTTTAACATTCTGCGGGCTGTAAATGACGTCTCAGGTCTGAGACGATGCATGTAGTGGTCTCACACTCTCGTTTTACAGATGAGGGAACTACGGCTTAGAGAGAAGGAAGAGCACACTGAGGGTGACACTGCAGTGAGCAGCTGGGACAGGATGCAGATGCAGGCTCTCTGCATCTCTAGACTTACTGCTTTTCCTGTGGCTATTCTTCTTGCCAACTGTTTGCAGGGCTGGGATCCAACCCAGGGCCTCAGGCATAGGAGGCAATGGCCTATGATTAAACCACACCGGAAGTCTCCAGGTGTCCCTATCTTTAATGTCCACTTCTGCTAGAAAGGTTTTTGAGCAATTAATTCCAGTTTTAAAGTCATCCGAGAGATAGCGAAGTGTGCCAGTGAGGCAACCCTGATTTGTGGTGTTGCCGATTTCTGTGGTGTAAACATTTCTGCTACAGCTAATTTTAAGCTGTCAAAAGCCTGACAGTGCACTTACACAGTTCCTGGATGCTTCACAGTCAGTGCAAGCTGGTCCGAACAGTCCCTTTACCATTGAGCCAAAGGCTTAATTATCTCACGGGGGGTGGAGTGGGGTGGGTGGGTGGGGGGCTTATGTTCTCTGCTCTCTGCTTTCCTATTGGCTAAGTGACCGAAAATGCCACCATCCTTCCTTTTGAGGCGACTATACACATAGATGGCTAAGTCCCTTCTAGGAATCAGATAGCTGAAGCATTTTCAAAGTCATCTGTGAGCCACTATCACACACCATTTCTCTCTCCATGAAGAGGCTGACTTTTCCGTCCACAAATTCCTGGCCTCCAATATTTCCCAGAGCTTAGGAATTAAGATCAAAAGCGCAGCTAGCAATGAGTTGTTAGGATGTGGTCAAAGATGAAAAGCCCGTTCACCAAGCTGCGCTTTGTAGATTAGCCCTTCACTGCAATCTGTAATTAGAGCCTGCTATGACCTGGTTCTAATCAATGAGGGAAAGAGGTGGGCTGGGGGACTCCCAGCCTGTTTGCAGGAATTTTCCCAGACTACCAGTGGGGAAACTTCAGAAGAGCCAACTGCTTTAACAGTGACAGGCAAACTGTTTGCCTTCCCAGGTCTGAGGAGTCCATGCCTCTGGCAGCTGATGGCCCGCTGCTCCTGGACATTTCTAACAACGCTGCGTGCAGATCACCTGCTCAGTATTCCTGTCATTTAGTGACACTGTCCTAAGTCATCACCACAACCTTAGTGAGAGGAACTGAGGGCCTTCCCATGACTTTTTTCTGGTGGCTAGAAAACTTAGTTGAGCGGCCATCCTTGGGGCTCAGGGATAGGTTGCAGGATTGGCCTGGACAACCATGGTGTGTGGTGTCCTCTCCATCCTTGGACCCTGCCAGGGAGGGAAACTTACTCCCCCACAGTAGTTGACAAAGAATGGTGGCTGCTGTCTCTGTCATCCTGATTAGAAAAGCATTGTGTGATTTGGTCTCAAGGTGACCACACATAGTAGACCCATGCTCATGAGCGGACCTGACTGTGTTCTATTAAGGAAGAGAAGAAGAAAGACTGAGCTGAAGTTCGGGCTATCTGAGTGTCCTACCTACAGCGGAATCTGTTTTTTGTTTTTGTTTTTGTTTTTTTTTTAAGCTCAGACAACTGGGCTGAAACCACCTAGGCAGCTACACTGCCTTGTAAACACCCTGTGAGTTGTTCAGGCTTCCTCGAGATTGACCTAGAATGACTGAAATCTGGTCCTCATCATCTGAAAGGTGTGACTAATTAGTGCTCGCTCTCTGCAACCCTCTGCTCTCCTATTACACTCCCAACCTTGTTTTTAGGAGAAGGCAGGGGAAAGATGTAGGCATTGGCCCCAACCTTCTCCAGACTTGATGGAATGCGTTTCCCACTTACTAGCCTCTCAGTTCTTCAGCTGCACGGAGAAGGCACACTGCGGCTTCACCTTGCTTAGCGAGCGAGCACTCCCCCCTCTTTGTTAATGCTTTGCATGTCTTATTTCATAAATCACAGACATGGAAAGTGCAGCTATGCCATCGACTTTATTGCTTTTGTCCAGCCACGGGAAACAGTCTCTTCTGATCCCCAATTCCTTTAGTAGTGTGAGGCCCCCAAACAGAATAAATCCTTCTTTCCAAAAACATTGCATTGCGATCATAGGGGTGGGGGCCGGTTGGGAATGGAGAGGTGGGGGTGGGGCTCCGACAAAGGGGAACAATCAAAGTCTGGTTTTTTTGCTTGCAAAATGCGTAGTCCAGTTGAAGAGACATGTAATCATTTGGGGAATCGAGTCGGCTCTGACTCTTGGCTCCCTGCACCTTTTCATCATCTGGACGCCAGATAAAATACAGATGTTCATAAAATACAGATGTTCAGAGCAAGAGACACAGCACCAGACCGGTCCTCTCTTGGCTTGTACTATCTCTTAAAGCCCGAATGCCAGACCAACTCATTTTCAGCATTTTGGTCCAGCTATAATTCACAAAAGATATCCCAATCTGGGTCGAGTAACTTTCTTAGCCCCGTGTCGGGAACAGCCTTGGGGGGGCTCTGGCCTTTGGCTGTCATCTGAGGAAAGTCAGATGTGCAGAAGTGTCATGGTGGGCAGCAACTGTGACACCCTTCCTCTGAAACCAGCAGGGGGCCTTCCTCCTTGCCTTGTGTGTCTTCTTACCGTGGCCGCTGCCTCTGTACAGAGTGGATCCTTGCCTCACAATCTGAGAGCACCTTTGTATTTTCCATATTGTCACGGAATGTGATTGGGTCAGACCCTCCCCCCACCCCCCGCTCCCCAGGAAAAGGACTTGGGGTTTTAACCTTCTCAGAGATGGAGATGCCATAGGAAGATTATAATTACCTTAAAGGAAGCCCATAGCAGGGCTGCAAAGGTAAAGAGGACAGAGTGTAAGGATGTGGAGAGGAATGAATGCCTGTGTGGCTTGTCAGAGTCCCAGCTCCCACATTTCTCCCTCCTTCCTCATCCCTCCTCTGAGGACTAAGCTTTCTTCATATGCAACTTTGATGCCCCTCCCTTCCCTAACCCCATGTTGGGGATAAAACCTAGGGCCCCATGCACCTAGCTAAGCAAGTAGTGTCCACTGTGTGATGTGCCCCCACCCCAGCTAGGGAGGGTAGCTTCCAAGAGGCCAGTGCCAGCTCTCCAGTGAGCTTGTCAGTTCCAGTGTGTCAGGGTCACTGAAGAGGCCGCCCCTGAGATGAAGGCTTCCTTTATTGCAGAGATATGTGCGTGACAGAAGCTGTTCTGAAGCCTGTGAGAAGATGGGAATTAGGCCACTTCCCAGGTCACTTTTTTCCTCTTAGACCTTGCTCTCTGCTCTGGTCATGCTGGGCCACATGCCTACTTCAGCTTCCTACCTAGGAGTTTCACAAGCTTCCTGGGACTTAGGGATCTTGGGACAAACAGGATTCTCCCTCAAACACAGTTCTCAGAAACAGTGCTGAAGAAGGAGAAAGGCAGAGGAAGTTCTGGACCTCCCTCTGACAGGAACGTACCTTTCCAGACCTTGCCTTCCACCTGGGGCCAGGTGGGCCAGATGCAAGCCCCTTGCCACAGCTGCAACCCTTCTTGACAGCTGCTGCACTGGCTGTAGCCCAAGCCCGTGCAAGTCTCACATGCTCGGTGGCAGGGCTTACACTCTCCCAACTCTTGGTCTCTGTAGAAGCCAGGGCCACAGTCCTGCACACAGCTGCCACCTTTGAAAAATCAGGGGAAAAGCAATCAATGAAGGATCGACTCTGGCCAGCTGGGCTTCTGACATTATACAAGGTCAGATCCCGAAGGATTTTTTCAGGACATTTTTACTACATGTGTGCAAACCAAGATGCTGTCAGGTTATTTCCATCAAGAACTATGTTTTAATAAATGCAATACTTTTTTCCCTTTCAACTTAAACATACATTTGCCATCAATGTAAAGGGCAAGAAGCTTTGGATAAAGACTGTAACACCTCTGAGCCTTAATAAACTAGAAATAAAATGAAGGTAAGAAGAGAACTCCCATCACTTGGGAGGCAGAGGCAGGAGAATTTCTGGGATTTGAGGCCAGCCTGGTCTACATAGCAAGTTCTAGGACAGGCAGGATTGCATAGAGAAATTCGGTCTCAAAAAAAAGAGAGAGAGGAGAGGAACTAGTGAGGGGCTGGGGAGATGACGCAGGCAATAAAATGCTCGCCTTGCAAGTATGAAAACCTGAGTTTAGACCCCAAAAGCTTACACTTAAGCTGGGTACCAGGGGTGTGGTGGGACCCCTTGTAATCTCAGGAGAGATGGGAGAGGGAGACAGGTACATTCCAGGAAGTTCACTGGCCTGGTGAGCTAGCCTACCTACTTGGAAAAGTTCCAGGCCAATGAGAGTGCCTATCTTAAACAAAAGATGGAAGCCAACCTGAGGTTGTTCTCTGACCTCCACCAACATACTGCACACACATGTGCTCACATGTGCATACACACATGGGGGTACAGGCAGCAAGCACGAGCCACCAACTCGCTGAAGATTGTTGTACTAATGTCCATTCTCGACACCCAAGACCACTGGGCTACCCAGTCCCCAGGTGGAAGACTCATAGGAAAGTTCCTTCCCAACTGTCTTTCCAACAAGGTCAACGATTTCACCAAAACCTAAGACAAATGGTCTTGTTCAATTATATATTGCAGGTGAATCTGTAACATTATTATTATTATTTTTTTCTTGAGGTCTTTGTCTCAATAAAAGGGCCATGACTCTAAATAGCCCAGGTGACTTCAGTTCTAAAACATTTGCTTTCAGGCCTCCCTCCTGTATCCGTGCCCCCTTTCTACTCAACCCTCTTATTTCCATCAGTTTGGAGATCCTTGAGATTAATTAATGACATGCAATACTAAGTGCAGAAGGAAGTAGCTCAGGCTAACGTTTCTTTTCAAACCACAGTAAAATTCCTCCTTGGACCATAGGCGCCAGCACACAAAGACTAAAATCTATTACAGGAGTGATCCTATTGCAGTGACAGCCTGCTGCCTGCCCCCCACCACCCCCTGGCCCTCTACCCCCTGCAGCCTTTTCTTCCCCTTGGGTCACCGTCTTTCAGCTTACCTGAGAGAAAGAAGCCCTCCTCACACCAGTAGCACTCATGCTGGTCACAGCTGCCACAGTTAGTGTCGCAGGCTCTGCATTCCCATCCCTCACCATAGGTCTTCTCAGGGCAGGCTTTATAACATTTCTGTTCAAACCTAGGGGGAGATGATGCCGTGTTTCTGTGAGGTGGGCTGGCGTGGTTCTGCCGGGAACCACCATGATTTTGATCTCTCACACTTCTTTTATCTGTAGCGTGCTGACCAGGTTGTCAAGGGCAAAACCCTCAACTTGGTCTGTCCTGCCTCAAACAAGTTATTTGGTACATCCTCTGAACCTCTGAGGACCCCTTTATCGGGGGAGCTGGGAGGATGCTGGAGGGATGCGGGGAGGAGAGGCTCACTGAGTGCTGGTTGTTACGTATCTGTTCCTTCAAATCTGTGCACAAATCCCACAGCAAAGACATTGCTTATTTTTAATGTCTACCCGTGGGAAACAATGCTCAAGCCTCAAGTGTCCAACATCTCCTTAAAGGTGGGGCCGGGCTTTCAACCAAAGTTTGAACTTTGGACTAGCTATCCTACCCAGTTCTTTTAGGAAGTCAGAGACAGCCCAGTGTTAGGTTCAAGCAACTTACCAGACTGTCTGTGGCCAGATCACCAATAATAAGGAAGTGCCTTGACATTATAACACATGCTAACACATACTGACGCATGCATATACATATATGGACTCTTGTGTAGATGACCTGCTATGCTCACTATACAGCAAGATACTGGAATTCACTTGGAGGGACCCTGGAGTGAAGCGGACTCTTGCCCTTTGGTGAATTTCAAAGCTTCAGTAAGTCATTGGGGGAAAGGTTTGTATTCCTTCTTAACAGCTTATATTGTACAACACTGTATCAGCTAGGCATGTGGTGCTAAATAGTCTGAGATGTTGTAAATGTGTGTTTCTTGAAATAGTTATTTCATGCTGTGTCTGGGTGCTATAGGGCATGCTATTGCAGTCTATTTCTTTCTCAAAGGGTTTTATGAAACACACTCATCGGTGATCTGGTGAGTGTCGTGTGTAGTGGGGGGGGTTCGGAGAGGAAGCAGGTGCAGGGGAGGCATTTGTACAGGGGTCAGATTGAAGACTCAGCCAGGACAGAGTTGGACTGGAGGGACATGGGGAGAGGGGGATCATCAGAGGAGAAAGGACACAATTTCTCATTAGTTTCTGTATCCTCTCTCTCTCTCTCTCTCTTTCTCTCTCTCTCTCTCTCTGTCTGTCTCTCTCTCTCTCCCTCTTTCCGTGTGTGTGTGTGTGTGTGTGTGTGTGTGTGTGTGTGTGTGTGTGTGAGACAGAGATATATAGATAGATAGAGAGATAGAATAAGTTCTTCATGTCCCTCCCATATGACCTCTTTAAGATATGCCTGCATGTGTACCATTCATCTTTGCTATGAGAGCCCTGGCTGCAGCTATTGAAGATGATATGCTGTCACTTACATTCTACTCATTAAATACCATCCAGTTTTATCTTATAACCACCAACCTGGGGCCTCTTCATCTTCCCTCTATCCTTTAATGCATTCATTTAAAGTCCGGAGGGTCAAACATACGGCCTTGCTTGCAAAGTGAGCCAATGGCCTTCCACTGAGTTGCACCCCTCCCCCTCGTTCTCTCTGAAGTGAAAAAACTATATGAATGAGTTGGAATGCTATGACAACGTCATATCATTGTCACTGTGGTGACTGGTCATTTAGGGCCTGGGGAGATGGCTCAGCAGTTAAGAACACCGGATATTCTTGCAGGGGACTTGGGTTTGGTTCCCGGTATCCACATAGCAGCTCACAGCCGTTTATTACTCCAGTTTCAAGTATGCATACTTCTTAATGCAGTGCATACCCGTACAAGTGAATGCAAGGAACACATCCATACACATACAATAAAAGAACATTCCTAATCCCCAAAATATAAAAATGCTTCCAAATTAAGAACTTTTTGAGAACTGACATGATGCTGCAAAAACAAAACAAAAAAGAAAAAACAAAAACAAAACCCAAAACATTGGTTTCACGCACAAAATTATTTTTTAAATGTCATATGGAATGATGCTCTGATTATGCACCTCGGTTATATATGAAGCGTGGATGCTAGTTTGAGACGTGACCCCTTTTAAAACATCTCATTTATATGTAAATATTCCACGATCTGAGAAAAAAAATATGAACTCAGAAGTACTTCTAGCCAAACACTTCAGCTGAGGGGTCTACTGCTACCTCTGGTTGGCTCATCCTGTTGTTATGCTTGACTAGCTGGGCTTCCCTTTCCTCTCGTTTTTCTCGCGGCTTTCACTATCGTCCTATCTACAAGCTTGTTCTGAGATCCTAGAATCTGCCAGGGGGAGACGCTATGGCGACAGAAGATGGTGACCCATAAAAATGGAGAAGCAGGCTTGCCACTAGTTTTTGGTGCAGAGTGAGAAGGGCACCAGAGCCTCCCTCAATCTTCTCTTTGTCTCCTGGACACAACATAGACCCCAAGTTGCTTATAAGCTTGGTGAAAGATGGAGAAAAGAGGATGTGAGAGCTGTGGTGGTCGAGCAGGACCTATGTGGACTGTGTATTAGTCTGACCTGCCCTTTCCTTTCCCTTTTCTGTTTGTATTGCTTTTCTTCTGGCATAGGCAGTGATGTAATCTGGAGGGGAGAGCAGCTAGGATAGGAGGTGGTGTTGAAACATGCAGAGTTGGCTTTTACAGGTTTGTATGGAAGAACTTTAGTCTGATGCTTATCTGCGCTTCATTTTAGCTAGTGGTCCACTCTCTCATCACCAAGGGGGCAATTAAGAGGTAAGTGTCACACCTGGCTTCCCTTGGCGCATCTGACTCTGGTTAAGGACAAAGTTCCCACACAGACATTGGGCACCAGCTTTCTTGAAGGCAGATATATTATTAAAGCCTGTCTATAAAAAGCAAGATTTGAATGTTGGTGACCCATGGCAAGATTCCTAGACAACCAGTGTCAAGATGGATGACGTCCAGGAACAAGAAAGGGAAGGCTTCCTTTCAAGGCAAGAAAACATCTGGGCTCTTACCACTAAATCCAAGACTCACTCATTAATAGGCCACACAAGACAGTTGCTTCAGGCTGCAGGCAGGGCCCCTGTGCTTTATATCACTGGAGGTAGGATTAAGTCAGTGATGCTTAAGCTGCAGAAAGTTAGTGTCATGAACAAAGAGGGCCAGACTTACTTGTAATATCCTGCAGCACACGAGGTACAAGCTCCTGGATCATCTGGGGAAAAATCACAATAATGAAAAATTATGATCACCCGGAGTTCGTTATTTGGAAAAATGGACTTTGGAAAAGTTGTGGTTGGAGGCAGCTAATCTTCCAGGATATTTTTATGAAATGCACTGCCCAGAAATGATATTTGAACATATTGCACCATTTTAATTAGTTACATAAAGCACACTGTAATTTGTCTTTACCAAAGGTAGTAAAATGAAATTTCTCATTAAAACAAAAACAAGCAAACAAACAAACAAACAAACAACCCCCCCAAAACCCCTGGCCCCAACTTTCAAGGAAGAATAGGCCTAAGCTACTGGGTCTTCCTTCAAATTCCAGATCAACCGTGCTTCTTTCTTGTTAGGAGCCTCTGGGCCCTGGAGCTGGAAACTTAGCTCAGCTCAGTCCCCAGTACTACAGAAACAAAGCCCAGGATCCTCTTGGCCTCTACTGAGGATGGGCATCAGGTATTTCTGCATATACATTTGTAATGAGCTTCCAGCTTCTGACCCCAAGACCCAGATTTCTCATGATCTTCTGCAGATGTCCACCAATGGAAAGGGGTGTCACTGGGGAGTCTCCTTTGAAATCTGAACAAATATTTTCCCCAAGATGGGCACCCACTTTGTGCTTTTCACTTCATAGCATTCTGAAAGAAACTGTTCTATTTTCATTAGTCACAATGACTCAGTGTAGCCCTGTTGGTTCAGAACATGGTTTCACATTGCTGCTTTCAACAAGTCACCACCCCCAATCGATGTCTAGCACTGCCAAAAAGATGCCACACTTGGATCTGATTACCAAGGGCATTTTTATCACATTTGCTGGCCTCAAGTCCTTTCAAGAGAGTACCTCTGGCAGTTTGTCCTGTGATCTGACCGACAACCCAATCTTGCCCCTTCAATTTGCATGGGACACAAGAAGAACAACTTCTTCTTAAATGATTTCTTTTGGCACATGAAGACTTTTACTTCAGTTTATTTCAGGCAACTTTAAGTTCAGATAAACTAAAACTACTGCACCCTTTGAACTCAGTGGGAAAACTATCCTTTCTGAACTGCTTATTTGAAAACCTGATGTTTGCAGGGCAGAGATAGCCCCACTCACATCTTTAATCTCAGATTTATCTTGACCCTGCCTAGTGAGGGATGTCCCTTGAACCATGCATAACACATTGTACTAAGACATGGGAGCAGACATTTTATGGTAAGACTCCTTGAAGAGGCTTTGCTACCTCAGAGATAAGCAGGGCTCCTCAGAACTCTCTGGAAAGAGCTCAGTGATGGAAAGAGTAAAGAGCATTGACCTGGAAGTTGGGATACCCTTTCTTACTTTGAAGCTTTAAATACAGCCTTAAATGTCTTGTGAACTTGAGGAGAAATCATCACATTTTCTAGGTCCTGGATTCTGCAGATGCAAAATTAACTGGTTGGACAAGATGCCTGCTGAGACTCTCTTGTTTAGTTGAGTTGAAAGTTGAGGATTCCAAAACTGAATCTAGCAGAAGTTGGGAAACTCTGGTCCAATTAAGAGCCAGACACATCTTTGTCCACTCGTGTGATATGAGAACACTCCCCCACCACAGTATCACCAACAGTGAGTAGCTGCATCAAAGACCCAAATCTGGGCTCTTTATTATTTGACAGGAAATGTTCACAAACTCTGGCTATGGCATTACCAGCTTGAGACTTCATTTCATTCAGCCATTCTTTTTATGGTTAGAACCATACTTGTTTAGGAACCACCTATTAAGTTCCTTATAGTAGTAGTTGAGTTTGAAGGGTTGAACAAGAGTCAAAGTATTCTGGCATGGTAGTACCAGTCTTTCATCCCAGCACTCAGAGGCAAGGGTCGGTAAATCTCTGTGAGTTCCAGGCTAACCGGGCCAACATAGAGACTTCTAGGCCAACAGGAACTATACAGTGTTACTCTGTCTCAAACAACAGTAAGAAGGAGCCAAGGTTCTGCCGAGGCTTGGTGATAGGCTCTGGCAATGAAATGGTTTTTAATATCTGAATCAATGCAGTTTGTTAAGGTAAACTAAAATAGGGCGATGAAATGACCCTAAAAGCAGGCTAATGAAATGGACTCGGGGATCGGAAACTAAATGCTCATGAGAAAGAAATGTTCTCTGGCCTTCTTGGAAACCCCATGAGGATGCTTTCTCCTTTCATACTGTATAAAATGGAGGTCTGAGTATATTTTCAGGGGTGCAGAGGCCTCAGTAGACACCAAGGCTAGTTCAGTTCCCACTGGGAGTGTATTTCTGAATTCACATTCTTCTCAGTCCATCATCAGAATACCTTGCTTCTATTCAGCTTGCCTTCGGGCGGCTTGATTTTCCCCGCCTCTCCCAATGAACATACTTGACTCTGACAGTTTTGCTAATTTAGCAAGGGCTGGGAGAATTCTAATCCTGTTCGCTAATGTTCTGGTCATCTCTCCCATCTAGGAACTTAATGAGCTTGCTCTCTGCTCCTTTAAGCAGGTCACTCATGAAAATGTTAAATAGAACCAAGCCTCAGAAATGTGCATACCAATGGAGTTGAGTGCAGGGACATTTCCAGCCTGCTTATACAGAGAATGTGGTACCTTTGTGACAGTTTGTGCACATTAATAATGCAGATCTTGGAACTAAGGTATCTGATAGCTTATGAATGCCAGGTTTTGTTTTTTCATTATTATCAGTTGTTCTAAAGAATGAGAATTGTTTGAAAAAGTTTTTTTTTTTTTTCCACCCTGGAAGCTCTACAAACCAGACATGAACCAAATGGATTTAGCTTGACCACTGAAAGGCAGTTGGGTTAAGGAAGTTGCTAACAACCTTAAGCCTGGAAGGTGACCCCAAGTCAACTCCCATTCAATGGTAAGGTGGGGTCACTTGAGAGTAGCTTCCAGTGAGTGTTTTCTGGGAGTTGGGAGGGGAAAGGGCAGTGTAAATCAGCCAGGATGTTAACTGTCTTGAAAGGTATTATCTAAAGGCAGATGTTTAGACAGCTCTGGTTGATCTTGTTGAGCTGTTGAGCTAAGGGCATGTCTTGGTAAGTCAGATTTCAGAGAGCACCTCAGACATTCGGAAACAAAGCTATCAGAAACAGCTGGTGGCTTGTAGCTGATCACATCCCACAGGGGAGAAAGGTACAAGCAGAGCCTATTCAACACAGGACCCATTTTCTCTTTCCAGAGAATATACAGGTTAATTGCCTTATTTGGGGGAGGGTGGGCAGGCATGACTGTCATGTGCATTCTGCCTTGAGACAGCTGCACCATTTGGGTCATCCTTTGACTGTCCGCTTGGGGATTTGTCATTACTGGACCTCACCACAAAGTCCTGTCTCCAAGGAAACATTGGCACCAATTCTCAACAGCAGCCTAGTGAGTGGTCAGTGACAATATCTATCAGAGATGGTTTGTTTTCAGCAACACTCACAGACTGCCCCACTGAATGGAAGTCAAACAGGACCATAGGAGGTGCTACCCATATATCACCTGTAAGCTGTGTTAAAAAGGGGGGACTTTTTTCACATCGAGATGGAACTCCAAAAATTAAAAACTGTTCAAGGAAGGTCAGCTTACTTTTACAACTTAAATAAACATTAGGCTCTATAGTTAAGGAAGCATGTAAGCTTAAAATACTGTAATATGCTTTTTAATATTTTTCTTGCATGGTTATTTCTTTAAGTGATACAGGAAACTTGGTATCTTTTGCTATAGAATATATGTGTGTGAGCTAGCTATGGGTTAACTAGTTGCCTAAGTAGAATTGAGCACAGGGGACATTGATGTCAGGATCCTCTTAACCATCCTGTAGTTTCTTTCCCTGGACTAGACAGACTTTGGTCTCCTCTCCTCATGGAAATTGGGTTTGTGTCCCCTTCCTGTGAGGCTTTGCTTACTAATGCAGTCCAGGAGGACTAACATGGATACTAACTTCATCTCCTTAGGAGAGGTCTAGGTCCCCAACCCCCTTAGGTGTTGGCTATTTCTTAAGTTACTTCCACTATGACTCTCTCAGGCCACACTTAAAAGTGTTCCATAAAACATTATCTGTTCTTTCATAATTTAGGATTGCCTGGTGTCTCCTCCCCCCACCCCCATCCTCTGGTCCAATCACTGAGGCTTTACTGAACTTTGGGATCTTCTGACCCATGTGGCCAGTGTCTCTCATACTTAGGCAAGTAGTGGACCAATGTTAGCTCCCCTCACACTACCTATATTCCTAGCTGTAGTCATATTACAACCTTCACCAGCAATGGAAATCTCAGTTGGTAATCTCCATATTTTCATACTGTTAAATCCACTAGATTAAAAAAAAAACTGGTATGTATTATGTGTGTATAAATTATCCACTATTAATCATCATCACTTATTATGTGCTTGCTCATGAATATTTTCATTTATTTTTAAATGTGTGCTAAGTTGGAAGTTTGAAGAGGATAGCATGAAAGTAGACGTGAATGTGCGTTTTGTTGTTTTCTGCAGTCCAGTGGACCATGTTGAACAGTGATCTGTCTCTGCAGACCAGTAGCTTTGACTCCACCAAACTGAACTCCTGAACTCACATTTAACCATGAACACAGCCCATGGTTTACAGTTGGCTTCTTAGTGTTATCCCTGCATTTCTGATGGGCTCGTTCATCTGTATATGTGTAAAAGCCCTCTGCTCTTGGCCTCCAGTCTTCCTTACTTATGGATAGATAATTTGTTTGTTTTTAATGAACTTGCCCACCAAATATTTCAGGTCAGGAGAAAAGGGGGAAATATAGTCATGAAAGAAGGGATTTAGATAATATGATTAGATTGTACTCTCCCCACCTCACTGCACTCCTACAGTCTTAGTCCACACACTGGTTTACCAGAACAAAAAAATTTATGTTCATGTCTCTACAAAAACCAACCAGAAAGTTCATTTGTCAAGAGATGTGAATGTGCAGGTAAGCTGAGCCAATGCCACAGAAACTCTCTTTCTGGATGGTATTTAGCATGGAAACATTTTCCTGAAAGGCCAGTGAAAGGAAAACACATAGCTGTGTTCATAGATGTAGTATGCATATTCATGGGTGTGTATGTGTATGTACACATATACACACACACATACACACACACAGCTTTGTCAAAACCTAATCTGTGTGTATGTATTACATGTGTAAAAGGTCTATGTTTCCTTAACAAATTTCACAATAGAATTTATTAAAACAAAAGAGGTTTGTAAGAAAAAGAAGATGTTGGGTGTCAAGGTACATACATGTAGAACTAGCGGCTTAAGAGGCTAAGATAGGAGGAGTCCTTTAGCCCAGCCTGGCAAAATAGAGTCTTTGTCTAAATTCCTAAACCCAAACTCAACCCCCAAACAAAATCAAAACATTAGGAAAGAAAGAAAATGCCTAGGCCAGGACATACATTCATAAGTGCATGCACCAAGTAAATAAAAGTAATGGTTTTTAAAAGTTTAAACTTACCAAGAAAGTGGGACAGAGGGAAAGACATCCTATTGGGACTCTAGGTGAGAGAAGCATGGGAGAATGGGGAAATAGAAGGATCTAGAGGGTACTAGAAACCTACAAGAAGAACATTATGATGGGCAGATCTGGGCCCAGGGGTCCTGCTCAAAAACTATGGCACCAACCAAGGACAGTACATGCAGTAAACTTCGAACCCCTACCCAGATCTAGCCAATGGACAGAACATTCTCCACAGGTGAGTGGAGAGTGGGGACTGCCTTTCACACGAACTCTGGTACCCCATATTTGACCACGTCCCCTGGATGGGGAGGCCTGGTGGCACTCAGAGGAAGGATAGCAGGCTACCAAGAAGAGACTTGATACCCTATGAGCATATACAGGGGGAGGAGGTCTCCCTCAGTCACAGTCATAGGGGAGGGGAGTAAGGGGAAAATGGGAGGGAGGGAGGAATGAGAGGATACAAGGGATAGGATAACAACTGAGATAAAATAAGAATAAACTAATAAAATATATTAAAGAAAAAATAAAAAAATAAAAGTTTAATAGAAAGATGGAGGTATGATTAAGGAAGACATACTGATATTGGTTTCTGGTCCCTATATATACTCACAGGAGTGTATATATGTGCACTTATTTCATACGACACCCACCCCCAAAATAACCCTGTTCTGCCACATGTTTGAAACAGTGTCTCTACAGATGTGTCTTGAGTCAGTTGTCATGTGGCTTTGCTCTTGATTTCTTTTTAATTCCCTGTCCACTTCTACTTTCTAATCTTCTCATTATGTCCTTGAACACTTCCTAAGTTCTATATCACCAGGGTTAATTTTTATACCGCTGGTGCTACGTTCAATACCATGGGTGCTCTTCCTAGGAGGAGGGCCCAAACTGACACAGATGTTTGAGCAAACTTTTTTGATAACAGCCACTTTGAAACAGATTATCTTTCTGATAGGACTCTGCAAAGGAAGCATGTGACTGGAAATGGCATTACTGCTGGCTCTGCTGCAGACTCACTAACCAGACGGGGTTGTCCCTCGGGCCAAGCGTGTTCCCATCCTTCCTTTCCTGAGCATCTATTGCACTTGCCCTACTGACATGTCCCAAGGCTCCCTCTGAGGGCAGAAGCAACACTGGAAACAGTCAATACTTCAGCTGCTTAGAGAGATAATTAAACAAATTGTCAATAATGTGTATTCTTCCTGAGTAAATATGTATTTAGTTATCGCACAATGCTGTCACCCTGACAGGGGTGTCCCTGACATTCATTAGCCCACTGATAAGAAATTGGGTAAGAGCTTTATATTTCCAAAGAGTGTAACTAATTATAAGGCCCAGACAGCACTAAGAAATACATAAATTTAAATAGGTCTTGTACTTAGAATTTCTTCAAATACTATTCAGATACAAAGTAGATCTTCTGACAGCTTTGCCAATGCTAGCTTTTCCAGAAGGTTCAATAGTGTTAGAATACAAAATATTTGGTTAGAGGAACTGTTGATGCTTTTCAACCATTCTGTCCTCACTGCTGTGCAAGGACAATGAATAAACATTTGAATTGGCAGGCATGGAAACCATGCAGCTGAGCGACAGTGGGGCACGGCCCCCTGGAGAGGCGCAGGAGTAGAAGAGACCTCAATAAATAATCAAAATCATTGTCTACAAATGTTGGCTGAAAGAGGGATCAGTGCTCCGTGGGCTTTACCAAGTCCTCCAATTCCAGTGATGGAGTGCCCAACAGGCAAGCTCCTTGTGGGTCCCCGTTCTTCCTGAGCTGGAAGAGGCAGAAGTGAGGTAGGCTTCCATGTTGATTGCCACAAGACCCACTCACTGCACTGTGTGTCCATGTATGCATTCATTTATTTTGGAGCTTACATTTCTGGGGAAGACACAGCTTTTAAAAGCAGGCAATATCTTAAATGATTTATTTAACAACCAGTTTCTGAGTCATACAACAAAAACATGCTGCCTGACAAAATTTTTCAAAAGCAAGTGATTATCAGAAGTCAGGTAAAATATAATCTTCTTTTCAACAAATACATGGCCCTGACACTATAATGCAGGCTTCATGAAGACAGGGGTTTTGTTGTCCTGCATGTTCTGTCCTAAGGATACCACCTTGGCACTTGTAGGGGAAAGAAGCTCACAGATAAATTTAGACATTCAGATAAAGATTACAGAGGATGTGGGAAGAGAAGAGAGACCCTCATCTCCATGAGCCAGTGAGCGAGAATGTCATTCAAGAATTAACCATTCGATTAGAGACTGGAATCTTAGCGCCATCCAGCCACAGGAAATTCTGCAGACAGAGATTGGGGAACCTGACCTGTTTAAGGAACATCAAGTAGACTTAAAGGAACATCAGCAGGAACCATGCATGCTGGCAGATGATCCTAGTACTTGAGAAGATGAGACAGGAGGATCAAGAGGCTTGGAAGTCCAGGGACAGCCTGGACTTGGCAAAACAACAACAACAAACAAAACAAACAAACAAACAAAAAAGAAGGAAGATGAAAGGAGGAAGGGGATGGGGGAAAAAGTAAAGGAAAAGAAGGTGGTGACAGCAGCCACGAAGGCTGGACTGGAGCAAAAGCCAGGCAGACAACGAGGCTAGAGTCATGGCAGGACCAGCTCAAATACAGTCACTCTCACCACCGCCTTGCTGGTCATTAAACCCATGGCCTCTTACATGGTAGGCATAAAGCTACCACGGAGATACACAGCTAGCTCAGAGAACCATGCTGACAAGCATATGAGATTAGCCTACTAAAGGGGGGCGTTATACAAAAGGCCCCAACGTGATCTGATCTGCAGCTAGAGACCCGGAAGGGTCCTGTGGACGCTGCATGATGAATGGCCCTACTTATATACAGGAGCATTTACAACTATTACATCCAGCTAAACTCAACTAGGGCTCCATGGACCACATGCGAGAAAGATGTTTTAGAGAAAGACAGGTAAGAAGAAGTGATTAGGGGTAAACTAAGACTGTAATAAGAAAATTCAGATTTGGGAGACATCAAAAAACTAACATTTGGAGACATGATGTTGGGGACAGGATGAAGGAGTGAAATGACTCCTTGGGCTGACTTGAGCCCTACAAGGATGAGAAAAAAAAAAGGCATTAGCTGTGACTTGGACTTAGAGGTAAGAACAAACAACAAGTCGAGTAGTCCAGTGACACCCTGCTGTGGCATGCGAAGGAGTATCTGTGGTCCCTCAAGGAATTTGCAAGCTGGTGGGGAGAGGACAGTGATGACCAAGGCTGGAAAGCTAGGAACTACTCTTGTGGCAAAACAAACCTCTGATCTAGTGTGACTAAATATTTTTGTCCAGGGCCTGAAACAAACCAAAATGTTAATTGGATTTTTCTTTCTCCCTTTCTGTGCACAGGTGCATGTGTGTGTGTGTGTGTGCTGCATGCTCATATGCTCAGAAGACACTGGGGTGTCCTGTTCTTTCACTCTGCTCTCTGTTCCCTAAGAGAGTCTTGCACTGAACCTGGAGCTAATGCTGGTAGCTGGCAAGTCCCAGATCCCACTGCCTCTGCCCACCACCCCTAGCTCTTGAGTTACAGGTGTGCTCATGACCATGCCTGGCAATTTTATATGGTTCTTGGGATTGAACTCAGGTCTCCATGCTTGTGCAGCAAGTACTCTCATGCACTGAATCATCTCCTGAGCCCTTTATGTCTCTTTCTTGATGGGAAAAACTCAAAGTGTTCTCATTATACTGAGGGTTTTCAGATAAAATACAGTGTGCTCAGGAGTCCGAGGACTATAAAGTCAGATTAAGGATGGATGAAAATTAGGTGGAGGAGTCAGCAAGATTCATTTGGGCCTTGGCTTTGGCATTGCCTAGGGTAAACCAAAACAAGAGTCAAAAATTTTCTTCTGAAACTCTGGAAGCCTGAACTGAATTTCACTAAGATGTACAGCTGAATTCACGCTGCCTTGGGTTCTAGAACATAATTTAAAAAACCTACTCAGAACAGTTCTCTGTAGGTAGTGTTGCAAGCCAACTGATGGGAGCAGATATGAATTTAGGGAAAAAAATGCAACCTCAACTCTCACTTCAATATATTCTTTCTCATTTGTAAGGAAAATGGCCTAAGTTTAAAGGTGCCCCCAATGCCAGGTCTTCATGCACATAAGAAAAGTGCTCTACTGTTGACCAGTCACCATGAGAAAGAGGCAGCAGAAGTAACCAGCAGTAGAGTCAGACTCACAGAGACTTCAGATCTCGAAGTTTCTGGTACTGAAAATAAATATGGCAAACCATCTAATGGTTCTGTTGAAATCAAAGAGTCTCGCCATCTAAAACTTCCTATCAGTTTGGAAAGAGGCAGCTTTAGCTTCCACAAGAGAAAACCATAGTGATGGGCACCTGAACAGAGTAAGCTAGGCAGAGAAGAAAGAGAATTAGCAAGTAAGGGCACATGACTCAAAACAGAAGTGTCAGCCCACAGAGTCAAAAGGGCACAGGAAGAATGACCAAGGAAGCAGGAAAGCAAGGAGACACAAGAAATGGTTCATTCCAGGGTGAAATAGTTCCATGAATGGGCAGAAACAATACACAAGAATAGACGGCTCAGAGCTTTTAGGGACTTGTTAAAAGGCATCAATCAGTTATAGGAACACATGCATGTTATTATTTTAATTCTTTAAATCTACATGAAGAGCATCATAGTGAAATTGCAAAATACACAAAAAGCAGCCATTGAGCCATGGAGTAGGGTAAAGGGTCATGGTACATAATAAAGAAAGACAACTGTCCGAGAAAATGCCTGGAAGTTTGTAGTGAAAGAGCATTAGTTATTTCAGCAAGACCCTAATTCTGTGGTAGCAAACTCTTAGAACAAACTGTGATGAAAGCACCAGAACTGGGAGCCAGGAGGGGTGCAGGGTCAAGGATCAGTTCCCCCATCATGTGACTGTCTGAGGCATTGTTTGTTTCAACCCTCTGGTTCTTCTGCCAGAGTGGATCTTTTCTCCTGTGCTACTAACAATTGCCGTAGTAGCTTTACAACATTTATCAGCTTGGGATACAGTGAACATTAATAATCTGTCCCAGTTGGGACATGTATCTTATTTATCACTCTAGTCACAGTGCATAGTCCTGGCCTCAGATTCCTTCTTTCCATATGTACAGTTTTGAGCCAGGGTATCACATTATTATATATCTTAATTATATATTATATATTTAAAATTACATTTATGTGTATGTGCATGTGTTTTCATGCACACGTGTATCACAGCATGCATTTGGAAGCCAGAGAACAACTTGCAAAAGTTGGTCCTCTCCTTTCACCATCATGTGGGTCCCAGGGATTGAACTCAAGCTTGGCAGTAAGCACTGGTACACTCTGAGCTATCTCACTGGCCTACAAATATATTTTGAGTCCTACCATATGCTATGCCTACAGAGGTCACTCATTTCTAGTATAGTGTGGAACTCAGAGTCTGGAGGCAATGCAGCAGGTAAAAAGATCTTACAGAATATGTGCTCATATGCTCATGTGTTCATGCCATGTGCTCATATAGCTAACAAGATGAAGGACAGGAGAACAGAATTCTAAAAAGTGAGAAGATTGCACAATCACATGTGTAGGGTGTAAAGTGACAAAACCCCATGGTATGATGCTCTTATGAAAGTAGAGATTGAGGACTAAAAGATGGTTAGAGGAAGAGAGAGAGAAGGATGAAAAGCTATAGAGAGATGTTAGTGGCAGAAATATGCCACATCCCTTCACTCTGAAGGCCTGTGGGGTTTTAAATAAAAGGATGCCAAAGGTAAGAGAGTAGATGGCAAAGGCTTTGGATGAGCTGGAGTGCAGAGCTGGTGTCAGGCTTGAGGAAACAAGAGATACAAGGGAGCACGCTGAAGAGATTAGTGCTGGATTGAGAAGCCTCTATGTAATGCTGAGAGGGAGTATGGGCATTTCTTAGTGCCACAGGAAAAAGTCTAAGATGTGTAGACTTCTACCAGCAGGTTCACATTTAGATAGAACCCTATGTTATAGTGTAGGGGATAAATGTGGGGAGTTGGAACAAGTATTAGTTACCTTTAAGGAAAGATTTGAAGGTACAGCCCGTCACAGTCAGAAAGGCAGGAGTATGAGGCAACTGGTTCCTATGACTCTAGTCAGGGAAGGAAGGGAGAAGGATGCTGTGGTCAGCCCACTTTCTCCTCTTTATTCAGTCTAAGGCCCTAGCCCATGGGCTGGTGCCACCTGCATTCAAAATGGGTCTTCCTTGCTCAATTAAGGAGTCCTGGAAGCACCTTAAGGAGCAACCCAGAGGTGAGTTCCAGTGAGGACTCCAAATCCCTCATGTCAACAGTGAAGACCAACCATGACAAGGGTGAAAAAGGGCTCTAAGATCTCTGCAGTACACAGGAAACTAACATATTTTGGTGGCCTGAAGTCACATGCTTCATTAGGATGTTTTGGCCAATGATGGATCGCAAACAGGGTGGGAAGAGCACATAATTACAAGGCTGAGTGAAGTCATGGATAGTTTAGTTTTTCTTAAATGTAGTGCATGGGTACACAATGATAAAACCCCCTAATGACACATTTCTTATATTATGTGCCTTTTGCTAAATGACTCATGATGACTGTTGAGATGGGTAGAAGTAGACAGAATGAAAGATAGAAAGTAGAAATGAGTAGGGTGTGGCAGCATATACTTTTAATTCTAGCACTCAGGAGAATGTGAGGCCACCTGGTCTATAAAGTGAGGTCTGTGTCAGCCAGAGCTACACAGTAAGCACCTGCCTCAAGATAGGGGAAAAACCAGTAGAAACAACTTGAGACTGTTGGAAGTTGTATTATAACCCTCAATCTCACGTCCAAGTGTTAATGTTTGGAACCTCTAAATGATCCTTATTCGTAATTAGGGTCAAGTTAAGATGATGTCATTAAGATTAGGATGGGCAGTAACATGAAGCCAGTGGCTCATTTCCATTTTAAAAAGTCATGTGAAGATATCAGGAGACACAGAAGGAAAAAGCACACGAGAGCACAGAGGCACAGATGAGTTATGCAATGACAAGCCAAAGAATGCTGAAGATAATCATCAGCCACTAGGGGCTAGGGATGTCCTGGAAGAGCCTCCCTCAGGGATGTCAGAAGAAGCCAGCACTACTGATAAGGGACTGACCCCTGACTTCAGACTTTCCTGCTCCAGAACAGAGAGAACACACTGCTATGGTTTTGAGCCTCTTGGTTTCTGGCATACTGTCATAGTGGCCTTCAAAGAGCAATGATATGACTTGTCACTAATTTTGCAGGGAGACATGTTCTTGCCTAAATATACATAATCCAGGCTAGCCACAAACTTGTGATCCTCCTGCTTTGGCTTTGCCAGTGCTAGGACTGTAGGTGTGTGCTACTATACTTGGCACAAAGGTTATTTTGGTTTGTTTTCCTGCAGGATGCCTTCCCCCCATTAATTCTCACTTGTCTCTGAATCATGGAGAGAGAGCTGACTGATTATTAGCTAACCAAATCCAGGGTGGGAAGGAGGAATATGTTTTCCTAGGATTTAAGCTCAAGCAGCTGTGTGGTGCTATATTTGAAGCCATGAATCTCAGGGGGTGGGGATCATGCAGAAACAGGCAGAGGATGACAGCAGCCAGATGGCATTCAATGTATTTACTGAACTAAAGATGGTCCACACTTGTGAAAAGTGAGTAAAGTTCAACAGGTAACGTATTAACCACAAAAGCCAAATAACTTCAGTTGGATCCAGAACCCACGAGGTAGAAGGAAATAACTGACTCCCACCTGTGCACTGGACCTGTTTACTCTCTCTCTCTCCCTCTCTCTCTCTCCCTCTCTCTCTCTCTCTCTCTCTCTCTCCCTCTCTCTCTCTCTCTCTCTCTCTCTCTCTCTCTCTCTCTCTCTCTCTCTCACACACACACACACACACACACACAAATGAATAAATGTAAAAAGAAGAATGTTTATGGGTCCATGGTTTCTCATTTCATTCAGTTAAGAGTTATCCACCTGGCCTGCCCACAAGCCTCATGACCTGAGTTTGGTCCCCAGACCTCACATGATAGAGAAGAAAACCAATCTGCACATATTGTCCTCTGATATTCACACATGTGCTATTGCATGTGTGATAAATAAATAAACAATGCAATAAGGAAAAAGTGTAAAATAGTGCCTGTCCATTACGTATGATCACAGCCTTCAGGGTAATGATTTGAATATCTAGGTTGTTCAGAGTGTGGTTCTCAACTTGAATTACTGAGAGAACAGACCACTCCTGTGGACTCAGGGGTCCCCACAACACAGGGGCAAGGCTGGAGGAACAGAGCCTGCAGTGCAGTCAGCATCCTGTTTTCTATCACCTGTTAGAAGCAGGGTGGGCCAGAGCAGGCATTACCTTCCCTCCGCAGGCTTCTTAGACTCATTGCACATTCTGAGCATCCACAGAATCACCCCAACTAAAATGTATTGTTGGAAAGGGGGAAATAAGGCGAATTCATTTATCTCACTTACTGCTTAAGCAGAAACAAAATTGTTGAGAACGACATTTATTTTCCAGTAGACATATTTTTCTGGTCATTACTTTTGGCCCAAACTGCTGGTTCATGTAAACGGTCTAGGGCTTATGTAAACAAGCCCTGTTATCTGAAAAATAAAACTCCGAGAGTCATCCTGTGAGATTCGCTCTTTAAAAAAAAAAAAAAAGAGATGCTCATATTTTTCAAAAAGATATTTTGAAAGATTTTGCCTGTTCATCATCAGGCATATTTTAAGGAAGTG
This sequence comes from Acomys russatus, assembly GCF_903995435.1. Lineage (NCBI taxonomy): Eukaryota > Metazoa > Chordata > Mammalia > Rodentia > Muridae > Acomys > Acomys russatus. Next base: position 37,638,635 of record NC_067141.1, read on the forward strand.
ATGTTTTCTTTTGTGTATCTTCTGGTTGCTATAGCAACGGGATCACTTTCTACTCATTAATCAGGAGGCATCCTCCCTTCTCCCTAGGTTTGCAGCCTCTGCTTATTTCTCTACCTTTAAAAACTTCACAGATTTTGGAAGCTCTTTTCTTCAAAAATGTTTCTCGGCCTGAGAGTTTTGCTGCGTTCAGTGTGTTATCTATCATGACACATTTCCGCCTCCATGTTATTTGATGACTTGAATGGAACACTAGGTACATTTGATTGCCCTTTTCTTTGGATTCCTAAGCTTTTACTTTTTACAGCTGTGGGAGGCTTTGTTACGTCTCCAGAGGTGCGTGGTAAATTATACTGAAATCCTCTCACTTGCTCATCCTTATGGATGCCTCTGGCTAGAAATGTCCTGTAGTTAAAAATGGAGTTCTGTTTTCTTTAATGTTCTTTTTAAACTTCTTCTTCCTTGTAGTCAGCAACACTGCCTCAATTTTCATTAGCAATGCTTGGACCCACTGAAACTCGAAGGAGCCATAAGCACTGGTCTTATTCATAGCCGGGAGGCCTTCGTGACCACCTTTCCCGAGATTCATACACAGCTGTGGATTCCGTTTGCAGGTTAGTTGTCGGGTGGCCTTAAAAGCTATAGAGAACAGGGATGGTGATACCCTAGAGAACCAGAGGACCATAAAATGATGACTGGAGAATAGTTTGCAGAAGTGATTTGTTTGAAGAAATTAAGAGATTTAGAGTGGAACTATGGTCCAAAGGTAGAGAAAGTCTACACACTACATTGAGGCCCTGAGTTTGATACTCAGTGCCAACGAGATGCCTGTTTGCCTCCTGATTTGCACTGATGGATCAGGGCCAAGGAGCAGATGCTTTCAGCAGGAACACTCCTGATTACTACTTCTCTGAAGGTCCGAACTATCTTCTAGTGTTCCATATCCTGCACTGGATTCCATACTAGGAAATTGATAAGAACTACACAAATCTATGCTTGCGATCCATAGGCAACACGGCTATAACTTTTATGACCACAGTCCTTTGAAAATAAAGAAAGCAACCTAATATTATTTAGAGTAAGAGAATTATGGTTTTTGAGAAACACACTTCCAGGTGCCCAGTGTGAGAATGTGCATAGGTGTAGGGTAGCATGGACAAGACAAAGGGAAAGATCATTCCAGAATACTTTCAAGTCTCAATAGTAGTCACATTTCAAGGTTGTTCAAAGGTAGTATGTTCATGTAGCGGCTAGGAATCATGGGAAAGGTGTCAGGCCAACAGAAGCAGCGATCTGAGCAGAGAAGGCACTGGGAGACTGGAGACACTTTCACGTTGTTTGTTGTCTTGCCAACTAAGGGTCCCATCCTGGGCCTTGGCACAAATCAGTTTGTTCACTCTGCTAGTCCCTCTTACAGCATTATGGGAGAAGGAAGCACCACAAGCCTGGGTGCTCTTCGCCGGATGCATAACCCTGTCTCCACAGATCTGTGGGTGTACTTTATGAGGGTGAGCAGTTCATGACTCAACTAAAGAGGCACTCTCCCCTCCTCAGCTTTTGAGAACCCCTTCTCCTTGTACCCATTTCCAAAGTGTGTGCGTGCGCGCGTGCACACACACACACACACACACACACACACACACACACACACACAAATCATAAATAAATCTGGGTTGTTTTCAAGCTGCAGTAAATGAAAGGAAAAGTTGTTCATAAATGAGAACTCAGACTGTGGCAATACGCAGTCTAAGTGATTCATGGCGAAACAAAACCATTGCAATCATAACAATAAAAGCTTAGCACCTGCCAACGAAGCAGACCACCATGAGACATTATGTCTTGCTGGGCTGTGAGGTGCTCTGCTTCAGGGCCCACAATGGCTGTAACACAGGAGCTTTGTCATATCACAGAAAAGATTCCAGGGACCGGCCAGCTAGCCAGTCTCCACAAAGCCAAGCTCCCGCTCCTAATGAACCTCATGTGACCATGCTCACAGCATTCCAGTGGCACTTAGGACAGAGGACAAGAGGGATTTCACAGTGTGATTAAGTCTACACAATAACACATAAAGTAGACAGCAGGCTAACAATTATCTGCCAAATTTGAGGAAAGCTTTGCCCTACCATGAAATACCTTAAATTGGCCGCTTATCTAATGTTTGAGTCTTCTGGGTAATTGCTGGCCATCTCTCCCCTTCATTTTAACTTTATGGGCCTGATTGTTTTGTGAAAGCGCGTTTGCCTCCTCTGTGCCATGGGAACACCCCAGGACCAGTTTTCAGGGTTCACTTATAATAAGAACTCATCTCACAAGGCTGGCTGTTCTGCAGCCTGCAGGGATGCTTCTCTCACACATCACAAAGAGTCTGTCTCCAAAGCCATTGTTCTTGCTGGCGTTTCCATAGCCCTCTGGGGCTTTCCTTCATGTTGGCAGGTGATGAGCTATTTTCAAGTCATGGGTAATCACAGTAGTTTAAGCATTTTCCCCTATTAGCACCCCTGAAAGGGGAAGGCCCACCAACACTGTCTCTTTTCTTAGGTTTAGAGGCTTTGTATTCCAGATGGGCTATGTTGCTAGTCAGAAGGGGCTCAATGAAAGAGCATCTCCAAATATTTCTAATGGGCCAAAATTGCACGGACTGGAAATGCTCTGCGTTTCTCCCTTTGCTTTGAGAGAGTCACGGGCCTTGTCGGAAAGCCATTCATAGTTTTACCCTTGGTTCTGCAGACACTGTGGAACAAGGGGTGTATGTGGAGCTGGCTAAATGTGCAAGTATTTGCTATTGGTGATAAGGCATTTTCCCAAAGCACTGATATGCTTTAGGAATTTCTAGTATTTTCTAAGATGAAGGGGTCAGTGATATAAGAAGAGAGCAAGCCTTACACAGAAGGCCTGTGCATTCAGGCCTGTGAATAGAAGGGCATGCGGTTCAGTTTCCAAAAACCACTCTGGATACCACAACTCTGCACTAATGTACAAAAAAGGCTTAATTTGCAATAAGAATTAGATAGATACATATTTAGAAACATTTGGAGACTTTTACAATTTTTACAAGTCACCACAACCTCTCCTTCAGGCCTGTTGCTGACAGTACTGCCTACATGGAGTAAATAGGTGCAATTTTTAAAATAATGGACTATTTATTAATCTAAATCTGTAATGACAGCTTTGTCACTTTTTCTGAAGAAATGCACTTAGCTAGCCTATTAGATGGATATTTATGTAATACTATTCCAGTATAGAAGAAATACACCATTTAACACTAAGAGATTACATGTCAATTGTATTTGCTTTGGCTTTTGTTTTATGAACCATTAAGGAAGTTTGAAGAAATTCTGTCTTTTTGTAAAATTTGAAAGCTATCTTTTTAAAGGTCTGAAAAATAAACATGCATGATAAGATAGGTACAGGATACATTGTAAGTCAGAGGAAAAACACATGGTGTAAGTGTATGCCAAATGTTAACATTTGTAAGTTAAAAATCCCCCCCAAAGGTGCAAACAAAGCTGATATTGCTAAGAAAGAAGTATGGCTAATAGGGGAGCAACAGGCCCTCAGCTAACAGAAGAGATAGACCAGTTATCTAATCCAATGCTCTGTTTTATGAACACTTCAGGTCCTCAGAATTAAGCAACATGCTGAAGGCAAGTTTTGGGACAAGTCTATCTCCATCAGTTTCCACTCACATTCCTTCAGACTACTCAACATAGATGCACTTGTCAAGACCCTGCCACTAATGTGTTACGAATTAAGGATTGAGTACTTACACAGGGTAAACATGATTCCCTGGGCAGATGATGTAATGACAAATAGAAGACATTCAACCTCTGCATTAACTGGAACTACACTTTGAGAAGAAATAACATCATATGCATTCAAAAAGTCAATAAAGATTGAAGTATCAGATAATAAACACATCAACTGCAAGAACTGACATAGGATGATTGACGTGTGTGCGTGCGTGTGTGTGTGTGTGTGTGTGTGTGTGTGTGTGTGTGTGTAGACATAGAACGGAATGGGAGGCTGGACTGGGAATTGTAAGGAAGTTTTTCTTCAGGAGGTGGTATTTAAATTGAGGAGTAATGACAAGAATACGTCACATTTGCATCTCCAGAATATTGTTCTGAATGAGGCAACGGCGAGTGAGTGTCCTGGTTACGTGAATGGGCTAGAGGTGATCAAGACCAGTTCTCTCTGGTGCAGCTGGAGCATGCGGCTGAAGAAGTAGCCTTTGATGAGGTCAGAGATGTGTAGGCTGCTGCAGTTTACAAGCCCCTCTTACTAAAGCACACATTTGTCAGTTGTCAAGCGTTATCTGCTGGCCATAGCTAGAATCAGGCATAGCATTCCCAGTAATTACTGGCCTCTTGGCCAAGCCTGATGTCCCACCAGACAAGCTATTAATGGCAGAAGGCCCTGAAGCTTTTCCCAGTCATTTTTCTAGGATTCCAAGTCCATATTAATGAACATTTGAGCACATAATATGCAGTTGGAGGGTAGTTTGGCTAAACACCTTTCACCATATTGTACACCATAGTAAAGTGTTTACTGACTCCATGGTTCAGACTTACATTTCAACAGTCAAGAGTATAATTACCATGCCTACTTCCAAGGAATAATGGACATATTTTATCTCTAAGATCTCAGGAGGTCATCTTTCTCATTTGTAAAAGTTTTCAGTTGCTTCTTTGCTGAGCACATAAAATGAATTTACTTCTGAACTGAGACCTTGTGTGCCAAATTTTTACAGCCTTAACTGCAGTATTTTATCACTACTATAAATGGGTTTCAACTCACCTCAAACCAGTGAGAGTTGAAGGCAAGCAGCTTTTCTAATCTACTCGTTTCAATTCATATAGGATTTCTAAGTTTAGGCTAGGTCATTTAGATAATATTTCAAACAAACAGTCTGCATTTCTGTTAACTATAGTAAATCTACCATTTCACAATGCTTGGGGCAGCTAGCATGATTGTATTAGACGTTCCAATAAGTATCCCTTCAAAACAACTTCCTTTGTCTTTTGAAACTCACCAGATCTGACCCAAAGGCTCATGTCATCACTCAAATATTGGGTCATAGTAATCTGGAGTCTGTATTTTTAGGTTGATTTATTTTTCTAGTGGAACATCCTTGTTTCTAGCAATTATTTGAGGCCGTAAAATTCCACTGTGACGATGAATCAAGCTGTCAGCTCATTCTGCTCCAAATTAGAGAGATTGGGACATGTTTCTCCTCTAACAGGCCACAGTTTGTATCTCCAGGCTATACATGTCACCACTGTAGAGGTGACACCACATCTGAGTCAAGTTTGCCATTGCCTTGATGACTTGACTGAATGGGGACTATTCTCTTGGTGTTCTTGTGGCCCTCCATAGCCCTGTGGTCAGGCTGAGAAAATGAGACAAGGTGCTGAGAACAACCCTGTTGTCAGTCCACTCTCCATCAATATAACAAAATACTTGAAATGACCAACTTAAAAAAGGAGGCAAGATTTCATTTGGCTAATAGTTTTAGAGATTCCAATCCCTAGTCACTTGGCCATTGCTCTTAGCCTGTGATAAGGCAGAACCTCATGGTGGAGCCCTTGTGATTGATCAATGCCACCTCAACTCGGGGTGGCAGGAAGCAAATTGAGAGAGAGAGGGAGAGTGGGAGAAGAGGGGGTGGGGCTTAGACTCCTCATCCTTCTTTCAAGGACATGTCCTTAATGACCTTAATAACACTTCCACTGGGGCTTACTCATAAGGTTCCACTACTGCCTAACAGCATCATCAAGTCTTCAGTACAGCAGGCTTTGGGAGGATGGTTAATTAACCTGAATCTTCTTAGCTCACGAAAAACATTGCACACTTGTCTTACCCAAATGAATAGTTTATGGACACTTGAGAGGCATCACTTATATAGGAAACATCTTGAAAACTACCAACATTGTCCTTTATAGAGGACCATATGCATAGCTTGGATGGAAAATGTTTGAATGACCTGGTGACATCATGAGTGAGAATGTGACTAGTGCTTTAAGAGGTCAGCATGGATACTCTTTGCCTTCCAATCCTTCTAGTTTGCGTTGTTGGTCTATGGGGGCAATCGTGAGGAATAAGTCTACTGGGTCCTGCCCCTGCCTTCTTCTCCATTTGGCTGTGCTCATTGGTTCTCATTCTGCTTCTGATGCTTCAAGTGGGCCACTGTCCTGCTAGCTGGGCTGAGGGTTGTTGTGAGGCCTTTAGCCAAGGTTCTCCTGGTAGGAGTTACAGAAAGAATCTGTGGGGATGATGAGTTTGGGCTCCATCCAAATTACGCTCCTGCTGACTTTCAGAAAGCCACAGTTTCTGGCTGTGGATGGGGCAGAGCAACTATGGTTGTCCTAGTTTTCAGCTGGAGAGCACTCTGGCGAGCAGGTGGGCACCAATGTGCAGATGCCTCTGGCTCCTCCACATTCAGCGTCTTTCAGCCTGGTGTCTGCTCTGTGGCTTAAGTTGATTTTTTTCCTCCATACCTACTCATTACCGTCTGGTAAAGGACCATGATGTGGTTGTTTAACAGTGATATGGGGAAATGAGGAAATGTGGACTTGGGATTTGGGATGAAACGAAGACAGCAAACAATGGGCACAGATGCCACAGATCTTTTCTGAAGGTCTGCTCAGTGTCAAACCCTCTCCTAAATGCACCAAGGCAAGTAAGCTGATTTTTGCTGTCAAACACACCAATAGACTTCTTGACAGTGGCAGAGAGGGTAGGAAAAAGAAAGTGCTAATGAGAGAAAGCACAGTTAAATTCATTCTGGTATTTATAGCAAAACTTGCTTCTATCTTAAAGAAGTAATGATATAGCAGCCATCTTCCTAGCTTTCATTATAGTCTGCAAATCCTACCAGGAGGTAGGGGGACACCTTATATGATGCTTTTTTTGAAATAAGACCATAGAATTAACTAACAATATATGAGACTGGCTCAAGATTTTTATTGAGGCAGGGGAAAGATGGAGATGAATGGATGCTAAGATTCCTGACTCTATTCCCCACACCTCTGTAAAAGCACGTAAGACCGGACCACTTGAAGTTCTTATTACTACTGTTAATCTTACTGTTACTTTTGGTTAAAGTTGATAGTCAGATAAAGTACAGTTATTCATGGCCTTAAGAATTTCAGGAAAAAAATGTGACATACTTCTCTAAAAAGAAAGTAATTTGCTACTATGGAATACTACTCAGCTATTAAAAACAAGGAATTCCTAAAATTTGTGGACAAATGGATTGAACTAGAAATAATCATAATGAGTGAGCTAACCCAGAAGCAGAGAGACTCAAATGGTTTATACTCACTTATAACTGGACACTAGCCCAAGGGGCAGGTCCCACGAAAGTCTGCACCTACCAGGAAAGTGAGATAGAGGTGAGAACATCCTATTGAGACTCTAGGTGAGAAAAATATAGGGGATAGGGAAGTAGGTGGATCCAGAGGGTCCTTGAAACCTACAAGAGGAACATTATGATGGGTGGATCTGAGCCCAGGGGTTCTGCTTGATCAAAGGCACCAACTAAGGACAAAATGTGCAGTCATCATCAAACCCCTACCCAGATCTAACCAAGGGACAAAACATTCTCCACAGTTAAGTGGAGACTGGGGACTGACTTTCACAGGATCTCTGGTGCCCCATATTTGGCCATGTCCCTTTGTTGGGGAGGCCCAATGGCCCTTGGAGTAAGGATAGCGGACAACCAAGAAGAGACTTGATACCCTAGCACCATATTCAGGGGGAGGAGGTCCCCCTCGGTCACAGTCATAGGGAAGGGGGATTGGGGTGAAAGTGGGAGGGAGGGAGGAATGGGAGGATGCATGGGATGGGATAGAAAATGAGATGTAATATGAATTATTTTATTTTTCAATAAAATGTGTTTAAAAAAAAGTAATTTGCAATGGAGTCATAGTTTACTCATTTAAAAATTATTTTACTTCTAATTATGTGGATATGTGTATGTGTGCTGGGCCAGAAGAGGGCCTCAGGCCCCTGCAATGGGAGTTACAGGTGGTTATACAAACTGTTGCCCCAACCAAGGACAATGCATGCAGATTACCTAGACCCCCTGTTGTCATGTAGCAAAGGGACAGCTGATTCTCCACATGGGGGTGGTGGTGGCTGCTGCTGAACCTCTGACATGCACTCTGGTTCCCACGATTTGATCACTGCAGGATGGCCTTGTGGGCACACAGAGGACGGGGGTGCAGGGTATCCTGATAAGACATGATAGGCTGTGGCCAGAGAGTGGGATAGAAGCCACCCCCCTCCCCAATCATAGGTCTAGGGGAGAGGAATAGGGCAGAAGAGGGAGGGAGGGTGGGAATGGGAAGATAGGAGTGAGGGGGAGAACAATCAGGATATAATGGGAATAAATTATAATAAATAATTGAAAATAAAATAGAAACTTATTTTTTAAAAAAGCTTCTTGTATTAAAAAAAAATTCTTGACAATGGTGGTAGGAATCATCAAACCCTAGTCCTCTGGAAGATCTGCACTCACTTTAAGCCTCTAAAGCACATGTCCAGCTTTCTTTCAGTTTATCCTCAATCCCACTAAATAAGTGGTTTCTAGATTCCTTTGTGACCCTCTTTGTCAGTATACTGTACGAATGTGCACTACCACAAATAGCTAGATTTGTAAAAGTAAAATCCAACTTTCCACCCAACATTCCCCTGCCTCTGCTCACTGGGGGCTCAGCACCACAGCCCTCACATTGCTCTTCAGAATAACAGACGGTCTTCTGAACCCCACCACCCCACTGCTCTCTGTACTTGACCACTCAGCTCTCTTGTTTAACTAGGTTTATTTTGGATGTGCTTGGCTCAGTTCTCTTTCTGCAAGCCTACGTGATCCAGACAGCCTTGGCTCCCAGCTCAACTTCACAGGTCAGTTACACAATAAGTTACTCAGCTCTGGGAGCAAACAGTGTAATAACACAAGGAGCCAAGATGATGAGCTAATTGCTCTAGAATTGAGCTCGGGCTATCTGGCCAGTATGTCCTTCTCTCCCATAACCATAAGAATGTGAGCTTAATCATAGGAAAGAAGCGAGGAAATGCTAGAAGACACCCAAGAACGCAACCCACGAGGACAGGCGCAGACACAGCAGGTGGGGAATTCGACAACTTTCACCCTTTTCTCCAGGCAAATAGGAGAGGGAATGCAGTCTGCTCTGGAAAGGCGTGAGCATTTGGATGGCCTGTAGAGTTACAGCCAGACAGTCCTAAGTTTAGCTTTGGCTCTACAACTTACCAAGTTGTGTAACTTTGGGCAAATTACATAAGCTCCCTGCGTATTGCTTTCCTCATTTATCAAATGACAATAAGGGTTTTGGATAGCGAGGGCTATACTGAGAAGTCCAAGTTATGGGTGTGAACTATCTGCCTAGATCCATACATACCATGGACAGAACATTACACTGTAATCAATAAAATATCATCTATCCACGTCTGCTTCGGCTTCCATCATCAACAAAAGAATCTCAAATATGATGTTGGAATTACGTGTGTACGTATATTCTCAATCACCAGTTTTGACCGTGGTTGAAGACCAGTACTGGTCAGAACTTTAAAAAAAAATCCTTAGGCTTACTCCGGGACAGTCAGATGAGAAGAACTGCAAGTGGGCCACGTGATGTTTAATTTCCCAGGTGACTCCAGTGTGCAGCACGCACCAAGAACCGCTGGCCTACCTCTCACTTAAGTGACAGCAGAGAGAAAGGTTTCGTTACTTTCGTATCCTCATTCCTAGGCAGATACAAGTGCTCAGCCAATATGTCTTGACTGTCACTGAAAGATGGGGAGGGTTGTCCAAATTCTCATTCAGGCTGATGCATTTCTTGGCAGGTAGATTAAAAAAAAAATAAGGTACAGCAACACAGGGTTGCTCTTGTTATAGATGTATTAGATGTTCTTCTGTCTGTGACCAAATATCCTACAAGCAGCAGGTTAAGGGAATAAATGCACAGTATATTGGCAAATTGTCATATATTGTTTAAACTTGCTGAGAAGCTGGCTCTGGGAAAGCAGTTGCCCATTACCCTCACTTCAGATACAAACATATACCAAGTGTCCTCCAGGATCTATTGTTTGGGTATGTCCTGCCCTGACACCAATACCGAGAAGGAGGCAAGAGAAACGCACAACAGATGTAGAGTTAGAGCATCATGTCTTAACCATCTGTAAAAGGAAAAAACAAAAACAAAAACAAAGCCCCAAAAGCAAAAAACTCAGCACACTACCATTTAACTTGTTTTAATGTTTCTTCACAAATGGTGAAAATACTAAAGCACAGACAAGGAATAATCATAATGTTGTGACCAACATAAACACAGAATTTTAAGACTTAACAATGGGAACCCCTTGTGAGCATGCTCAGTATCATTGTGGAGAAGCAAGAGGGCCTCTAATTGTAACAATATTCATGGTTGTGATTTTTAAAAAAATCCAAATGTTTAATTAAAAACTAAAGCACTGTGTCTTGAGAACAGGGAGAAGGTGAACTATTTCCAACAGATGTTACCATTGTTTCTCCCAAGATATAAAAGCTCCCTGCACTGAGAGTGGGAATCCGGAAATCCAGACCTGCAAGCTCAGTCATGGCGGCATTGGGAAGTCCAGCTGACTGGCGCAAATACCCGAGTTACCTCCCCTTGCTGTAGTGAGCACTGGTTTTTATGGTGCTTTGCTATCTCCTGCTTTTGTTTTCCTCCTGTGGTCTATATAATGGTAGTTGCTATTAACTCCTTTACTTTTGCTTGGTACATACTTAAACTCAAAACCGAAGCAATTTGTTCATTCTCCTGACCATACCAGTAAGAGTAGAAAGATTCTGGTTTACGGTTTAAGGCAATGCATTGTGGGAAAGCATGGTAGCAGGAGACTGAGGTGGCTGCTTGGACTGCGTATGGAGGCAGGAACCAGGGGGAGATAAGTATCAATACTTAGCTCGTTTTACCCTTCTCCTCCTTTTACTCAGAATGAGACATTATAGCACCGGATGGTATCGCCCTCATCCAGCGTGGATCACCTCCCTCAGCTAACTACCCTGGAAACTTCCTCACAGATACACCTAAAGTATGTCTCCTTGGTGAGCTTCAATCCAGTCAAATTGTCAACGAGGATTCACCGTCACGGTGGAGATCTGAGAGTTGGGAGTAAAGAAAGGTCAAGTCTTTTCCCCTCCAGCTCACTCACTGGTCACAAGGCTTAGTCACTGCTCTTCCTCTTGTATTTTTCGCTACTGAGATCAGAGAAGTAGGATAGAAGATTCCATTTAGAAAATTCCACCAATTTAAAACCAGTGACTTCTTCAAAAGAGCGCCTTTGAGAGACAGCTAGACACTGCCTTTTTCCAAGGTCAGAAGGGCACAGAGTGATTCCTCTTGTAGTGAAGGCAAACAGGCCCACATTTGGGACTCTTGATATCTTTCAGTATCTGCAGAAGAGTCTTCCCAGAATCCCCTATGTACCAAAAATCTGTAAATGCTCAGGAACCTTATATATAATGATATGGTATTTACATATGTATTGTGCCCAACCTTTCATACCCTTTAAATCATCCCTAGATTGCATAGAATACATTTTGATATAAGTTTTAGGAAACAATGACGAGGAAAAAAATGACTATGAAAGAGAGCCTCTGACCACTGCAGTTAAGAAGAAAACCAAGTGTCAGAGAATATCCCTCCTACCGCAGGCTGCTGTCAGGCCCAGCCACCTAGAGCTTTGTAAGGAGCTCACTTATCAAAACATGACAGAATCTGCAGACTACGAGAAAGACATCAATGAAGAGATGAAGAAAACAAAAGGAACGGATGGCAGTTGGTCCATGTGTCTGCTCCTTGATTGAAGACAACACCAAATAATTTTCCCAGATGATTTATGATGAAGAGAATAAATCTTTGTTGATTGATTGTCATTGAGGCTTAGGGATGCCTGTTTTAGCACACACACACACACACACACACACACACACACACACACACACACACAAAACCACACACACATTATATATGTACTTTTTAAAAAAGTAAGTATAAGGGTTTCTGAGTTACTTTCTTCCCTTGAAAGGAATGAACAATGTTATAAACAAAATTGCTGAAATTTTATTTGATTTTGAGATAGGGCATCTCTACCCAGACTGTCCTTAAATTTGCTATGTAGACTAGGCTGGCTTCAAACTCACAGAAGTCCTCCTGCCTTTGCCTCCTGGTGCTGGGGTTGAAGGCACGTACAAACAAGCCAGGCAAAACTTGTTTTATGAGCTTTGTTACTTTTCACGCACACAATTTGGTTGTTTCCCTATTCGTCTGATCTTGAACTCCCCATTTGTAAAAGCTGACAGTGACAGTGAAGATGTCACCCAGGTTAAAGGTTTAGCAGAATGCCTATGAGGGATTAAAGTAAGGCAACTGGGTCCAAAACTGTGGCCTAGTACCCAGAACATTAGGCGACTATTTGTAAGTCCTAGGCACTAATGAATCCATTGTAAAACTTAGGTGCTCTTCTTTTTGAGTCAGATTTATTGAAATGTGTTTAGTGAAGAATTTGCCCCTCATAGTTGAACAAGTTCATACACACAGACATGACATTTTCAAACTCCCAGAAAAGGGTGCCTCATGTTTTTACATTTAGATAATATGTTATCTAAAATTAATCAAGATTTTCTTAGGTTTTGCTTTGTGTCTTTCTTATTGCATTTGTGTAGGCTTTTATGGGCTGGTAGTTTTCTCGGACATGTTTGATGCACTTGACAGTTTCAAGGAGTATTAATTTGACATTTTGTAAAATCTCTCCCATTGGGATTTTCTGCTATTTCCCCCTTGATTAGATGGTCAGTACAGATTTTAGGTAGATGACCACAGAGATAAGGTACCACCCTTAATGATATTTGGAAGGTATGCAATATGACATTATCAAGTCTGTTGACTGTGTGTGTTGACCTGGATACCTGGACTGAAGGAGTGTTTGCAGGTTTCTCCATTGCAAAGTCTCTTTCTCTCTGTCTTTTCTATACTTTACTATTGGAAGAAAGATACTATGTGTAGCCCACACTCAAAATATGGGCAGTTTGCTTCACTTCCTTAAAGGAAGACTATTTAACTAAGTTATTTCAAATTGATTTCTTTGGAAGATTTCTCCTGTTCCAATATTTACTCATCTATTTAATTCAATAATTTATTTACCTTTGTATGAATTCATAGCTATTTGTTATATTCTCTGTGTTATAAATGAATAATGTTTTACTTATATCTTAGCTCAGATTATCCTAGCCCTGAGCAATGGAAACACTTTTTGGGTGGTGTATGTATTCATTAGACATGCCGCCACTGAGAGGAGAGGTTTAGTTACTGGTCTATTGCTGTGAAGTGGCACCAATGACCAAAGACACTTACAAAAGAAAAGCACTCATTGAGAGCTTGCTTACAGGTTCAGAGGGTTAGTCCATGGTCACTGTGTGGGAAACAGATAGACATGGCACTGGAGCAGTACTGAAAACTTACATCTTATCTGCCAGATGGAGACAGAGAGAAAGAGAGATCAAGACTGGGCCTGGTATGAACTTTTGAGGCCTCCAAGCCTACCAGTGACACATCTCCAACAAGGTCACACCTCCCAATTCTTTGGTCTTAGCAGGCATTACTATCACTGTGATGAAATACCATGACCAAAGCAACATGGGGAGGAAAGAGTTTATTTCTCTACACCTCACTGTTGATCATTGAAAGAAGTCAGGACAAGAACTCAAGCAGGGCAAGATCTTGGAGGCAGGAGCTGACTCAGAAGCCATGGAGGAGTGCTACTTACTTGCTTGCTCCTCATGGCCTGCTCAACCTGCCTTCTTATAGAACCCAGGACTACCAGCCCAGGCATGGAACCATCCACAATGGGCTGGGCCCTTTTCCATAAAGCACTAATTGAGAAAATGTCCTATAGGCTTAAGCCTGATCTTATGGAGACGTTTTCTCAATAGAAGTTCTCTTCTCTCAGATGACTCTAGCTTGTATCAAGTTTAAATAAAACTAGCCAGTACAGCTCAAATGGTTTCATCAACTGGGGATCAAGTTTATGAATACATGAGACTAAGGGGGCCATGTCACTCAAGCCACCACAGGGTTGTGGCCTTAAATTTTTTTCGTTTGTTGCTTTTGAGTAATTTCTTACTTTCTATTGTCATAAGATGCTGCATACTTATATATTTCCTGTCATGTGTCAGCGAATTTAACAAAGGATCTTGATTGATTTTGGGGGGAATTATATTAAAAACCAAGATTTAGGGACTAGGAATAATAGTTACTGATCCTGAAGGTGTGGTTAAGCATTCTCGACTGTAATCATGAAGTACTTTTTATTTTTTCAGTTTTATTTCAAGACAGGATTTCTCTTTGTAGCCTTGATTGTTCTGGACTTGCTTTGTAGAGAAAGCTGGCCTCGAACTCACATTGATCCTCTTGCTTCTGCTGCTCTAAGTGAAGGGATTAAAGGCATGTACCACCAGAACTGGCTCCTTTTCAGTTTCTTTTAAAGTCATTTAATTTTTTTTTCAAACCCAGAGAAAGGCTGAAGTAGAACAATTCTGCTTTGCCAGGATCCCCTTTCCTTAATCTAGTCATGCATTTATCCATTTTCTTGCTTCTTTTATCTATCTTCTTATTGTATGCTTTTAATTATTTCATAATCTTTTCCCATGAGATTCAATTTTTCTTAAGAGTACAGGTCAGTGTTTGTACAGATGGTCCACATTTTGGTTTCCCTTGTGCTATCTTCCAGGTTAGTATGGCTTGCTTGTTTTCAGAATTATTGAATTTGCATTATGTGATGACTAGGAGATGGTCTCCTCGCAGTACAAGCAGCATTATGACCATTCTCCTTAGATGTCTGTGACAGCATCCCAGGGATGACAATGACAATGTCTTAAGAATATGACAAATGTCCCAAGGTGGCCTATTTGCCCCTTAGTTACTCTTGACACAGATTCTAGGTGAAGTATCCTTGTTATGGAACTTATTTCACCAGGAAACACACAGCGATGTGCTAGTAACAGTGATGCTAATTGTGGTAGCTTGTGTAGACTGGTTGTAAGTAGCTATCATTTCTGGTGGTACTTTGAGACTCTGTGATTATCCTGTTGCCCGACAAATTTTAAGGCATTGATTTTGGCACACATTGATTACTTGGTCCTTCTCCTTGGGTCAATGGTGCTTTTCTTATGGATCTGCCAGCTGAAAGTTTTCTGAAGAAGAAGAAAAAGAAAGTGTTCTCTTTTCTTCCTGCTCCTTTCTCAAATATGATGAATGTTTTTTTTTTTTTTTCAACTAATTGACCGGGTAATAGAGTAGATAACAAGCTATGTCCAAGTGAGCAGATTCCACATAGATTATAGGAAGTACACTTCAAGTTTTAGGTGTAGGCTAGCACTTTCTGAACAGGATTCCAAAAGCCCAGGAAGCATGCTTAGAGCTGAAAAATGAGGCCACATGAAATTAAAAAGTTTCTGTGCTAAAAAGGATATTGTTAGCCAAACAAACTGAGTGCTTACCAAATGGGGGGAATTGTTGCCAGCTCCACCTCAGACAGAGCTACATCTAGACTATATAAAGAATTTTAAGAATTATGGTGCTGTAGAGTTGGCTCAGCATTTAAGAGCACTAGATGCTCTTGCAGAGACCCCAGGTTTGATTCAACTGTCTGTACCTCCAGTTCCAAGGGATCCAACACCCTATTGTGGACTCCATAAAGACTGTGCAGGCAGGCAGCACATAGACATACATGCAGACAAAACACACAGACATATAAAATAAAATACAAATTAACAAAACCTGCCAAAATTAAGCACTGAAATTCCTAAGCTGTCAATCAACCAACGGGTAATGAAATAAACAGAAGGTTCTCAAAATAAGAAATACAAAGAATAACATTTCCTTGAAGTGTTTATCATCCTTACTCATCAAGGAGATGGAAATTAAAATCACCTTTAGATTATATCATATGCCAGTCAGAATGGCTAAGCTCAAGAAACAAAAGACAAAGAATGTTAGGGAGCCTGTGGGGGAAAGAGAAGGTCTTACTCATGTCTGGTGCCTATTAGGTGGATAAGCATGGAAGTGCACTGAAAAAAAAAAAACCTAAAAATAGAACATCATGTTACCCATCTACATCTCCCCTGGCCATATACCCCCACAGAAGTATATGTACATATTCTACCGCAGAGTTACTATTCCATCTCTGTTTACAGATGAGTAATTCACAAGGAAACCAAGCCAGTGGTTTATCAACAGATGAATTAATAATAAAGTATGGTATGTATCCACAAAGAAATATTAATCATCCATAGAGAAAAGTGATGTTATGGAGTTTGTAGGAAAATGGATGGCTCTGGCTCTGGAAATAATGAAAACTCAGAAATACAAAAACTGTATTTCTTATTTATATTTTGGTTCAAAGTTCATATGTATTATATATATGGGTATGTGTGTGGGTAAAGGATATGAAACTATAAAGAGACCATGAGAGGAAGTAAGAGATGCTGAAGAAGGTGGAGGAGGACATGTGTGACATGAAAGTAGAATGGAGGTTATGGGGGGAGGTGGATGGGTACAAGGGCAGAGGAAAGGAAAGAAGAGAATCCTGGAGCTGGAGGTAAAGGTGATTGTGAGCCACCCATTTGGGGCACTGAGACTGGGACTCTGGTCCTCTGAGCTCTTCATCACTAAGCCATCTCTCCAGCCCTTCCATTCCTTTCCACAGCCAACCATCTTCAGGCATACAGCCAACCATCTTCAGGTATACAGTCAACCATCTTCAGGCATACAGCCAACCATCTTCAGGCATACAGTCCAACCATCTTCAGGCATACAGTCAACCATCTTCAGGCATACAGCCAACCATCTTCAGGCATACAGCCAACCATCTTCAGGCATACAGTCAACCATCTTCAGACATACAGCCAACCATCTTCAGGCATACAGTCAACCAACTTCTTGTCTCCTTCCTGTTCTGTTGTTGTTTTATCATTTTCAAAACCAAGGACAAATGTAGATGTGCATACTCAGTAATTTCAATGTTTTGCTGACCCAGAAGGTAGCAAATAAACAGAATGGTTGTGAAACAGTATACCAGGAGATCGCTGTTACTTTATACAGCGCTGCTTTGGTCCTGATGGCTGTACAGTGCTCCATGTGCTTCCACACTCTAGGTTACTCAGCTAGCCTTCTGTGACTCTGGCATTTAGTCTGCTTCCAGGGATCAACGACGGCATGAGAACCACCATGGTTGTTTGTACACCCACTTGTTACTCCGACTCAAGGGTTTGCTTTCCAACATCTTGCTCTGCCTTGTTCAAGATTCAGATTTTTTTCCTTTGTCCAGTACATCTACTCTGTATTTTCAACCTAACTGTTAGTCACACAGTGGCCACCTTAGCTAGCGGATTAGCTGGTACAGAGTGACAGTGCTACGCTTACGCCACCTTAGGTCACTTAACAACAACTCCAAAACTCAAGAGTGGTAGGTAAGGCATGTGATTCAGTTATACTAAGGAGAAAACAAAAATGTTTCTAATAGAAAAGGCAAATTTACCATCTTAAGGAAATTTGTAAAAGGTGGGAAGCATGGCAAAATTGCTAACATCATTTACAAGAAGAAATGTCTCTGAAATTATGATGTGGAAAAAAATGCAGCTGTATTGGTCTTACTGTTGAACTCAGAGTGTACGTCAGAGCCACAGTGTGTATGATAGATGGACAGACATGGAATGATAGTGTTCTGGATTTCTGTAGGGTTAGGCATCCGTTGAGAGTCTCAGAACTCAATCCCCATGAATGAACAGACTGGTGTACTCTGTTTTGAACTTGTGAGTATGTGTGTTAGCCTTGGCTGTCCTGAACTCACTTTTGTAGACCAGGCTGGCCTCAAACTCACAGCGATCTGCTTGCCTCTGCCTCCCAAGTGCTGGGATTAAAGGCATGTGCCACCATGCCTGGCTGTGAGTATGTGTTTTTAGCTTAATGTCTAGAAGAGGCGTTGTGGGGTTCAAGGGTCAATGTACAGACAACTGTAATCCAGCCAGTCATGTGGTCTGCAAAGGTTTTACCATTTAGTTCTGACACCAGGGAATAAATATTTTCCCTTTCCTACAGCCTTGCCTAGAGAGTTGATGTGCCTTTGATATGCTAGTCTGATGGGTGCAAAACTGTTGCATGGTGTTGTGCATTCCTCTGGGTTGGTGTGCTCATTGCTGTCTGCAATTAGAGCAACTATGAATGCCTGCAGGAGACTGTCACAAGATTGGACTCATGTGCGTTCTTTCCTGGTAGGCCCATGGAGCTAATACAGTTTAAGGAGTCCCACATCTCACCTCCTCGAGGATTCCAATAGTTACCAAGGGCTGTGAAGAGGAGGCTGGTGTGCAGTGGGCTGTAACTTTGCCATGCTCCTGTAAGCAACCCCTCACTCATGCTCCTTTAAGCAACTCCAATAAGCACAGTTCACTGAGCCAGACTTCCATGGTATAACTTCCCTGGTCTGTTACTGCCTCTGTATCTGAGGTGAACAAAGCAGACTGCCTGGGAAAAGTCATGCAAGCCATGATCATTTTAACTTGAATCACCCTTCTAATAATCCAGTACCTTTCCTCATGCTTGAGAGCCATTTTTGATCTAAAAGTCAATTTCTTTCTTCATGGTGCCATCTCTTTTTCTAGCCCTTCTATTTCTTCTACTCAGATTTGCTAAGATCATCCTTACTGCTGTTGGTGCTACAGTACCCCTCTTGTCAATTACCCTTGAACACTGCTAAGTCAGCAGTCGAATTCACCATAAACTACCTCCTCAGCACAGCACTGGAGACCAAGGATGCATCTTGATTGGCGGAGAACTTGCCACACACACAGGAAGCCCTGAGTTTAAACTCATCACTACTGAGTGTAGTGGAACACATGTGTAATCCCAGATCTGGAGAGGTGGGTTAGAAGTTAAAGAGCATCCTCAGCTACAAAATGAATTGAGACCAACATGGGCCATGATAGATGATATTTCAAACAGAAATACCCAGACATGCCCATCATTCTGTTGTTTATTTGTTTATTCACTTAAGCGCTGACCGAGCACGGAACGCAGAGCCTCACACATACTAAGCAAGTTTCTATTACCAGGCCACCTCTGGTTTCCTTTTGCCTGTTACATGCTAACCTTCAGTTACTCCACTTCAACCAAAGAATTTTTTTTAAACATGTTCATTTAATTCAGGGTTTGGATTTTCAATGGTTTCTCTAAGCCTTTCTCTGCCTGTTTCCTTATATTTGCTCAACATTCATACATTTAGTCATGGAAAAATCCATGGCAGAATATCTTTCAACTTGTCATCAGGTGGACACCCATGCTGAAGGCAGCTCCCCCTCTTCCTTGTAGACAACGAAGGGAAAATCACAGTCTCCCCCATGAAAAGTTCCTTTGACTACTTTAGGTCAGGAGGATCCCTGTCTGAAAGCTTCTTATGCATAAATTTGTCTCCTTGTTTGAAACTTAAAATACATTAATTTATTTCCTTTTGGTAATTGCTTAAATTTTTAAAAAGTTTATGTGTTTTTCTGGACTACATTCCTTTCAAAGAACAAAAAATATTAGTGGATTTTATTATGCCTTTTGAAGCCAAAATACAAGTTTTTTTTTTTAATGTGGTAAGAGAGTAAACACTTCATACAATTTGATTAAAATCCATTGTTAAGTTAATGAATAAATAGGTATAGACTTCAAATCTCAGATTATACTTATTACTACATTCATTAAGTTAAAACTGTGATGGATCCCTCAAAACATCAGGCAAATTTATTCCATTTATTCACCCTCAAATAGTTAAACTATAATCCCTAACACCCAGATTGCTTTTGTGAAAAATGTCACCTGAAGATACTTGTTAGAAGGAGAAAGAATGTACCATCAACTATTCTTAGAATAAAATAGAAACATTGTTTGTTTATAGCCTGATAAAGAATAGAAGCCTCACTCCATAATGATAAAAGCACCCTTGGCTCCATCCTAGGTGATCAGACAAAGCAACTGCTTTTTGGTCATGGCTTAGTGTTCCATTTCCTTTATGAATACATTTCTTGAACTGACAAGGCCTAGGCCCTCCCTGGAGCTGGCTGAGATTCCCATCAACCTGGAAATAAAGTTCTCCTTTATCAGTTGTAAAACACAGATATTGATGTATCTAAACACATGAAAAGGAGTACAAAACTCTCAAACTACCCCCTCGCATCCACAACAACTGTTTATGACATAGCATAGATAAAATGTCTCAGATGTCTGCTTTTACTTGTCCTTAATTCCTCCAGAGATTGTCTAGACCCATTCAAAAAGAATCTGCATTGTTAAGATGGAATAAAGAGAAATTGTCTCCAAAAAATGACGTTTCGTTTCACAAGAAGAATTTTGGGCAGATCTTGGTAAGTTATTCATATCTTTTAAAGTTCACATTCTTAGCTTTTAAAATTACAAAATACAATAAACCATCTTTTTATCAAATCTTTCTGTTCTAATATTCTGTAAAAAATAATTTTTATTGTATGACTTCTTTATTCTTCTTGGACTGCATACACAATTTAATTAGAGAAAACATGGACTCTGAAGCTCTGAGTCTCACGAGCCATCTCTCTGTTTGAACTTGAGAACTCTTCAAATTCAACCCAGTAAACATTTACAAATATGTTTTTGTTTTTACTTATGATGGAGTTATGTCCTGATAAACTCATTCTCAATGAAACATACTGTTAAGATGAAAGTGTATTTAATGTTCCTTTCCCTACAAAACATCATAGCATCTCCTTGAGTCTAGGGCCTAGGTGCACTCTCTCTCTCTCTCTCTCTCTCTCTCTCTCTCTCTCTCTCTCTCTCTCTCTCTCTCTCTCTCTCTCTCTCTCTCTCTCTCTCTCTCTCTCTCTCTCTCTCTCTCTCTCTCTCTCTCTGTCATATATATATATGTCAAATATATATATTTAAGCAAGTGTCTCAAGCACAAGATTATTTTGTAATAAAACATTGCCTATCTCATGCAGTATTTTGCTCACACAGCACACTCATGGCATTGGTTGTTGACTTGAGTGTGTGGCCTCCTGGCCACTGAGGTTTGCTGTTGCCAAGAACTTCTGTATGCATATTGCCAATGCAGGAAAAGATCCCGATTTAAAACCTTAAGGTCACTATCGCCCCATGGTAGAGCCAGAACACTGCTAGCCAAGCCATCACAAGCGAGGAACATTTGCATATTCGCTTTATGATGGTGGCCCTCTGCTTTCCTTGTGGGAGCAGACAATGTAAAGCAGAGAGTTTATTCTCAAGCAAGCCCTTTAGTGTTGGGCGGAAAGATATGCACATACCAAATGTTACACCAACGTCTTAACAGCCTTCACATGAAAGGGAGAAGGGCGCGGGATCATTCCACTGGAGAGACCACAAGGACTCAGAAATGAGGTCATGCTTGAAATCAGCCACATCAGTTCAAGAGCACATAAGACCCACAATACAGAAATTTTGTAAATGAAGAGAAATGTTAGAATGTAAGAAGTGAAAACTCAGCAATTCGAAAGTTCTTGTCACCTCTGCCAGTGATCCTGTTGTCCTTTGAACCTCCCTCTGCCCTGGGCCAACCTTGTAAAGACCTTCATTGCGGGTATTTCTGTCGTGGCACAGCCTTATTACGAAGGGCCTGCCATGTCACCTTTTAATTCCCAGTGCCATAGTGAGCACCTGGCACACAGCAGAGAGCTAACGTCTCCTAAATGAAGGAATGAGCTGGATATTTCAATAGCACTTTGTAAAGTGACTCAAACTGATTTGTCAGTTCAGTAGGCTTTCTGGGTTCTGAGTACCTGGTTGGTATGTGAGTATATACACACATATAAAGGACTGGTGACATATGCTCCCAGACAAACCCAGCTGCCTAGAAGAGACTCAGAGCAGCTGAGAACCTGGGAAAGGACCCCCTCCAGCCTGTTGAGCTGCCTGCAGCTTGTTCTGTATGGTCCAGATTTTCCAACTGTCAGGCTTACGGAGGTCAATGTTGATGACGCAGCTGCCTTTGAGTCATTTATGCTCTTGTAAGTAGCCCCTCACCCATACTCTTGCAAGTAACCCTAGTAAACTCATTGGTTCACCAAGCTGCACTTGGGTGGTATCTGTACTTTGGTCTGCCGCCAGTTCCTTATTTGGTATGAGCAGATGTGAATTCACTCTTCCAAAGAATAATGTCACACAATACCATATCCCTTTTAAGATGATATCTGAATTGGAAGGAGTTTTCAAAGGGACATTCTTTTCGGGGTGTTTTAAAGATGTAGAAGAAAACCCTATTTTTCTATGTTTAACTCAGTGGATTTGTTCTATTGTCATCACTGAATATAGCTAAGAGAGCAAAAATATGTAAGATGTGCCCCACCCTACAACACATAAGTATTCACACTCCCCCCCACACATGCTCAGAGATATAGGCATGGGTGCTCAGCACACAAAGGTGAAGGTGCAAAAGAAATCCAGCTGGGGTAGGGTGCCGAGTGGGAAATAGCTCTGAAATGGACAAAAAGTAAAATCTAGACCATCAGAATATTTGCTATTGCTGCCAGAAAAATTGTCTATGACATCCCAAGAAGGACTGTGGTTTATATATAGCTGCAAAGGCAGAATATAAGAATACACAATTAAAATATCCACAAGTAAAGAATAAAAATATGTTGTTGACATTTTAGTTTTGGTTCTCTTATTACTTGTGTTCAAATTTACTTTTACTTCCTGAGTGTTTAGAATTTCCCCCTTACATCTCTGTTGCTTTCATCTGAAGTTTTACTGTATTATTGTGTTTCATCTCCTCAATCCACGGAAGAATGCTATTCAAGTGTCTAATGCCTCAGATAAACTACAGCTCATGCAGAATGTTTAAGAATTAAGGGAGTCATGAAAGAGGTCAACAAAGAATTGTAGGAGCCAGAGGGGTCACAGACACCAAGAGAGCACAGCTTGCAGAATCAGCTAAGCGGGGCTCACAGGGGCTTATGGACACTGAAGTGACAGTCACAGAGCCTGCATGGGTCCTCACTAGGTCCTCTGCATATGTTACCATTGTTAGCTTGGTGTTTTCATGGGACTCCTATCAGTGAGAGTGGGGGTGTTCCTGACTCTTTTGCCGGCTCTTGAGACCCCTTCCTCCTCCCCTAGCCTTGATATGAGAGTACATGCTTAGTCTTATTGAGTCTTGTGATGCTGCATTAGGTAGATATCCTTGGGAGGACTGCTCTTCTCTGAAAGGAAACGAAGGGGGAGGGGACCTAGAGGAGAAGGGAAGTGTTGGGGGAGGGGACCTAGAGGAGAGGAGAAGTGTTGGGGGAGGCTGGAAGGAGTAGAGGGAGGGCAAACCATGGTTGGGATGCATTGAATGATGAGAACAGTTAATTAATTAAAGACGTCTAGTAGGTAAGGCCAAAATAAGGTCCACTCTGCTGTGGCATAATCTGACAATTTGCAGGTGTTCTGTGGAGCAGCTACAGTGGCCCCACTGAACAGCTTGTTCTGCATTTTGACAAATTTCCTATGTGACCTGTGCATAGTGACATTTTAGAGGCAACACAGGCCCCCACAAAGAGAAGTTACTCCATGAACTTTTGTTACAGCTGGGATTTTCCTTCACAGATCCTATATGCTCTTTTCTGTATGTTGCTTAGGCTTACGTGAAAGTACAGGCTTGGAATCATGGCCTCCCTATTACATCTAGCCCCCTGATGTTATGTACTATAAACCAACCCCATCCCCTCCTTCACCAGCAGTATGAAAGGAAGGGACTGGGAACCACAGGCTTGAACTAGACATCATGCATGCTTTCCTTTGAGTAATGGGAATCTTGACTTCACCATCACCATAGTACAAAGTATTGTCCTAGGCTCCCCGGCTACAAAAGGAGATCGCCATCTCTCTCTCCTTGCTATCGTTTGCGCTCCACACACCGAGTAAGTTAGACCCAACAGGCATTTCTCTGTTTGATTTTACTTGTCAGCAGTGTCAGGCACCTTCAGACATGATTGCCAAAAAGTGTCCCCATCACCTATGTAACAACCACAGGGGAAGACACCTCCATCCTTTCTCAAACTTGACGCTATTGCTTCCCTTCGCTGTGAAGCTGTCTGTACTAGGCACAGTGAGGGGGGCATTGGTGATTACCTCGATGACAAGACTCCTTGCTGAAGCAACGACAGAGTCCGGATGCGTGACAAAGGACACGGCTACTTAAACGTTTAGGTAACAAAGGAACACGACATACCCACAGTGCATCCCAGACATCCCTCCTCACACGGCATGCATTCTTCATACTCAGAGTCCTGGAATTCACCTGTAGAGTGAGAGGAATGGAAAGTACAACTTAACCCCACTGGCTGGACGTATGCTCACTGCTATGAAGTCATGTTTGGTTTATTTTTAAGTGAAGCACAGAGCAATTTTGAAGCTCCAAACCATCTTGAAAAAGGATGTCATATACTTTAAATTCCTATATTAATTTAACAGACTACCATTCAAGTGGGTACAAGTACAACAGGCTTAGACTATATTCCATATAATGAGTCTTTTTGTTTGTTTCCTTGCTTGCTTGCTTGCTTGCTTGACTTTGTTCTTTGAGACAGGGTCTTGCTATGTAGCTCTAGATGAGCTGAAACTTACTATGTAGCTTATGCTGCCTTAGACTCATTGCCTTCATTTCCTGAGTACTGAGATTATAGCCATGAGCCATCATGATTGGCCATATAACTAATTTTAAAGTCAAGCTAGTAGATTGGGTTTATTAAAAAGGCAGTTCTCTGTCTGGAAAAGTGGAATTAGTTACATAAATGGACAGACTCTATATCTGACCTACTAAACATATTTAAAGTAAAAAAAAAAAAAAAAGATTGTCTCTGTAAATGGGAAGGAGAAGTAGAAAGAAGTGCTTAATTTAAAATATCTTGAACCTGTCTTCAGCCATGGCCCAGCCATAATCCTTATACCGAGGAGTTCTTACATATAAGAGAGCAAACATCATCAATGGTGCTAAACTTATCATTTTCTAATATAACAAAGAAATTGAACAGTGACAACAACACACAATTCAGAGCATTCAAAAATTTCTAGTAGATATTGGTAGACTGATTCTCCTTGCTTCTCATGGCAACCCTGCTTGGTGTTATTCTTCTCCCTTTACAAGTAAAGCCATTGAGGCATTGAGAAAGGAGATTGGGTTTGGCCAAGGTCTCATACCAAGTAATTTGGGAGAAAACTGTTGGGCAAGACTTTGAGATTTTGACCTCAGCTTTTGTCTGTTGTCTGGGAAAATCCATGGAAACGTTGCGGGGCCAGGGGAAAGGAAGGGAAGGTACCCCTCCCCAGACCCACTCCCTAACTGAGTTACTCAGAGTCATTCTAAGTGTTCATATTAATGCCGTGACAATCGAAAGTAAGATAGTCAAAGCCTCCCTGATGGCCAGCAGTACAATCTCTCTTTCCACCTCTTGGTGCTGAGCAAGACCATAGGGAAGTCTCACCTTGCCCACACTCCAGCTTCTGGCAGCTGTCGCTGGTCGGCACGATGAAGTAGCCGCTCATGCATCTATTGCAGACATGTTGGTTGTAGCAGAGCTCACAGTTGTCTGGGCAGGGCAGGCAGACATGTTCCTCGGCAGGATAATGGCCCACAGGGCAGTTCTCCCGACATTCCCCCTGGTACAGGAAGCGTTCCCGACCATGCTTGTCTGGCCAGTTAGAGGGGCATGGAAAGAGAAAATGCAAAATGAGCATGGAACTCATATAATGCAGGATTTTTAATTAAAAAAGAGAAACAGCGAAGTGCTTTTGTTCCTAGTGGACCAAAAGGATCAAAACAGATTTAATAAAAAGTGCGATATCTATATCCTTATTGTTGAAAACTTTTCCTCTCAGGGAATCATTTTACATGATTTTATATATCTGAGTGAGCAACTTCTCTTTGGGATGTCATTGTAGAGCCATAGACCATGGTCTGCGGGTAGCTACAGTTCAAAATGTGTTTAACTCTCCCAAGGGCCCCTTTTGGTAAAGGTAGACCCTCGCAGACATGGGGGTTACAGAGATGCGGTAAGAATGACCATGTGCTTCATGGCAGATACACTTGACCAAGCTTAAACTCGAGATGATTTGGAATCACTATTAAAATCACATGCACGTGCTGACTAAGGTCTGGGGTTTTTGCAAAGCTACTAATTGTTCCAAGGACAACACTATTGACACCATCAGTCAAACACACTTCCACATCATCCCTAAGGGTTTTATTTCTGTCAGCACTGGGCTCTGTAAGTAAAGAACCAGCGATTTCCCAGCATGACAGAACAACCTGGGAATTTATTCCTGGAGAGAATAGAAAAATCTAATCAGTTAGAAAAATACCAGGATCAGTTACAGAAGATTATAAATAACCACAAATATTTTTTAAAAACTAAAATTAACAGTACATATCTACCTAGGAGCCTCATAGTCCTGGCTCTGAGGAGTTGGAGTACTCAGTGTGCTCCCCGCAGCCATCTACTCCTTCTCCTGAGAATCAGATTTCTCACATGGTCCCACCTCTGAAGAACAGATGATGTGTGTTGCTTAGAATTCCCCAGGTCTAGTGTTCACTCAGCATGTGAGCCACCACATGGAGATTCAAACTCCTGACCTTCAGGCTGCAAGGATGCTGAGTGTGTGAATAAAGACAGGGCCAGCCCCTTGTCGCAAGGACAGAAACGGAAAGCAGGGATAAAGTTGGACCAAACCACACGAGCTTGCTGACTCTTCAGCCTTTCATTAAAGCTTCCTTTGTGGAATTCCTTGCTGTGAAGCATTCTTCTTCAGCACAGTAACCTGAGGGCACAGGCTAGCCTTGCTGTGTTAGTCTGAGCTTTCATTGTGCAAAGAACATGTTAAATAAAGGCTTGGTAAACAGTAACCCTCTACAGGAAAGCTCTGCTCATCACATATGGAAATTATCTGTGGCAGCCTTTTGACTGCTCATTGGTCCTTATCTGATAGTTTTTTATTGCTCACTATGTGAGGACAAGCCTCCTCATTATCCTATAAACTCACTGACAATGAGTCAGTTCTTATTTTATTTTTATTGCAGTGACAGAAATACCTGACACAAACACTCAAAGGGATGGAAGAATTATCCTGACTCGCAGTTTCAAAGGAGTCAGCATATCACAGCAAGGAGGGCATGATGGGGCAGAGATGCTTGCTTCCTGGAAGATACACAGCCGAGAAGAACTGCCATGCCAACCCCCAGCCACTCCATCAGCCCCACCTTACAGGGTGGTACATTAAGGATCTGATTTCTCTCTTAGCTAATCCTCCTTGAAAATGCTATCACAGAAACACCAGAGAGTTCCCTTACTAACCTGCTAGGCATTTCTCAATCAGGTCAAGCTAGCAAAGGGTTAACCATCCCAAGCATCCTGTGCCTGTGACTGATGTTCCCCACTGCATCTAATAGTAACTTGTGCAAAGGAGGGACACATTTAATCTTTACAATGACAGAGTAGATGTAGCCCTCCAAGTAGAAAATGTGAGAAAGATGTCCAAGTCCTTTTCTTGTGGATTGGTACCAGTTTTAGTAAGATGCTTAGATCATCTGACATTTGTGTAGAATCTAAATGTTGCTCTAATTTTGTGACATATGCTGAGATGTAGAGTGTTTGATGGGGAAGTGATACTAAAGGCCCATTTGTTCTTTCTAATATTTTTTAAATAAGAAGAGGCTTAAAGTAATTATTTTAGTGTCTTTTAGTTAGTAGGAAATCTGGGGTGGGGTTTGGAGATGTCACTCAATTATAAGCTACTTGCTTAGCATGTGTATGACCTTAAGGGTTGAACCCCAGTACTGCATAAAACCAGACGTAGTCGTGCATACCCATAATCCAGCATTTGGGAGGCAAGGGCAGGAAGACCAGAAGCTCAAGTTTATCCTCAGCTAAATAGTGAGTTTGAGGCCATCCTGGATACAGGAGCTCTTGTCACAAACAAACAAACAAACAAACATCTAGGATGGTGGGACAGTTGTGCATTTCCTGGCCGCTAATCTTGGAGTTGTTCCTTTGGAGCCAGTCACTCCCTCCATTACCTGCTGTGTGTGCACAGTCTGCATGCCAGATAGTGCCTCGTGTTCAGACCCAGCAGAAAACAGGGTAGAAACCAATCACTGCTCCTCTCGGGCATAGAGCTTCTAAGACAAGATAGATATTAAGATTGACAAGGTGGCCGGGTGCAGATTACACGCCTGTAATCCCAGCACTCACGGAGGCAGAGGCAGGTGGATCTCTGTGAGTTCGAGGCCAGCCTGGTCTATAAAGCTAGTCCAGCATAGCTAAAGCTACACAAAGAAAACCTGTCTTGAAACCTCCCGCCCCAAAGTGACATGGGAGCACAGGGCTCCAATATTCTGTATTTTTGCTAACCCCAGATATTGATATTTTTCATTTTTCTTGGCTTTATTGTGGGTAAGAATAAATACAAGTAAGTCTCTTTCCCTAGACAAATGATATAACTATGACAGATGTGATGGTAACAAGCACCTCAGGGTCAGTGAGACAACTGACTGGACACAGTAGGGATTGTGGAGAAACCTCAGCCTGCAAAATCATTAGGAAATATGAATCCAGCACAGCCTCACACCCAGCTTCTCACCAGTCACCAGTATCCCACATTTTTCTTTAAAATTGCGCAAAACTTGGATTTATCTCACGTCTAAACTGTCCTGTATAGGCAAAATAATGTGGTTGTAGTTCATATGAAGTCAAAATAGAGGGCAGGCATATGAAACAAGGCAGGAGCAGTGTCAAGGGTTAAACCGCAGAGGAACTTGGAGGACGTGGCCTACACCCCAGTTTTGCAGATACTCTGAGAGTACCTCAGACTGGACCCAAAAGGTCACATTGTGTCATGAGTGAATGATTACCTTGCCATTTAATGGCATACCTCGGCTCTGAGTCCTGACGTAACCTCGAATGCGTCATTCGTTTTAGGGACATATGTGTCTTGCTTAACTCCCTAGCTTTTCAGGTCTACCACAACAAAGCTTGGCTTTACTGTGCGTGTCATGCTTGACAACACACTTAATACTCTTTCGTTTTGCTTCCCTGAGAAGACCTCTTTTCATTTCTCTCATCTCCTTAGGGGCGGTGAGTCAACATGTGCGATTATGTGAACAAGATTTTTGTGTCCTGGCAGCAACTGAGCCTTCAGGTTGTGCTGGTGCTTTGATGAATGGCTGGCCACTCTGAACTGCGGCCTTAACACAGGCTTCTGAGCCAAACCAAAGGCTGGCTTTTGAGAGAACAGACTGAGTTCGTGGCGGAGTCAGCAGCAATTGCCCTCACCTGCCATACAGGAGGTACAGTTGGAAGGCCCACTTCCTTGGCATCCTTGGCAAGTATGGTGGCACGGAAGGCATTGCTTCTTAAATTCAAACTTCCACGAGGGACAGTTCAAAACACAGCGGCCATCATCCAAAACCCTGGAGAAAATGCAAGCTGTTAGAATTCAACTGGGTCACTTCAGAAGGGCCCAAGAATAAGAACATGTGGTGTGCATTTTTCACCCTACAGATTTGATCTCATTGTTCCAGAAACAAGAGTGATGCCTGGGGCCGATCATCTCGGAGCCTGTGAGATATTAGTAACATACCCATCCTTGGCCCGAGATATGGGTCCAACAGCAGGCCAACCAGAAACTGGCTAGGGATCTGATCTTGAATCTTATCCTAAATAAAAGTTGATTGGTGCCCACACAAATTAAGGCTGCATTAAAGGCTCCACCAAATCCAGCCAGTCAGATGTTGTCTCTGACTTTCAGGATGCTAAGTGGGCCTCTGGATCCAGAGTCCTTGGAGAAAGCATTCTTTCTTCAGTTATCAGCATGCCCACGCTTGACAAGGGTTGTGTCACGTTTAAGTGCACCAGAACAGTATAATGAAGCATTATTCTGAAGGTCAGATGCTGCCCACAAAGTTGCCTTATGCACATTACAACCAACCAATGAACTGGAATTTTATTTGCTTACATATGGAATCCTATGACCTCTGTTTCTTGATCGTGCTTGCAAACACCCCCAAAAGCCTGGCACAAAGTCACAAAGCGATCCTCTAAAACCTTTGCTTTTATATGTGTACAATCTATATCATGACGCCACTGCTAATATTTTTTGTGTTTGGGTTTCATCATTTTCTGCAGAGTAATCATAAGAGCAGATGGGATCAAGTCAACTGAACCCAAGCATTCTACTTGGATAAATACAAAATGTTGATGAAATAACTGTAGGAACCAGATAGGTAAATATGAACAGAAGTGAGCTGGGGTTCTACTTCCAGACTTTCTAATTCAGCCAAGCTCAGTAAAAGGATTGGAAATGTGCATTTCTGACAGCTTTTCCAGTGGTAACATTGCTGATCCAGAGAGCACACATTTAAAAAGCTTTTCATTATTTGCTCATTTTTCATAATTTTGCTTGAAAACGCACACATGTCCATATGAGTGAAGCACAATGTGTTATTTCCGACATTCATCAGGGCATTCACCATATATACCTTCTTATCGTTTCTTTATGGTTGCAACCCTCAAGCTGCTCTACCCTGAATCTTCATAAAATCTACAACTGGAAATTGGAATCCCCAGTGGCCCTCCTGTGCTGTGGGTTGCCCATTTGTCCTCCTTTTCTCTGTTACCTAATTATTTTCTGTCCTATTTCCCACCCCCACCCTCCCCGCCCGACCCCTCCTCACCTCTATAACCACTAGTCTACATTTAATTTGACTAGTTTTACTCCCATCATACAAATGTAAAAATATGTAATATTTGCCCTTCTGAGTATGACTAATGTCATTTAACACAATATCCTTTGGTCTAATGCACGCGATGACTTCTAGAGTGTCCTTAGAGTGGTACTTAGTCCTGTTGGTTATAAGGCTAATTGAATGTAAACCATGTCTGCAAGGATATAAATGTTCTAATAGTTCTAGGAGCTGAAGGGAGCAGCAGAAAGAAGGAAAAGCTCTTTCTCTGTACTACCTCTCACCACACTGGTTATTACACAACACGGTAGATGGGAGCTTCCAGAAACTTATTCCTGGGATGGCACTGGCTTTTTTAATGGAATGAAATGATGAAAAGTCTTTTCTCCCTCTATTTTCATGGAAACAGGTCAGTTAAGATGTTTGAGGCTCTATATGAGCAAAGGTAACTTCTAGATGCTTTACATGATTTAATTTAGTTTTATTTACCCTATACTTCTTCAAGATTGGGCTAGGAAGTGGGCTTAGGCAAAGAGGGCCACAGCATTCTAGAGCTGTACATGTTACACACAGCATTCTAGAGCTGTACGTGTTACACACAGCGATGAGCGGCTCTTGTTTCACGTTTCAAGCATTTTAAAGTAGCTACACAAAAGGTTATTGGAAACGCAAAGAGAAACCATAGGGCACGCAGTTGATTTATACCTCTTATCTTATCACTGGAGGAGTTGAGGCAGGAGGATTGCTATGAGTTTGAGACAGATATGGGCTACCCAGTGAGTTCCAGCCAACCTAACCTAAAGAGTGGGACTCTGAATGTATATTATTTAGTTAGTTTTTGTTGGTTTTTAGTAAGACAACTTCAGAGTTAAGTTTTTAAATAAAAAAAGTAGAAAAAATTAAACAGATATAAAGTATATATTACATATATAAATGATAATTATCCCCCAGTCAACAAATGTATCACTCAGCTTCAACAGTTGTTAATACCTG
This sequence comes from Acomys russatus, assembly GCF_903995435.1. Taxonomy (NCBI): domain Eukaryota; kingdom Metazoa; phylum Chordata; class Mammalia; order Rodentia; family Muridae; genus Acomys; species Acomys russatus. Next base: position 37,670,453 of record NC_067141.1, read on the forward strand.
ATCAGTCTTTTTTTCTTTCTAAGAATTTACTCATTAAACTTTGAAGCAAACCGAACCTTAATGTTAATGTCTCACAGGTGAAATTTCTTTGAAGACCATCTTCATTTTCCAGGAACTAAAGGGATCCAGTGGCTTAAGAACCAGAAAAAGCTCAGAGACTTGCTCTATGGATTATCTGCTTCCTCTGTACCCAGTCCAGATCCATCCTCACTGTTTTCCATCTTATTTTGTTGTGGAAATGAGCCTACTAAAAATTCTATCTCAGGGTTATCAACTATCCTCATTTGTGAGGTAAAATCCCCACTGGTCTCCAGTTAGTTTGAAACAAGAGGAAACATCATCAAGAAATATGAGGTTGGGATAAGAAAGACTCAATTATTTCACCCAAGCCAGCTTCTTTCTTCCATGGCTGGGCAGGGGCTATGCCCGCTGTATCTCCAGCATCTGGCAAATGTCTACCTCTTTACAGGTCAAACTCTTGCTTTAAATCTAAGGGTGTTAAATTTACCTCACTCTTTCTTGCTTTGGCTGTGCCAGCATCCCTTGACTACTATGACCTCAATGGCAGGGACAGTATCCTAAAGAGATGCTGAACTCTATCTATCTCAGTTAAATATAAAGCAAGTGATTTGCCCTGGTTTGCATAGACCGGACTCCACTTACTACAGCTTGGATGAGTTCTACAAAACATATATACAAGGTGGCAGTGTTGTAAAGTAGGGTTTAATATGAGGGCACTAGGCAATGAGGAATCCTATACAATAGGTGAATTGATGCTGTGATGTGGGCACAAGTTAGCTATAAAAGCAGGGCTCTCTTCCTTTTGTCCTCTCACTGTCACCTTCTCTTGCCTTCCACCTTCAGCAGGGGGGTGACCCAGTGCCAACGCCTTCACTAGAGGCCAGAGCCATGTACAAGCATCTCTCAGTCCCCAATAGCACATTGTTTATAATTTATCCAGTCTCACGTATTGTGTTATAGCAGTTACAAATGAGCCAAGACACTGATCCAGGAAACATTTTGGAAAATACTTTGCCATTTTCTCAAGAACAAATAAGTCAATATCACCTTCCTTCCAGATAATTTCTTCTGTTTCATCTTTTCAACTGCCTTCAGGGAAAATACCAGAAAAACAAGAAGTCAAGTAGTTCATTGCCACGCTACGTTACCCTTTCTTGGACATGTATGCACAGCTAACATCAAAGAAGAAAGCAGCGGGGGAGGGAAGAACGTTTACAGCAATGAGAAGAAATTGCTCCTAGGAAGAGCACTTTCTTAGAAAGTTACCCTGGTTCAAGATTCATGTGTATGCTTTCCTTTATTCAAAAGCTAATAGTATACTCTACAGACAAAACCACAAAAGTGTAGTAGTGTTACCTCTCATTTTGTAGCAACAGGCCTAGATTTCTTGTTTCTTTTTCTGAGACAGGGTCTCAGCTGTACGTCAAACCTGAGATCCTTCTGCCTTGCCTTCACTGTCATGATTGCCTCTGTGCCTAGATATTTTTTTAACTAGTAATTTATGATGGTAGAATTGTTTTCTCATTTTTCATTTCTATTTTGCTAAGGACAATTATGATTTCTCCCATGTACACTGGGTGGTTATAACTGCCTCATTAGACAAATGTTCAAAGATGTTCAAGCATGCAAGGCCATTTAATTACTCCTAGTAATACAAATGGGGGTTAGAAGAAGAAACAGGACTTTGTTTTGTTAATGTCTTTATGTATGTCTTAAGTATGCTTTGAAGTTTATATTTAGAGATTTAATTTTTAGAAATGCATAGAAAATAGTCGTGTGGCTTCTCACTGGAAAAATCATCAACAGTCTACGCAACTTTGAAGTCTGCCAGCTATAATAATTACTAGCCTGGCAAAACATGCCTGTTGGTGCAATGGTGGTATGAATGTTATAAGGGTAAGTAATTGTTTTCTGATTGGATTTAAGACCTGCACCACACAAAGGAATGCATACCTGGTACTATAAACCTGGCTAAGAACCAAAAGCTAGGGAAGTGATAGGGCATTTGGTGAACATACTATTATTATTTTGCTAAATGGACCTAATATCAACGTGCTTTCTAAATACTTATCTTCACACCTGTAGATTATTTTAGCTTTTACTCTTTAGAGATCTTTTAGGTAACAGTTGATTCAGAGACATCTTGTCAAATCACAGAGAATAAATGACTTTGCCCTTAAATGAGGGATCTAAATAACTATCCTCCAAAGGCTCAAGGACCATGATGGAAGAAGGAGCAGAAAGGAATCAGGGAAGATGGATCTGAATCAGTATCTTCTGCACATGATATGGCCAATACACTCATGACTTTACTACAGCTGTGGTCAACTACAAGAGACCTGCAAAAGACTGGGTCTGTCAACATTTCAATATGGATAAATAAAGGGCTCATGAAGCCCTTCTCTTCGTCTTCATGGGACCATTGACAGTTCATGGTGACTGGAGGAAGGGTTATCCTTTTCTTCAGTGGTGTGGCCACTGATAACGTGCACTTTTCCATGCTACAATAAATGACTTTCCATTCATACCCATGATGGTAACCTCATTTAAACTCTGTGAGTTACACACACACACACACACACACACACACACACACACACACACACACACAAGAATACTTTTGAGAAGAAGTGTTTCAGTGGGAGAAATAAGGGAAAAGAAAAGAGGCAGTGGAGTGAAATGGACTAAAGTTCATTATATACATGTATGAAACTTTCAAAAAATATAAATAAGTAGATCATTTAAAAAGGCAATTTCATTTTTATTAATGGCTAAATAATATTTCATTGCATAAATGTGACATATTTCATTATCCATTCATTAGTTGGTGAACATCTAGGTTGATTTCCTTGCAGTAATGAACATTGATGAGCAGATATCTCTGTAATAAGATATAGAATCCTTTGTGTATATGCCCAAGAATGGATCATGTGATGGAGCTGTTTCTAGCTTTTTGAGAAACAGCCATACTGATTTTCACAGTGACTGCCCCAGTCTCACTAGCAGTAACTAAATATACTCTCCTTTCATGTTTACCAGCATTTTCATCATTTGTTCTTTGGAGTTTAGCCCTTTTGATTGAAGCAAAATGAAATTGTAATATGGAAAAATAATTCTGAATGAAGTAATCCAGACTTAGAATGGCAAACATTATATGTTTTTTCTCATTTGTGGATATTAGCTTTGATTTTTTTCAGATATGTTTGTTTCATTCATAATACCCATAGAGGTCTAGAAATTAGTAAAGAGCCATGATGTGGAGGTCCAAGGGAGGGAAGATAGAAATAAATGGCATATAGGATCAAAGGAGATTATTGGAACAGAAGGGGTTAAATTTGAGTCATTAATAGGAGGACAGAGTAGAGGAGGGAATATAGGGATGAGTAAATGAATAACACTAATGATCTTTTGAAAAAGTCATAAGAAAACACATCATTACTGTGGTAGCTTCCTACAGCCCTGAGGAAGAATAAAGACAGAATAACCTCTGTGCAGAGAGAGTATCTCAATAGGATTGCAAAGCACGCAGTACCCCCGCCTACTGCCCTATGATAGCATCTGCATCTAGAAACCCACATTTAGCCAAGGTACAGAAAATAAGAGGCTGCAAAATGCTCATCCCCATGTGAGACATCTATATCACAACCCCCCTCCCAAGGTTCATACATCATTGCACATAAAATGAAGACAAAAATCTCAGCATGGATAGCGAAGTCAACATGAAGTCCCACCTCTGGTTGAGGAGCTATTGGCAACTGAGCTGCTGGGAAAGGATGCCATTTTTCTTTAAGAATGTTGGCCACACTCCAGCAGAAGGCCACACATCCAAGATATATGGGCAGCACTAATTGAACTTGATGGGTAGAATAAAAAGTCACAAAGTTGAGGGCTAAGTCTAGGAGGAGTAGGAGGATGGAGTGAATATGATTAAACTGAATTATATGGCATTCTAAAAGTATTTTATTAAAGAAATAATTTAAAAACAGAAATAACCATATTAAAACTTGAACACAACAGGCCTATTCAATCTTCAAAACTATCACAGTTAGGAAAGGCAAAACAAACAAACAAAGCAAAGGAAATGTTTCAAATGACAAAAAACCATGAGAACTAGATTCTGGAAAAATTTTCTCTGAATAATATTATTAGGATAATTGATGAAAGTGGGACACTAGATTATAAAAATCAGTGAAACATTAAATTTCTTTAATTAACCTTTTCATAGTGAGCTCTGGGAATCCTTGAAGTTTCTATTCTTTTCCTCTTTCTTTGCCTCCCTTCATTTTCCTTCTCTCCCTCCATCCTTCCTTTTGGTCCTGGTCCTTATTATTTGCCTCTCTCTTCTGAGAAGTTCTGGTATTCTGACAGTCAAGCCCATGGTCTTGACAAGACACAGTGCAACAAGCAAATGGTTATAAAATTGTTGCTGCATGCTGATCACTGTGGAGAATAATGAAATAAATACAGCACAGCACCTGCTCACAGGGCTGTCATAGCCCTGAAGAAGAATGAGGACAGAATGACCCCTTTGCAGAAAGAGTGTCTCAATAGGGTTGCGAAGCACCCCCCCCCCCCCGGTGACAGCATCCTCATCCAGCTTGTCTAGAGAGAGACTCAGTTTCTGACATGTTTAGCTGAGCATGGATGAGGTCACTCAGTCATACACTCAGAGGCTCCCACGTATTAAGTGCTAGATCAGAGGAGCATCGAATAAAAATATATCAGGTGTTCAATTTTCTCTGTTGGAGATGTCCTTTAGATTAGCAGTGCCACTCATTCCACTGCTTCCTGTTTCCATTTGGGCATGTATTGATCCCTCCAGCTGTCCTTGCACTCTACTAGGGAAGGGGATGCAAACGTGAGATCTCTAATGGAGACATGCATTTGTAAACAGATGTCTTCCAGATGTCCCTGAAGACTACACATGCTCTGAAAGGTGTGTCTATAGAGCAGAAGATCATAAAGGATTAGGCGATGATGACCTGAGTTGGATCTCTAGGACTCACATGTTAGGCTCCCATAATTTGTCCTATGATATCCATACAAATATTGTAGCCAACATATATGAATGGATATACAATGAAATAATGAATTAACAGATAAATTAACATAAATAATATGCATAAATAAATAATGAATTAACAAATGTAATTTTTTTTAAGGGAGGGAGGCTAATTCTACTGGAAAGTGGTCAGAAATGCCTTTATACAGCAGTTGAACTGATCATAGAAATGTGTGTGTGTGTATGTGTGTGTGTGTGCGTGTGTGTGTGTATATATATATATCAGAAAATCAGAAAATGGAAATGCTGTTCTAGGGATGAGTGTGCAGTATGTGGAATTGTACTGGTCAACAGTGACATCAAAAGTACCATTTTAATTAACAAGATAGCTCTTTCAGCATTTAAGAAATCGACCTTTGCCAAGAGTATTGGATCTCATGTGGGAGGATGCTACAAAGGTGGGCTGTGGCCAGACCATCGGGAATATCTGTGTCATGGGAAGGAGTTTGGGTCCTGTGACCAACAGACCTATTAAGTGCCACTAAGGTGGTTAGCACATTGTCTGTACACTCTAGCCAAGGAAGTAGTAAGAATCACTCACCTTGTTATGGGGCAGCTGGTACAGTCTTCCTGAGTCGGTCCCCAGCACTTGGCACATGGGGCTTCACAGGTTTGACAGTGGCCTTGCTCGTCAATATATTCTCCTGTGGAACAAAATCTAGCTGTTTACTTTACTCCACATGGCAAGCCTGCCTGGGATGGCAGCCAGAGCTCTTGCTGGCTACTTGAGCAGTGGAAATAACACAAGGCATGGTCACGCTTCAAGTTAAGCAGTGGCCAGGCAACACCCACATCTTGTCTAAGCATGCTCTAAGGGGAAAGATTGTAGTTTTAGGGCAGGAATAGGAGTAGAGTTTTGACTGCAATATGGCAGATGTGAACTACATGCTATCCTAAAAGACTTCCAGTAAGAGACAGAAAAGGCTGTCATTCAGCGGGAAGGTTTCTCTTTCTCATAGATGTACACATCTGGTCTTGCCACAGAACTCAGTGCAGCTTCACAGATTTCTCTTGAACTTAGGGAATCGCCACCACAGCATGGTGCAGAGCGGAGCAGAGAGAGATCCACCTTCCTGAAGGCATCAAAGACAGAATGGGACTCAATTCAACCCTTGTCCTATACCACATTCTTTCTCCTTTGCCATTATAACCTTCCCCCCTAAAAGAGAACAAAAAGAAAAAAAGCCCCAACCACAACAATCTGAGAGGTTTCTTCAACCAGATCCAAAAGGCTTCATTTTGTTGTCATTGTTTGAAAACTGATAATCCTCAGAATAAAGTGTGGTCCAGACTCTGAAAGAACCACAGCCTTCACTTGGCCTCTGACTCTTCCTGAATTGGACAGCTGTTTAATCATCCGAAGCTTGTCAGTGTGAGAGCCACCTGGAGTGGGGAGGTAGGATGACCCACTCATGGCTTAGCCAAGCCACCTCACTGAGCCTCTAAGATTACTGCTGGCTTTACTGTAGTTGCATTCAGATGGATGAGGCTGGAATATGCCATCCTCTATCTTTCCTGCAGCTTTACTGAACTTGCAGTAGCAAAGGTAAGCCTTCTACACAGAATGCATTCACCTGCTAGAACTGAATGGCACTGAAGGAAATGAGAGTTTGCTCTTCCATAGCAGAAAATGCCTTTCATGCACAGATGCCTTTCCTGTAGAGACTGTTAAGTTGGTTAAGAGAAGAACAAACGACATGTTGGGAGTGAGACAAACATCTCTGAGATGTTTACCTACTGTTACAAAAATACAGGGTGGACCAGGACTCTGATACATAATAACTCTGTGATGCGACTGTGGTTCTTTGCTTGGAAAGAGAAACCTGTGCTCACAAAAAATGACTACCCACCCACTTTAACCTCCAAGTCACAACAGAGGTGTCCAGCCTTTTGACCTTATGATATAATGTTGTTATCTAAAACTCTGTTGAGCCAAACTCATAGCTGACCTGGGCTACATCCAGCCTGCATGCCACAGGTTGGGCATTCCAGAAAGCAGATCCAATGCTAGGAGAAGCTTTTTTATTTAGTAACACCTCACTCTGCTCCATTAAAAGCTGCTTTGTGGTTGTGAGAGTTGTGCTAGATGTACATCCAAAGTCTTCATAATTACAGATGATGCATCACTGGATCAAGCAAAGGTTCTTAGGGTACTCCTTTGAAACACTTATCCATCCATTTTTTTGGTGTGTTCCGTGGTTGCTGATCTTTAGACAATGTCTCACCTTACAGCTCAGGCTGCCCGGCATCTTGTTATACAGCCCAAGCTGCCCTGGAACTTGTGGTCCTCTTGCCCTAGCTTCCTGAGTGCCAGGGTTACAAGAGTATATCACCATACCCATGTGGAAAACTGTAAATTCTCCCTTATTTTCCTAAGTGCCTTGGCTATGTGCTTTCTTGATATGACCAAGTATAATGGCTTCCATTCAGCACTCACAACATGACATCTTAGATCTAATGACCACTGAGCATTCCCTACCTCTAGGATTTTGAAAACATGGTCTAAGCCAGTAGTTCTCAATCTCGCTAAGGCTGTGACCATTTAAAACAGTTCCTCATGTTGTGGTGATTCCCAACCATAAAATTTTTTGTTGACATTTTATGATTGCAATTTTGCTACTGTTATGAATCATAATATAAATATCTGTGGTTTTGGATAGTTTTAGGTGACCCCTGTGAAAGGGTAGTTTGACCCCCCAAAAGGGTTGTAACCCCACAGATTGAGAACCACTGATAAGCACAAGCTTTTACACAAACTTTGCTTCCTTGCATTCTCTACATGGGCTAGGACAAATCCCCAAACCTAGGATCTTCTCATACCCCTCAGCAGGAGACATCTCATTACTTGAGGATGAGATATCTGAGTGCCCTCAGCTTCCTTTTTCACAGTGTATAAACTCCTTGTGAGCTCCTTGACTGCCTCATAGCTCTCATCTTCAAAGACGGTATATCATTCCTCCTGCCAACAGTCAACTCTCCACTCAGTGCTCTTCGCCTTCCTTCCTTGGTCTATTTCTGTCCAATCCCTCTGTCTTCAATCTCCTCTTTCTCTCTCCATGTAACAGCATCCCCAAAGATTCCCCCGTCCTGAACTAGAACCGTCCCAAGCCCCTTCCCTTCCTGATAAGTGGCTCCTCTAGGCTGTTTATTTTCCTCTTGTTACTTGGAAACAAAATGGAGAACATTTTGTGACCTTGAAGCTTATGTAAGAGAGTCATCAAAGGACAACTAAATGGTTCATCCCTCTCCAGTCTGCACGCCTCTTCACTGTAGAGTAAGCACTGGCTTTACAACAGATGACAATAGAGGGACCTGCCCTAATTCCCATATTTATGTGGATGTCCAATTAGTCACATAAACAACTGCCTTCAGTCCTTGCACACAGGCACAAGTCTTCGCCTGCACATTTGGAACTGACGAAGTCAGATTCCAAGGACATAAGGAAGTCACTCTTTTGTGTGTGTGTGTGTGGGGGGGGGTTGGAACAGCAAATTCTTGTCATCTGTCTTCGTTGCACAATGAAGTTGCATGCGTATGGCAGGCGTGATATACAAAACTCTTAGAAAAGGTCACTTTTAGCAGACATGTCAGGGACCAGCATTTTGGTCACCTTTCCTGCGAGCTCTTCTTTCTGGCATCTTCACCTATTTGTATTATGTCCAGATCATATTTTTCTAGGGATCAGTAAGTTTCCATTCCCCTATTATTTCCCTTCTCATTCCTTTTTACAGGGGTTTAAAGGTCTCTGAGGAAGTGGGATCACATGGGAGGAATGATGCCTTGAAATCTGAGGATCCAGATCAAAAGTGAATGCTTATAGATTTAGAAGTGTACAAGCAAGTGACTCGCTATGTTCATTCCATCCTTGATAACATAGTCAATTGCTATTAATAAACTTGGGTTATAAAGAAACTCATAAGGGGTCATCCAGAAAAGGTGAACATGTGTTGTATCACCCACAGTTATGAAACACAACCCAAGACATAATAACAGAGTTTGGATACCTATGGCCAGACAGCATTCTCTCTCTCTCTCTCCTTTCCTTTTCTTTCCCCTCACTCCTTACTTCTTTGTCTCTACCCTCTGTTTGTGGGACAGGGTCTCATATAATTCAGATTGGCCTCAAATTCTCAATGTAGTGGAGTGTGAGCTTGGACTCCTGATCCTCTTACCTCCATCTCCTATGTTCAGGATTTTAGTCGTGTGCCATCTTGCACATCTCAAGAGCTTTGTTCTATAGAAGTACTGTGTCTTTATTGATTCAAAGTCTATTGTACAATGTATATATCTGTATCTCCCATTAAAGGAATAAAATCTTAAGTAGTGGATTATGAAGTGAGTTAAAACACTTTATCAAAGTGCAGTAAGTGCAGGAGAAGTAGGTACTGGGAACCCAGCTGCTGGCATTGCTGGTTGTTTCACTGAGCAGTCTGGCTATTTGGCTATCTGCAGCCTTCTGCATAACTTACTTATGTGCCTTATCACCCAGGTGCCAGGAATCATGTGACTTTATTGAACAATTTCACAATCCCAATTGCTAATTAAATAATACTATCTCTTCGCAAGGAAGCCAATATATAGCTTCCGACTTAAAATACATTGTGTGAAGACAACTTTCATGGAAAAGAGCTATGCAGTTATTATTTTATGCCAGCTACAATAAATGCTTGGCAACACTTTCAACTAATTATACGCTAATGAAATAAGTCAGTTTTTAAAAGCCTCGTTAATCGGATGTTTTTATAGCAGGGTTTAATATATGAGACCATCAAGTGAGACTGCAACACCTCTAGCTTAAAGAATCCACAGTCACTCAGCCTTAAAGGGGGAAAATACTGGGACAAAGTTTCCAATGGTGGTGAACTTTGAAGCCATTATATCAAGTGAAACAGGCCAACCACAAAAGAGCAAATGGTTTATAAGGCCCCAGAGTAGTAAAAGTCACAAGGACAAAGTGGAATGGTGGCTTCCAGGGGTGGTGGGGGAGGATGATGGGAATTTAGAGTTTCAATTAGAAAAGATGATAGTGTGTTCTGGAAGTGGATGCTGGTGACGTCATGCAACAACGGGAATGGACGCACGTGTAAAGATGTGAATGAAGGCAATGCAACAATGTGAATGAGCACACATGTAACGATGGGAACAACATGCAACAATGCACATGTAGTGATGAAACTGAACTCTAAAAATGGCTAACATGGCAACTTTGTATTATATATATTTTATCACAATAAAAAGTCTACCGAATAAGTTTATTCCTTAACAGACCAATATATGACATTACCAACAAAATCCCTTAGGCTTTGAGGAATAGATGGAAAGCAATGATTGTATTAGGGTGAAGATATGTCAAAAGGCTTGAGAGAGGTGAGAGTGGTAGGAAATGGATGCACAGATAAACCCATCAGAAGGCAGACATCTGGTAGAGGTGATCCTCTGTTTTTCTCCTTTCTTCAGGAGCCACCAAAGGCAAAATGAACAACTGGGCAGCTAGGAGAGTCCCACCCACCTCCGTACCTTGGCTGAGTCTCTGCAGAGACTGGGGACACACTGTGCCTGTAATCTATTCTCTCAACACTTCCTCTGGTACACGTGCTTCCCCATGGGGTTCTTGGGTTGACAGGGCTTGTGTTTCTCCATCCCATGGCTCTCTCATTCTCAGGACGAGGCGTGGATCGTGTGTTGTGTGAGGGTATGTGGTATGCTGTTCTGGCACTCTCAGGGCTGGCACCCCTGCAAATTGGATGGACCATCAATTTTAGATCCCACATGCATGCAAACATTTCGCCTCCTTCAGCTTTTACATTCTTCAAAGGGCCGAATGAAGAGGTGACCCTACTGCTTGCCACCCTTGTTTGAGCCCTGACCACAGTAAGACACCCAGAGAAGGCGCCTAAAGTGAAGTGCCGGCCAACACATCTGAGTACAGAGAGGATGCTGCAAGCACACGAGCTTCTCTCCGTTGATGCTTTCCATGTTACAAGTGCTGTGCTGTGTAATATTTCATCCAGACAGAGAGCCGAGGCTCAGAGGGGTGAAACATTTTGAATGAATGAATTCAACTAGGCAAGTGACAGTTGGGCTGTACCCTAGGGACTCAGAGCCCAGTCCCTGCTCTTTTCACACTGTGCCCCTGTGGTGGACTCAATTGCCCTTTCAGTTTTCCAAGTAGTTTTGCTGTTTTTAGAAAGAAAAGAGAGCATGCCTTACTTAAACCACTTGGTGAGGTGACGGCAGCATCAAAAGGGAGGTCGCTGTGAGAATGAATGGACACACACCAGGCATGCTGCACCAACTGGATTTTCTTGATGACTGAATCTAGTTTCTGAATGTATTTTCTTTGATAAAATGGACCCTGTATATTAAAAGACCATTTCGTGAATCAAGTCAACTGAGTTTCTTAAGCAGTTTATTCCACCTACTAGGCACTAAGCTCTAAAGTGAAGTTCAAAATACCATTTTTTAATTAATACAGGAAATTTATCAGATCTCTTGAAAAATAATTTTCTTTTTCTTTATTGGAGTGCTGGAGATTGAGCCCAGGTACTCCTGCTGCCTGGCAGGCACTGGAGCACACTGGCCTACATGCCCAGCATGGATAGGATTTTTGATGCTGCTTAAATGTTCTCTGAAAACAGGATAGCTTTTGTGCTTGGGAAATAGCTGACAACCAGAATACCATCTCTCTCATCCTCACAGGTCCTTGTTTTCTGTTTTTAAAACCACCTAAAGATATCTAAGTATATTTAAATATTTAGCGGATTTGGGGTGCCTCTGTGTTAGTGAGCATTCACTGTAAGTCCTAGAGTGATGACCTTAGGAATGAACAGGCACAGATACAGACAGGGAAACTTGCCAGCATAGCATTGAGTGGACAGCCCACAGAACCAGAATTCAGAGGCAGGGAGTGGAATGCAGTTTGCCAGGAGCTGAAGGAAGGAAACATGGCGGGGGGAGGGGGATGAAGGGCTAATCAATTAGTCAGAGGAACAAATTTGTGAGCTTTACTGTCTAGCATGCGGACTGTAGTTAACAACAATGTACTGGATATTTGAAAACCCCAGAGAGCACTTTGTAAATGTTCTTACCAGAAAACAAGTATAGAAGGCCCTATACATGGTAATAAATCACCTTAGCCATTCCACTGTGTATACGATTTCAAAGCATCATGCTGTTTTTAAAAATGAGATGCAAATACTTTGTGTGTGTGTGTGTGTGTGTGTGTGTGTGTACACAATTTGGTTCTGTCCTCCCAGCATGTCGGTTGTCAGGTTTGGTGGCAAATGCCTTTACCCACTGAGCCATCTTGCCAGCCCCTGTACCCTGTGTCCTATTGATGTGCACAACTTCCATCAATTAAGGGAGTGAGCAGTGAGGTGAAACCAGACCCAGGGGGAGAAAAAGGCATGGGTGTAATTGTTACCTGCAATTAAACACAATGAATTTGAAAACCCTATCATGTCCTGTGGATGAGGACAATCTATCACCCATCTTCGATGTGCATCATTTCTTCTTTTTTTAAAGGAGGGAATTGTTTTAGTTCAGATTTCAGAGACTGCAGTCTGTCGTAGACTGGTAGGAGCATGAGGCAGCAGCTTCTCATATATTGTCAGACAAGAAAACAGAGTAAATTCTGGAAGTGATGACAAAAATGAACCCACCCTAGTGACCCACCTCCAAATGATTCTTTAGTCTACCAAAACAGCATACCAGCTAGAGGCTGATTGTTCAGACACATGAGCCTATGGGAGCCATTTTGGACAGGCATGTAGGGTTTCTTAACTCTGTTGTGTGGGCCGTCTTTCCAGTCCTGTAAATGGTACTAGAACCTTCACAGGTTCTTATAGTATACTCATTCTCTTGACTCAGTGGCGATTTTTATTCTCAAAGGTTTTTTTTTTTTTCCTATTTGTGGTTGAAAAGGCCTGGGATCAGAGAGGGGGAAAGTACAGCATCTGATGCAGACACACCAAGGAGATGTGTGGGTTTTGATACACCATAACAGAAATAAGGGGTTCTAATTCAATCAACTTAAAGAAAACTTTCTGGAAAGCCTGTACAACTGCAGGACATAGGTAACTGAAGACAGAGGAAACACTGAGGAAGTGGATGAGGTTGAGGCCAAGGAGGTGAATACTTCTCATTGAGGATAGAAAACAGCAAGAGGCATTCTGTTGAATATTACTAGGTGTAACCTCTTGGGAACACTTGCTATCAGGCCCAAGAGGCTTACCATTCTCTTTGGAGAGACAATGGCAGGTGACATGATAAGGAGCATAGTCCACGGAGCCTACCAAACACTTCTGATCCTGTCAAGGGAGCCAGGATACAGATGGTTAAAGCCACAAGTCCTTCCTACAGAGTAGGCTAAGAACAAAGTGTTCCCTACTATGGCTCAAGTTCTGCTACACGGATAATGTTATCCTCCACTCTCAATTCCCCAGCAATTCAAAGAAACTTCCAACCTGCTCTCATCATGTGATCATAAGGTAGGACAGCTGCTCCATTCCACCGGGCCACGGGAAGGAACATCTTCAAATTGCCCCTTCTCTTCCTCAATACAAAGTGTATGCTAGCTTTACCTTTCTTCCCCAACATGCTTATAGCCCCTCACCTCCCTGTTTTCATGTGTACCAACATCTCAGGCAGCTCTCTAATTAGGAGGAAAGAGAAATCCTGGGAGAAACAGAAACACATGCCCAATCCTAGCACTGTGGCCCCATCCAGCTCTGGTGGTGGACAAGTTAGCCTTTAACTGGGTCAGTGTCAGCATCACCACAGGCATGGGTGCTGGTCTTCAGTGACCTCCTGGCTTATCTGCTGACAGATTTGTGAGGAGCCTGGAACCCCGAATGGTGACTGGGGAAACATGTCATTCGTCAGATTGTCATATGTTCCATTGGGAGCGACCACACTGTGCTTTTCAAAAACAGTCTAAGAGTGTAAATAGAGAACTGAAGATTGCTCAGTGTTGTGTGTCGGGAGAATGGGCGGTGTCACACTCTGCAAATGAGGAAAACCTGGAGTCATCCGACCTGGACTTGGGTTTTGAGTTTCTTTTCCAGCTGTCCCCAATTAATCAAGCACATATTTCCTTGACGTTCCTCTTCTGTGAAATGTGGATTATTACGTCTCCTAGCATGTGGTGGGGATAAAATGAGAAAATGGACCTCAAGCACCTTGCACAGTGTATGCCAAAAAATGCTATGATTACCAGATACTTTAATTATGTCACATCATTGCATTTGTGTTAACCATGTAGCTAGTGTTAACCCGAAGCTTCCTTTGTCCTCAGAAGCTAACCCTCCCAACATTCTTCAAACCCTGGCAGACTTTATTCCAGATTGTGCTTTCTCTGCCATTCCCAAGAGGAACTGGGGAATGTATTGGCTACATATGTGGGAGGCAATGAGGCAGTGAAAATGAACGACCCTGTGGGCTGAAGACAGAGACCTCTTGAAGCAACTGAGCTTCAAGATGCAGCCCACGCGAGCTATTTATTTTTTATTTATTTTCCTAACTGCCCTTGGAGACAGCCTCTCTGTATCAGAGTGAAATCAGCTTGTCCTACATTTTGCTGTGAAAAATTACAGAGCTGTGGGCGTGGTCTTCTCAGGCAGCTGAGGTCAAAGTCTTTTGAAATGGACACGGCTCTATCGGAGGAGGTTACCATCTCGGAGGCTCGGTCCCTCTATAGAGTAGTCATTAGTCATGCACCACTCTATGTCTGAATGAATGTATATATTCTGGGTTTTAGGTCTCACATACCCCAGACTGACCTTGAACTCTCTAAGTAGCCAAGAGTGATCTTGAGCTCCTGGCCTCCCAAATGCTAGAATTACCAATGTGTACCATCCTGCCTGTCTCACTAGTCTCTTTGACTGGGCAGATGATATCCTCTTTCTTACTTGGAAGCTATAAATACCTGTTGCATATTGTTTTCTCTTGATGAGATGTAAACAGGTGAGCATGGAAGTGAGTGTACTGGGGTGTGTGTGTGTGTGTGTGTGTGTGTGTGTGTGTGTGTGTGTGTGTGTTTTCAGGTCTATGCCTGGATGAGATGTATATGGGAGCAGACGGGGTAGGGAAAGCAATATGGGAGGATCAGAATCCTGGACTCAGAGGCTCAGCTGTGTCCCCAACTACTAATGGCCTGCCCTTCTGCATAGTTCAAATTTGATCATAGCTTGAGACACTCTAGAATATATGTGGCCTCACCGTAAAGAGGATGGCCATTTCTTCCCTTCAAGCTTCTTCTCATCTTCACTGTGTGCTCTGGTGACTTCGAGCAGTCCTCTCTCTTCTTAGAGAATAATGCCTTCCCTCAGAGGCAGGGTCAGATGAAATACTTGGTTGTAGAAGGAGATGTCCTGGATGTAGATCCCATCCCTTCCTTGCCTAGCTATGTGACCCTGGTTGACCATGTTAAGAATCTCTCTGAGCCCTATCAATATATTCGTAAGATAGAAATAATCACGGGTGCTTTGTAAAGCAGCCAGAACAATTAAGTCACTTGCCATTTGAAATGTTCTGTAAGCACTACTGATGTTGCTCTGTTGGTAGAGTGCTGGCCTAGCAGGCATGGAGTTCTAGCTTTGATACTGGGCAATAATTTTAGCACTGGGGAGGTAGAGGCAGGAGGATCAGGAGTTCAACGTCATCTTTGACTAATAGTGGGTTCAAGGCTAGCCTGTGCCACATGAAACTGTCTATAAAGATGCTTTGAAATACATAGAACTCTAGCAAGTGCTCAAATAAATGTCAGTTCTTGCTTTCCCAGTGAGCACAGTGAGGACTCTTAGATAAGCGACCTGGGAGGAAAATGGTCTCTCTAGGCACTCAGGTTTTAATGCCCCTATCCCTCTCTTGTTATTGTTATTTTGTTTGATTTTCTGGGGACCAAGCCCAGGCCTTGCATGTTCTGGCAAGCACTCGAAGGTCCTTCAGCTAACTTCATTATTGTCTGGTGGTTTTGAACAATTCATCTTTCTATTAACTTCTCAAAATAAGACCATTGTCTGAACACTGTACTTTCCTGTTCATCTCACGCTGTTGTTGACTTAGAAACACATGAGTACACAACTAGAAGAGTCTTTAGCACAACTATTCAGGGACCACTTAGGAGAATGGACTCAAACTTTTATTAACTACTTTTTTGATTTTTTTTCATAACTACACAACACTGGCCATGTTTGATTGACACGGAAGTCTCCTTTATCTTTTTACCCTGTGCCTGGATTGATAATCTCCATACAACACAGCTAGAACTTTCTCCTGCTTCTCCTCCTCTTTTAGCCCAGTTTGTACTTCTTCCATTTGTGCTACTGTAGGAAGTGGTTGTTTTTATTCCATAGTAAATGTTGATCTTTTACAAATTCGTCTTTAGAAAATTACAACTTAAATTACACCAGACGGTTGCATAAGCCAAAGACATTCAAATTCTCCCAGCCCACAGGCAGCTTTTCCCAAGCCTGTCTCTGCACATTTTGGCTAGTGGTAACGAATAGGGAAAAGCATTGGGTTTCTCCAGGAGAGTTCGAGGCCCCAGGCAAATCAGACCATGTAAAATCTGGTTAAGATGAATATCAAGAACAGTCTTGAAGGCAGAGAGGAGTCAAAGCAGGTCAGACAGCAGCCAGAGGCATCTGGGCAGGGAGGAGGACCTGACTCACCAGCTCTGCCTCAGGGAGAGATCAAGAAACCAACCAAGTTTCCAGAGAACAGAAGGCTACCTCAGCCCATCATGGTGACTCAATGCAGACGAAAGCCATGGGCAGGACCCTGAAAGCCCAGAGCCACCCAATATGGGACCTCACATATTTGTTCCCAAAGGCATGTGATATAATTAGTTTAAAAAGATGCAGGGGCTCCCAGCAGAAATGCTAAGTAAGAGTTTATTTTGGGGGTGAACTTGCCATCCTAGATGCCTTAGTTATATGACTCAGAAATATTTGCTTCTGGGTCATTTTCTAGGGTGTGTCTATCCTTCACCAAACACCCAGAATCACCTCTTCCCAAAACATAAGACACTACAGATTCAAAATGCAAGCGTAGCCCAGCGCAGCTGGTCTTGATTGTATCCCTCCCCAAGCAAAGGGTGATTTCTTGCTTTGTTTTTGGGCTTGCTAAAAGAGACAGACATTGTTACTGGATTGTTCTGTGTTCTCTGGGAGGGATTCATTAAGGCTCTTTGCTTATTGAACTTCTATATGGTTGACATGGGCCTGAAAAGACGGATATGTTTAAATGGATAAAAAGGAAAATGGAGACTATGTGAGGAGAGGAGAGGGATGACAGGGGCTTGAGGCTGGAATCAGCAAGGCGTCCAGAGGAGGGCAAAGGATTTGATGGGTGAATCAGAAGCTTCAACCTGAATTAGAGGAAATGAGAAGGGAGTTTTGATAGAGTAGAGAGAAAATGAGATGTCAGCAACAATCATATCTGTCGGGCCAAAGGGAGACATTCAAGCTTTAGGAGGACATAAAATCTAGCAGAGGTACAGTATAACAGAGGATCACCCCCAGTATAAAAGGTCTGGGTGAACTGGGAACTAAGCCTAAGAAACCAACTGGGGGTAGGGCTCTGGTAAGTCCTGACTGAATGCATGGAGCTTCTACAATCAGAATAACAAAGACAGAGTATGTCCCAGAATTCAATTCTGCAGGATCTCAGTGGGCAGTGGGCCTGGGAGCTCATCACCTTCAGCTGCCTTCATGTTCTTTTCCCCAAGGATCAGGCTGACTCTCCTCAAGATTTAGCCAGATGCCTTCCTAGTGTCTGAATTAACACAAAAAGTGAAGGAAAACAGAATGATGAGAGCAAAGGAGAGCCTTAGTTCCTTTCTGAAAATACACTCAGAAGCGTCTTTGTACTTGGCCCAAACATCCATCCAGGTAATATTATACATTGGTTATTTCAAAAGTGGAAATCACAGTTTTAGGGAAAAGCATGGTATATATGAAAATGGTGAGCCAGATAGTCCTCATTCCAAAGCTCCGAGGGGCAGCTTCGAGAAAGTCAATGATGTTCTGAGAGTTGTAACCATTCCAGGAACAACTGGGTGTGCTGGAAAGGCTTTTTTTTTTTTTTTTTTTTTTTTTTTTTTTTTTTTTTTTTTTGTCACTCTGACACAATCTAGAGTCACCTGGGAAGAGAGAACCTCAATTATGAAAATGCTTCTATTAGAGGGGCCTGTAGACAAGGCTATAGGGTATTGTCTTAATTAATAATTGACATGGAAGAGCCCAGCTCATCACAGGTGTGTAAGAAAGCAGGTCGAATAAGCCACAAAGAGCAAGCCAGTAAGTAGAATTCCTCCATGACTTCTTCCATTCCTGCCTTCAGATCTTTGCCTTAAGTTCCTGTTCTAACTTCCCTTCATGATGTAAGCTATAGGGTTAAAAACTCTTTCTTCCCCGAGTTTCTTTTGGTCATGGTGTTTACTACAGCAGTAGGAAGCAAACTAAGGCAGAGGGTGATTCATAGCCTGCTTATTTTTCTGATCTACTTGGAAGATAAAATAATATGCTTTGTGACAATTCTCTGGACAGCTCAAATTTCCATTTAAAAGAGTGTTAAGTGAGGTCATTACTGTTCCACAGGAGGAGGGGAGCTGATCAAGTGTAATGACAGAGAAAGCTAGATCTGCATGTCATCTTGGCTACCTCATAGCTTTGATTTTTGGATTAATTACCTAACTTTTGTAATTCTTGTTTTCACAAGTAAGAAATGTGGTAATAATGGACTCTTGATCAACCGTCAAGCACTATGAACAAATACCTGGGCCAAAAACCTTATAAAGGAAAAATATTTATTTTGGGTAGTGGTTGAGTTGCCTTGGGCACGTAGTGGCACAGTATACCAGGGTGGGACCCATGGCAGTGGAAACCTGGTATCCTCATGGTGGCCGGGAAACACTACAAAGAGAAGGGGGAATTGGTCAGAGGATCAGTACCCTTCAAGGTCATGGCCATAATGATGTAACTTTTGAGGAGGCTCCATGTTTGCAAGAATCTGCCTCCGTCCAGTAATGACATAGAGTAGAGACCACTGCTTCAAATCATGAGCCTCTGGGTGACATTCAGCTTCCAAATCACGGCACTGTCCTTCCTTATTCCTCAGAGAGCTGGGATGATAACTACATTTGTGGAAGAATTAAAAGTACTCAGAATAACATGTGTCTGGTACATAACACACAGTGAATAAATGCTTTTACTATTACTATTGATAAATGTTGATGGCATGCATACAGAAAATGAGTGGACAGAGAGGAGTAACGTCTATGGGTTTGAACTCAAATCAGCAAAGGAAATGTTGGGAAGCATTTCCCAGAGCCTGGGGATATTAGGGGATCTGCTCAGTGATTTGCTACAGCGTAGCTCCTGGCATCATTCTGTGCTCTTGCCCCACATGTCACAGGCAGCGTTTTTCACAGTGAACTGCTGGGTTCTGTCTCTGACACACATTTAACAAGAGCTGATCGAACGAAACACAGTGCAGGCGTTCGCAACCCGTTCTGCCTAAAGCCACGCCATAAACAATCAGGAGCTGAGTTCACTGTTGCCGGCTAAAGTGTCATACATGGATGCCAAGACTATGAAAGAAGTGTCATCACCTGTCCATTCCTGTGGAGAAGCTGTCCCCTTGGCCAGCATTCCTGTTTGGCGGAAAGGCCCTTCATCTGTAGACAATGTCACACCCACACAGAAGCAGGGAGGTAAATAGTTACAAAGGGCTGTTATCGCTGTGGCTTTGGCTGCTTGGATTTCATGAGTATTCTGAAAGATGGTCCCAAGGGTACTTGCTTCTTAACTGGTAGTCAAGCCATAGGCACAAATGAGTGTCAGCAGGTTAAAAGCACAGTGCTCCTGAGCTTGCTTTTGTGGGTAGATGAGTGAGCTTTGCAAACTCTTTAAGTGAGTTTACTGCAGGAATGCGGGCCCCTTCCTCCAGGACAGCCATTTTCCACACAAAGAAGATGATAATTGGAGTTTACTAAGTTGTCCAAAACTACCCAATTCACGATTTCTTTTTGTTCTCAATTCATACTCAACTGTGTACTCATGGAGAAAAAAAAATCATCATTTTTGGAAGACATGAGAAAAATGAAGGAGGAGTGGCACTCAAGGATCAGAGAAGCCATATCTGGCATTCTCCTGCGGTATCTGGACAACAGAATCTTCACTGGCCACCCTTTCTTCCCTCTCTTGCTGATACACGTCAGCAAGGATATTTCCTTCCTCTCCCAAATAACCCACTTGCACTTGAATAATCACATTGTCAACTTTGGGGGGGAGGGCACATAAGGCACACCCCTCTGTTTCAAGAGACTTTGTGATTCCAAGCTCTTTGTACACTCTTCCACTCAGAGTATCTATTTGGTTTGTTGTCCCTCCCCTCTTTCTTATCCTAGAAACACTCTCCCCCATAACTCAGATTTGCCTCCCCGTGGCAGCCTCTAAGACTCTTACCTCCACATTCTCGAGCATCTGTCTCGATTTTCTCTGTGCTCTGTAGTGCTTTGAGATTCTGCACCCAGGCATCTTCCCTGTGGGATCTACTGCTCTTTTTGGCTAAAAACTATTTCCCGGGATGCAGAGTGCTATTTGTCATGTGATCCATTGATTAAAAACTATGGCAAATAAATAAGTTAGGAACTCAAAGGGGGGGGGGGTAAAAAAACCCTGTTACCTAAATAGTGGGGAGCACCACAAAAAGGGATTCGTTACTTCACCAAGCATGTAATTAGTGAGAGCCTAATATGTTCCAGGCCCTACGTGGCTTAAGACACGAATCCAAATTAAATCATGAACACAATTTCTACAAGCTTTGATTGATCAGTGCGCTTGGTGGATACTGGAGGCTTTGGGTCTGAAAGGGGGGGGGGAAGGGAGCAGCGGAAGAAGTAAGAACAGGAATGGGGCTGCAAGCAGAGTGTGACAGGATTCTGAGAACAAAGCACGGGACTGAAAGCTGGTGGGTGCCTCATGCTGGAGTGGCTGGCGGGATAAGTTACCAGCGAGCCCCATACTCCCTGTTCTAGTGGACTAGATGGGCACAGGCTCCACAACACACTAGTCCTACTCTACCCAGGCCACTTTTCTAGACATGCCCGCAATGTATTCAATTTTAAATGCAAAATATTTCTCCAGCATAGAAATCCAGTGACAATTATTCAAAGTCCATGCAGCAAATTCTCTCATCCAACAAAAGGGCAGTAGAGAGGGATGGAACAGACCGGGAGCCATACATTTAGGGAGGCAGACAGTTCCACTGAGGACACATCACAGTTGCCATCAATCACGTCCAGCAAAATTACCCAGGATAAACAAACTTATAGCACTAGCAACTGGGTTATTACTCCCTAAGAGTCTACTAGTTAATACGTCACTTTTCACATTTTAAAGATTTTCATATGAGAAGAACAGCAAAAAGAAATGGGTAAAATAGAATCCAGGGGCATAAGAATATCTTTAAGAACAAATGATTTGAGAATGAGATTCTGAAAGTCAGATCCCACTCTCCACTCAACTGTGGAGAACGTCCTACCCATTGGCTAGATCTGGGTAGGGGTTCAAAGTTTACTGCATGTATTGTCCTTGACTGGTGCCATAGTTTGAGCAGGACCCCTGGGCCCAGATCCACCTGTCATAATGTTCTTCTTGTAGGTTTCTAGGACCCTCTGGATCCTTCTATTTCCCCATTCTCCCATACTTCTCTCACCTAGAGTCCCAATAGAATGTCCTCCCCTCTGTCCCACTTTCTTGATAAGTGAAGACATGCATGGGACAAGCCCCTTGCATATACAGGGGGAAGAGGTCCCCCTCAGTCACAGTCATAGGGGAAGGGAGTAAGGGGAAAATGGGAGGGAGGGAGGAATGGGAGGATACAAGGGATGGGATAACAATTGAGATGTAATATGAATAAATTAATAAAATATATTTTTAAAAAAGAAAAAAAAAGAGTGAGATTCTGAGGGAACTGACATGTCACTCTACTATAAGGCTCCAAAAGTAAAGTTACAGCAGCATGAATCATAAGAGCTTCAATGAAGAAGAAAGGCAAGAAAGAGACTCTTAAGGGAACCGAAGCCACTGTCCTTTTCTGGGAGTTTGGTATTTAAGTGTCCGTAAGGAGGCTGGAGCTTTCACAACTCCTTGCAAAAGACCCTCATATCACTGCAGGCAGCAGAATAGCAAGAGGCTCAACTCTCAACTTCTCTGCAGCCTCCCCAGAGGGTCACATACTATGATCCAGACTCCTTTACGTGGCATCTAGGCTCACCATGCCCCCAGGACATCGCTCTCATTTTTTACCCAAGTCTTTGACACATAAGCACTCCTAGCACTCCCTAGGTGATCTCTTACTACCAGCCCAGGCAACCTACTCTTTGCTAACCAAGGAGCATTGTAGAACATTTCTTTCCATTTTCTTTTCTTAGTTGGCTTCTCTTTCTGCCCCCTCCTCCTCCACTCTCTCTCCCTCCTCCTTCTTCAGCCCTGAGACAAAGTTTCTCTGTGTAACACATCTGACTGCTCTGGAACTCAGTTTGTGGACCAGGCTAGCCTCAAACTCACAGAGATTCACCTGTCTTTGCCTCTTGAGTGTTGAGATTAAAGGCGAATGCCACCGTACTTGGCTTTCAACTTTCTTTCATAGTATATATTCAAACCCCTGGGCACCCCACCCCATCTGTCTCTATTACAGCATGAAAGCCACAAAGGTAGGGCATTTCTTCTCTCCTTATAGCTTTATACCCCAAGGCTTAGTGTATCATAAGTGTTTATTGGCTGTTTGTTGAATGAATAGGCCTAATGTGTTAATACTATTTAAATGTAAAACAGAGTAGCAGCAAGCATTTAGCAACCCAGTGGACATTTCTTTAGTGACTCAGTGGGTAGCACATGGCAATATTCCCCTGATGATATATTATTATTTCCATTTCACTATTGAAAACAGACGGTGGCTCAGAGAGTAGCAGATAGATCCAAGTGTAGTGGGCTAAAATAACGCCCCACAAAAGCATGGAGACCCTGGTTTATCAATACTACCTTACATGGCAGAGATAATTTGCAGATGTGGTTGCATTAAAAATCTTGAGATGGGGCTAGTTATTATTGGTGTTATTGACTGCACCAATATAATCACTAGCATCCTTATGGAAGGAAATAGGGGGGGATTTCATTATAGAAGACAGTATTACAACGACCAGGAGAAAGGGAGGTTTAAAGCACTGTTGCTGTCTTGGGCAATGGGGGAAGGGAACATGAGCAGAAGAATTCAAGCAATACATCTCTAGAAGAAGTTGGAAAAGGCAAGGTACAGGTCTCTTCAGAGTCCTGTGGGAGGTGAGCCTGATAACATCTTGCTTTGACCTAGTGAGATCCAAGTACTGACCTCAAGAGCTGGGGAATACACACATACTGTGTTAAGGTACCAAGTTGGCGTCATTTGTTACAGCAGCTATAGGAAGCTTATAGAGCAAAGCTGCCAGTGTGAGTTGGTGTCATAGCCTAAGCTGTGCCCTTCTTACTTGGGAGCTCTGCCCATTGCAAACTATGTGGCTTGGGATGAAGAACTTAATTTCTTATTGTCAGGCCACAAATCTACACAGGCAGCATCCTCCAGGAGAAATGTTGGGTTATAAATGCTTTTTCTGTAAGGAGGTCAAGTGAACACCTGGCTATTCACTTAGCATTGCCTGTTCGCAGGGCATCTCTAGAGAGGAATTGGCTCTACACTGCTTACCACTCAAGTGTTGCCATGGCAGCCCCAACAGAACCACACTTACAGTTTCCTCTTACGGCTTGTGTTTGAAGTATCGAACGCTTGGCTGTTGGCTGGTGGGTTTTGGGGGGAAAACGCTTCTGTCTTGAGGACTCTGATTTCATCAGTGGATGAACCCATAGACGGATGCATTGCATGATGATGTTATTAGAAGGTGGTGGGAAGGAGGGTGCAGGGCCCCACTGGAAGAAGTAGCTTATTGGGAGTGTAATTTGTAGAGATACAGTTTGCCCCAGCTACTTCTAGCTCTCTGCTTCCTAGCCACTGTGAGTTGCACAGCCTCGGTAGCCTACTCCTGTCATGCCTACTGCCTTTGTCTCACAGCAATGGATCCAGCTGATTTCAGACTGAAGTCGTAGGCTAACGTAAGTTCCTCTTTAAGTGTGTGTTGACAGTAGCCAGCACATTGGGAGACAGTAGGGGAAGGGGCACCTTTTTGAGTGCTTTGTGTCTCACTGGAGTCTTAGCAATGATGTCATTACTGTCTCCTTTCTATACACAAGAAAAGCTGAGGACCAGAGAGCATAAGTGATTGACCAAAGATTACACGGTGAGTGGCCGCACTGGGACTGAAACCTGAGTCTCGGAGTCTAACTAGTAGGTCTGCTATTGAACACCCATGTTGGTGGGTCTCCAGGTAGGGCCAATGGCATCAGTATCAGCTAGGACCTCATCAAGAACAGAACTCTCAGCTTGTACACGGGACCACATTGAATTAGAAATCCTGAGGCGGAGTTGATGCTGACCAAATGAGATTTCTAAGTAATTCGGATGCAGCTCTCCTCTGTGCCAGCCAGTCTTCCCAGAATCCTCTGGCGGCTTGGGATTCTCACTTCCCTGGGATACTGTGCCAACCCTGCAAAGACCTTCTGCGATTTCCTATGCCACGACAAGGCTATAGTGCATGCTCTCATGGACTTTCAGGGAGAGGGAGGTGACAATAACACTCACAGCAAGATGTGAGTATTATTTTGTTAAAAAATTTCATATTCATAATATTAGTAAAATATCTTAAAATAGAATTAATATCCATTGTAATTTAAAGCTGTGTGTACATTAGCCTGAGATGCCACTGGCAGGCTGATACCTCTGTTGATAATGACTTGACTCAGCTGTGGCTTTGAAGTACAAGCACATTTGGAGTTTCCAGGACAAGACAGGTTCCTTGTGTTCTCGGCCTTCGACAGACAGGGAGACTGGACTGCCGTACCCTGAAGCTCAGAGTATACACATCCCAAATTGGGGGCAGGAGGGAATTAGTATCAGAAGGTAGATTTCATGCTTCTGTACTCTGCTGGCCTCATGAAGTAGACATGCGGCAAGCTTGGGAATTGCTCAATGCAAATCCATTCACCAGTGTTTCTGGTACAGACCTCGTGGTTCCTGCTGCTCCAGGCAACCCCAGGAGCCCTCCATGGTTTGAGAAGCCTCTATGCCCACCTGCCTCTTCCTGTGTCTGTGGGAGGCCCCTGGCCTGCCCTTCACTTTTCAGCTCTGGGTCATTGTCTGTGAGTCCTGGGGAGCTAGAATGGGGAGGCAGTGGGTTGACTAAGGACAAAGAAAAAGAAAAGCTAACCTAGTAGGGGGAGAGTAGCAAGTAAAGCTTTGTGTACTTTTGTGGGGAAAAAAATTAAAAATAGACCTTTGTAGAAAGCAGATCTAAAGAAAGTATAGCTATCGGGTGGTGAGGATAGAGAAAGAGGCATTTGCAGCTTTTTGTTTTGTTTTTGTGCTGGGAATAGAACAACTCAGGATCCCCCACTGCCTAAAACCGGCAGGCGCTCCAGTTCTGCCCTACACTCTTGGCCCAGTCTCTTTTAGTTGCTGTCTTTTGACAGCATTCTTTTAGACTTGTAGTATTCTCTCTCTCCCTCTCTCCCTCCTTGCCTACCTACCCCCCTCTCGTTCTATTTTTATCATGCCAGGGATTGAACCCAGGGCCTTGCACATACTAGAGAAGCTTTCTACCACTCAGCTGTATCTTCATTGCTTTGCTTTTCAAACGGGATCTTTCTGCATAGCTCATGCTGGCCTCTAACTCCCAGTTCTCTTAGCTCAGTCTTCTGAGGCTGAGATTCGTAATATGTGTGAGCACCCCCAGCTTTAGAGTTATGTATATATACTTACTATGCTAACTCCTGCCTTCTCCTGGCCTAGCTGTTTCTGCCAGGGTTTGGAATATGTACAAAAGGCTGCATGACCAGCAGTTACCCTGGCCAGTAATTTGCCATTTCTGATGTTACATAATTTAATTGTCATCCCCCTACTCCCAAACAAGAGTCAAACAGACAGAAGTGCCATCCTACTAGTCCTGACTCTACAGTTGTGTCACAATATATTAAATTAACTCATTCATCCATCAATTCCTTCAAAATCCATTGAGCAAATCTTTTATGGCATGAACAGTGCTAAGCATGAGAGATTTACTCATGAAGAAAAGTCAATGCTGCCATGTTTATAGTCTGGAGCCGGAGGCAGGGACACACTTGGCTAATGTGGGTCACTAACGGAAGGCCAGGGATGGCCATGGCGGTTGGGGGGAGGGGAACATGAGGAAGGATGGAAGGAAGAATGGAGAGAAAGGAGTGAGGTCAGATTTTTCAGGACCTGCTGATGCCTCTGGTAGTACCAGAAGCAACAGGTTTCAGCAGGAGGGGTGTGAGCTCAGATTGCATTTTTACATCCTGTTTTGTGTTTTTTTTTTTTTTTTTTTTTTTTTTTTCTTAAATTGAGTCTGTCAAAGGTGTAATAGGATGGCTCACAGCTGCAGAGGCAAGTGGTGCTGATGCTGAGCTAAGATGATAATGGGGATGGAGAAGGCTAACCTAGTGTGGCAGTGGATGGAGGGAAGAGGTGCTCAAGAGAGAACCAGAGGCAAGGTGATTAGATTTGGTCATGGGTTGGTTATAAGCAGAAAGGAGGAATCAAGGATAAATGTTAAATTAGTAGTTTAAATAGTATTAAGAGCCATCATTATTGTGCCTGATACAGGCCTTGTCATTTAATCCTAAGGATGTCTCCATATTATTATTCAAATGGGGAAACATTCAGAAGTATGTACTTCCCATAATCAATCACACTGCTAGTAAGCAAGAGAGCTAGCATTTGAAGCCAGGCAGCCTCCTTCTGGATTCTCTGGATGGTCATTATGACACTGGACCATTTCCTGGAAAGGATGAATGGTATTCAAAATACACAAGGTTCAACCCAGTCTCTTCCTCATAGTGGGAGCAGCAGGGGACATGTGCCTGGTGAGCTGGGCTCAGAAGATGGGGCAAGAAAGAGGCAGTTAAGGCAGTTGTGTTGTCAAAGGGGACTCAGTAAGAAGCCCTGGCTGATGACAGGGCCTCTAGAGGACAAATGACCATCCCAACCTGCCCTAGGAACAAGTTTCTGCTCTGCCAGGTAGTGAACGTGGAAGAAGCATGCTCCGGCAGCGAACCTTAGCAGGTTATCAGGAAATGCACAGTAAATTCAATTTGGATCTGCAGAGAAGGATGGCGCTTCTCCTGCCCATCAGCCACAAGCACAGCTAGTTGTGCAGAGCACTCAAGAGAAGACGCCTGGAAAGTTGGCTGAAAGGACTTCATCTCACTGAGGGAAAGACATAAAGGCACAGCTCAGTGGTGAGCTGGCCTGCTTGTGGCTGATTAGCTGCAGAGGGCCACAAGAGCATGCTGGGAGTTAGGGTGTTTGGCCCCAGACCATCAGTCAATAAATGGCCGGTGCACCCTCCACCATGCATCCAGGTGGATGAGGCTCAGAGTTTGTAGACTGCAAGGGCAGGGCACCTTCCACCATGCATCCAGGCGAAGGAGACTCAGAGGCTATAGACTGCAGTGCTGGTAGCTGTTCACCATCAAGCATTCTTTTGATCTGAAGAGCCATCAACTTGCTTCAGTTTTGTTAGACAATGACTGGTACCCAGCTGCCTGGTTCCTCAGTGCTCATCCTTGAAGAACTTGATGATTAAGGCAAGTATGGTGTAGCAAGGGTGTAATGCCAGTACTTGAGGGGTGAGGGCAAGAGGATAAAGAATTCTAGGTCAGCCATTGCTACATAATGAGTTTTGAGGTCTGCTGGGGTTACATGAGACCCTATTTCAAAATAAAATAAGAACTAGACAGATGGCTTAGCCATTAAGGGAGCTTGCTGCCCTTGCAGAGGATCCTAGTACTCATGGTGGGCAGATCACAGCAACCTATAACTCTAGAGGACCAAGTGCCCTCTTTGGGCCTTCACAGGTAACACACACACACACACACACACACACACACACACACACACACACACACAGACCATATAGCCATACAGACAGACAGATAGACAGACAGACAGACACACACACACACACAGACCATATAGCCATACAGACAGCCACACACACACACACACACAGCCACACACACACACCACATAGCCATACAGACAGACACACATATCACACACACACACACACACACACACACACACACACACACACACACACACCACATAGCCATACAGACAGACAGACACACATATCACACACACACACACACACACACACACACACACACAGACCATATAGCCATACAGACAGACAGATAGACAGACAGACACACACACACACACACACAGACCATATAGCCATACAGACAGCCACACACGCACACACACACAGCCACACACACACACCACATAGCCATACAGACAGACAGACACACATATCACACACACACACACACATACACACACACACACACACACACACACACACACACACCTTACATGTATAAATAAAAGTAACCATAAAGTAAATAGAAATCAGGAGGGGCCACACACACACACACACCTTACATGTATAAATAAAAGTAACCATAAAGTAAATAGAAATCAGGAGGGGCCACATCTACCATTGTGGCTTTAGACAATTCAGAACCACATGAGCTCAGAAATGATGTGTCACCTTGGAGGTTCATCTGCATCTGTGATGTGACAGACAATCTTCTGATGAAGTTGATCTAAGATAATTACGTTAGTTTTCTACTGCAAAGTAAGTGCAGTGGTTTCAAAAGCAGCCAGTGTCTCATGTTCTGTAGGCTGGAAGTCTGGCTACACTGTAGCCTAGTTGTTTCTCTGTTCTGGGTGTTACACATGATGTCAAGGTGGTGGCAGCCTATGTCCTTCCTGGAGGCCTGGAGCCAGGTTCCTGCAGGTTCTGGCCAGAGCTCAGGTGGAACCCTTTTCCTGGCTGACAGCTGGTGGCAGGTTGGTTTCTATTTCTAGAGCTACCTGCATTTCTTGGCTTCTGTCACAATGTCTGCCATCTTCTGAGCAGCAGCTCTGGGTCACATCCTCCCTCTCCTCATGACTCTCTGGCCCTTCCCGCTTGCCTCATGTCTCTTGTGCCTCTTTCTCTCACCAGATGTCTGTGACTCTCTCAATCCTGGGCCCAGCTGGTCAGTTCAGGCTTTCTCTCTAGCTTAAGGTCAGTTGCTACTGATCATCTCATCACCTGACCTCACCTGACCTCACTTGACCTCACCTCACCTCACCTCACTCACCTCACCTCACCTCATCTCACCATCTTTTTTTTTCCTTCATAGAGATCAGACTGTTCAGTATACCTCTCATTTTTTCTCTACGGTCTCTTCACAGCTGTGACTACATCTCACATTCCAGGGGGATATATTTGGGTTTCCGCAGCTTACTCCTGAGGGGTAAGCCTCACTGTCAACTTGACTTGATTTGGAATCATTGTGGAAAGACACCTTTGGGTGCATCTATGAGGGTGTTTCCAGCAAGGACTCACTAGGCAGGGAAGACTCATTCTGAATGTCAGTGGCGCCGTTTCATCAGCTAGACTACCCTACTGCATAAAAAGCAGAAAGCAAGCTAATATCTACATTCATCTGGACACACTGGAGACTCAGTGTGATGGTCTGCCTTACCTTCCTGGTGCCATGGTAACCTCTCCTCCTTAAGAGACAAACTAAACCCTTTCTTGGTAAGTAGCTTTTATCAGATATTTTGTCATGGCAATGAGAAAAGGAGACAATACATGAACAGTACTCGCCCCTCTGCTGTGACGTCTCCTTTAGTAGTGAGGTTTATCCTGAAGCTTTAGTTTCTTCTTTGTGCTGAGGTGTTACATGCCAATTCTGGTAAGTGACAGAAACTGCAAGAAGCTTCCTTCTTCCTTTACAATGACATGGAGATGAAGTGTTGGTAGGGATGATATGAAAGGAGAGGGGAAAAAAAAGTGTGGGGAAAGGTAGGGATTATCTAAAGCCACACAAGAGATTTAGTTACCCCAGTATCTGGGTTATGGTTACTTTTTAAAATTGGCATTTGTTCAGTTATTCACTAAACTATTCAGTCATATTTTTTTTTGTTGTTGTTGTTTACTTATTGATAGAAGAGCTATCAAGAACTTAGTCCACCCGACACCGGGTATTGTCTTTTGTGTATCAGGTTTGCACCCAGAGAGGACACTTCGTAGTGAGAATTATTTCCATCAAATACTACTGTAGATAACAAGAGACCTCAGGTATAATTGACATGGGGTAGAGACTTTTATGGCAGCTCCTAAGGGAGCAAGGGACAATTAGGAAAACATGTTGGGGAATCAGAGTTGGAAAGTGAGATAGGAATACAATGAAGGAACATTATATGTACACGAACATATCACGACAAAACCCATTATTTTGTACAATTAATGTGTGTTAACAAGAATGAAAAAAAGACAAGTAAGGAATCTAACCTTGTCTTTAATAGCCAGAAACTGAAGTGACCAAAGCCCGGCTAACACATGTCAGCCAGCATGGCTGGCCAACTAGGTCAAGCCAAGTAGGGGAAATACCTTGTGGGGAAGGTGGAAGGTGCGGGGCAGAAGACAGGGGAAGGAGAAGGCGGTGTGAGGTGAGGTTAGTGAGGTACGGCATGCCAGACTGGACAGGGTCTTCAAGCTGCAGGAAAAAAAAAATCTCAACTGTATTTTCAGGAGTCCCCAGAGGGTGGAGTCGCAGTCAGTTTTGAGGTGCTGAAAGTCTGTGGGGATTGTGTGAAGCTTAAACAAGGGCGAGGTGACCCAAGGGTGCATTGAATAAGGCCAATAAGCAGGCTTCCTAACAGCCCGTTGTAAAATCACTTGATGTAGGTGCAGTAGGGCCAGAGCGGTCAAGGTGAGAGACCCAAAGTGAATCCCTGGAGTCAGAAATGTCTTTCCAAGGCTCAGAGATGGGAGTGGGCAGATGGTCAAGGTCATTTTGTTGGCTCCTATAATGTTAAGCCATATACAAATTCATTTCCATATGGAATATAGGCTTTCCCCTTTTCTGATAGTTTATCCTTTATTGTTTTAGACCCACTATGATTCAGGGGGCAACAAAAGCCTGTTTGAAAACACCTAGAATTTATTACCCCAGGTTTGCTAGCAGGGCTCACAGAATTTCTGATATGGGATAATGCATTACTTTGTCATGTTCCTCCTGCCTGGGATACAATGCAGAGGAGGAGCTGCAGGCCATTTTTCTAGTGAGAGCTCTACTGGCCACTGAGCTACGCTGAATCCCCAAGCCTTTCATCAGTTGGCTCAAAGCAGCCATTAGCCCTGTGGGGACTGAAGCAAGTATGTCCCCCTCAGCACTGTCTCTCAATGATTGCTTCCCAAACACATTGGCAAGAAGCCAAGAGGTGACTTGATGGGGTCCTTGGGCAAGTCAATTAGCCTCTCTCAAGAGGCCTGATGGCTCTTGTGAAAGAGATGGAGGGAGGGCAATGGTCCATGAATCCTTACTCCAGCTGCAAATGCTGCCTGCTCTGCCTGCCGCCTCCCTGCACAGTCCTTCAAGTGGCCCTGTGGCTTTGCATAAACTCTCTTGAGTACCCTTTTTAAGGACCCTAAGGTTTGTGTTTCTGGTTTATAAAAAACCTTGCCTATCCTTTTGAGACTCAAATCAACTGCCACTCTTCTCTGATGTCTCCCTATCTGTTTATTACACAAAGTGTTACTAAAGAAAGTCGGCTAGACAAGTAAAGAGCAGCGGTGGATAAGCTGCACAGTGTGGCACCAGCTCACATGGAGTTGACTGACAGTAAACAGGCAAATGAGTCAAGAGTGTCATGTGATGATGGCTATAAAAAGGGAAAGGTGGCCAGGTTTGAACTCACACTACACAAGTGGCCTGCAGCTCCTCCTCAGTATTGTATCCCAGGCTGGGGGGTGGGGTGGGGGGGGGCATGACAAAGTGATGCATTATCTCCTAACAGAAATGGGATTTTCATTTTAAACTAAGATTTGGCATCCTGAGGTGTAAAGGTGAGGTTTTGTTTGAAGGACACAACGGAAGTTGCTATGGCCAGAGTATGAGGCCAAAGGAGAGGGCATCATGGGTGGGGTGAGGGCAGAAAGATGTCAGGGAAGTTCAGGGTTTATTCTGAATTAAATGAGAGACATAACCTGGCAGTCGGCTATGTGGATGGGGCAGGGGTAAAAGAGAAGCTAGAGGTACAGTAGAAAGGACGAGAACCCGCTCAAAGGCTCACAGAGCAGGCAGAAATGGGCCACGGAAAGAGAGGTTTTTCCTACAAGAAGAACATTGTGATGGGCAGATCTGGGCCCAGGGGTCCTGCTCAAACTATGGCACCAGCCAAGGACAATACGTGTAGTAAACTTCGAACCCCTACCCAGATCTAGCCAATGGACAGGACATTCTCCACAGGTGAGTGGAGAGTGGAATATGACTTTCACACGAACTCTGGTGCCCCATATTTGACCACGTCCCCTGGATGGGGAGGCCTGGTGGCACTCAGAGGAAGGATAGCAGGCTACCAAGAAGAGACTTGATACCCTATGAGCATATACAAGGGGAGGAGGACCCCCTCAGTCACAGTCATAGGGGAGGGGAGTAAGGGGAAAATGTGAGGGAGGGAGGAATAGGAGGATACAAGGGATGGGATAACAATTGAGATGTAATATGGATAAATCAATAAAATATATTTAAAAAATTTCCATTATAAAAAAAAAAAAGAAAGAAAGAGAGGTTTTTGGAAGTCCAGTCACTTTACTGAGCAACAGCCCTTTACTGAGAAGGGAGAGAGCTACAGGGGCAGTGATGAAGCGGGTAGGGTTGAGGTGTCTGAAGGCTGTTTTGGTGCCTACCAGATATCTGAAGGGCAAGTCCCTGTAGTTAGTTGAATCTGTAAACTCTGGGGAAAGAGATTAGGAAGAATGGATGCTACAGGTAGGTTCCTAATGTGTGATGTTAACTGGTGGAAGATGTTCAGGGGTGGAGATTATTAGGAAGGCACTGAGACAAGGCCCTTGTAATAAATTAAGAGAATTGTCATGGTATCCCAGCTAGTTCTCATGACTCCATTGTTGAAAATTAAAAACAAACAAACAAACAAACAAACAAACCAAACAAACCAGCAAGCCTGTTCTGTCCCTAGTTCTCAATGACTTCCTGTCTCACTGTATGATCATTTCTATCCTATAGGAAGGAACTGAAGTCTTGTCTTCTACCATGATGCAGTGCAGCGCAGGAGTGGGGATGGTTATGTGTATATGTGACTCAATAAACCAGTGGCATGCTGGGTAGGCTTCTTAGTGCCCAAAATTGTGCTAAATAAATAAGCCCATTGTCTTGAAAAAGTATGCAGCCTCAGGTATTTTGTTATTGCTATGGAAAGTAGATCAGTAGAGACAGAGTTTAAAGCAGTAAGACTCAATGCTCCCTGGAGAGAGCGGAGAAAGCAGACAGGATTTACACGTTGCTTTTTCCCTGTGAAGTATTCTTCCAGCTCTCACCTCAGTGTCCTCCCTGAGACATGGCCTTTGGAGTAAATGGTGAATTCTCCTGCCTTTTCAAGGCAATATTAAGGTCCCCAAGCAGTCTATCTGCTCTAACCTCCCGCGGCTCCACATTGTATCAATCATTAAAATTCACCTTCATCCTACATTAAACTTAATTATACACTATTCCTTAAGAGTGGAGTTACAACTCACTAGTTTGACGTGTTGCAATTTACAGATATTTAATTAAGATATCATTTGGATTTTGACCCTTGCAGCTTTATTTGTGCACATTAGAGCCAACTCTGGAATGTTTCTAACTATTTTGGGATGGCCTTGGCAGGTTGTACAAGGACAAGGGACACCAACACGTCTTTGGTAAAGTGAGCTTGTTCCTCTGGACTCTCAATACATTTTATGTCCCTTTATATAGTCTCACATTATAGCCAAGTCTTTTGTTTGCATTGCTTCATTAGAAGGTCAGTCTTGAGAAGTAAGAACCTCAGAGATTGGTGTTTGTCAGAAAGTATAGTCTATATTTATTTGGACTTATAAGTTAAAAAAAAAAAAAGAAGGCAAGTTCAAGGGGTCAGTACATGTTCTATCTTTTCTCAGTAAAGGAGTCCTGATCGCCTTTCAACATATGTAATATGAACTTAATGTACTCTGGCACTCTTAAAAAAGGAAGTAGTGTGGGGCACAAAGGTGAAGTGGTGGCTGGAGTCCCGGCCTCACCTTCCACTAGCAGTAACTCTTGTGTCAGAAAAACTCATCTCTGTGGTGACTTTTGTATGTATACAATAAATAAAAGCATATTAATCTTAAAGCATTGCATCTTAAAAGTACACAAAAGTGTTAGCAAAAGTTCAAGGAACTTACAATATGGAGCTCAGAAAGTGTGCCTGGAATTTTCTAGAAATATCTTGTTGCTCATAAAACAAAACTACCAGTTATATCCAAACAATTACCAACTGGAAGAGATTTTGTTAAGCAAATCCTTCAGTAACAACCTAACCAAGGCCAGGCATGGAGGTTCATGCCTACCAACCCAGCAAACGGGAAGCTAAGGCTGGAGGAAGGCTGAGTTCAAGGCCAGCTTAAACTAGTGTGAAAATCTGTCCCAGAAGTTAAACCAACCAGCCCAAGGAGAAAACCTGCCAAATCATCTTTTGAAGAGTCTTCTGGAGGGAGAGGACAGGATCCGATGCCACCACTCATGCTCTGGCCTGATGTATAACTGCCTCTTTCCTGCCAAAGAACCGAATCCGCCTGGATCGTAACCTCTAGTGATGACGAGAAGACGTGGTTATGTGGATTAGAGTCTGCTGCTAGGTGCCAAGGAGCTCCCATGGGCCACAGTGCAATTTGCTTCATCTTGGCTGTGCCCAGCTGAATATGTCAAAGGTTCTAAAGGGCTCTGTGGAGAGTGCTGGATTTTATGGGCTGGCAACAAGAGCATCTGGAAATAGATGTTAACTAGAGAAGAGAAGCAGGCTTAGGCTTTCTGTGTTATGTACATATTCTGAGTCTAGGACCCAGAGCCCAGCGAAGGTGAGGTCAAAATGCAGCTTGGTTTCCCCCTGCCATTTTGTGTTGAGAATGGAAGGAGGCAGCATCCAACTGGCCAGAGTCTTGGTTAACATGCTGGTATTCTGGGTGAGGCTGGATGATAATTTAAACACCGAAGAATGCATAGTTCTCCATGTCAGCATTTTGGGAGTCTTTCTACTGGGGTATACAGATGGGAAGGGTGCAGAGAGTAGGAACTGTGTATTTCCATACTCAAATGTGCCTACAGTGTTGGCCGCTGGACAGAGAAGCTTTAATACAGTAGTCACAAAGCCAACCAGCTCCCTTCACTACAGAGTTCATGGCTTGCAGCTTCCTGATGGGCCCAGGAAGGCCACTTTGGATCCTGGGCTTCCATTGGGGGTAGGACTTGAGAACTTTGCAAATGTGGTTAGAGTGGGACAGGGCAGAGATGAAGGGATGGCAGCAAATGCGAAGGTGTAGTCATTTCTTGACTACACATTGTTAAGTTGAACTAATGCCTTTTGCAGCAATGTATTGGTTATATTAAAACCTGACCTGAACCTCTTGTATGTGGCAAACTTACTTGTGAAGAGTGTCTGAGAGTTATACAGACTCCCCGAGAGGCAAACAGATAGAGGGGCCATGACTAGCTAATAAAGATAATCAATTTCCAAGATGGCTGGCTTCTTCACTATTCGTTGGACCTGATATAAAAGTCTGGCAGCTGACAAATGCTTTTTTTTTTCCTGCTGGTGTGGCCTCTGATGGTGGACTGGCTCAACAAGTTCAAGGCTGGGTCAGAACATGTGTATACCACAGTTGCTGGCCAATCAGCCATCTTACCTTTCTTCAAATTGACCAATCCTGAATTAGAGAAGAGCCTTCAAAGACTTTAACCATGCCAACCCTTAAGGAGAAGCTGCTCTTTGGTTTCTCAAATCTTCCCTCTGCTCTGCAGATGGTCTTTTTCTCTGTGCCTCACCCCTAATAAAAGCTATTCCCAAAGCACTGATTCTGTCTGCTCCTGTTTGCTGTCTTTGGGATTTCTCAAGCTGGTACCTGTCCTGCTTGACACGTTCCCTGCCTTTTAATTCTTTAACTGGCAGAGAAAAAGACCTGATCACAACCCCTGAACCTGACGGAGAGCCCTGGACAGTAACAGTCATAGGACAATTCTACTTCTGTCTGCTCCAGGAACTCAATCCTGACCAGTCCATCCTAAACATAACTAAGTGACCCACCTACAAGTATGTGACTTATTTAAATGTTATTATTGAGACCATCAGTTTGCCATCTCAATTAGTTTGGAGTCTATATGCTCCAGTGTCCTGATGAGTAAGCAGGACAACACATATACCCCTGCTCTGGAGTCTTTCTCAGACTCAGGAGAGGCTATGTGCCCATTAGGATATATGTGTTATATTCTTAGTGTGTGTTGCAGTGGTCACTAACATCAAATCCAGTTGTGTTCATATCGGGACTCTATGGTTGTAGAAGCTCCCTCTAATGCTTTATGTATTCTCTGATGTTTTAATCTGGCTGGAACTCCCTTTGCTGCTTTAGCTGATTTCTCATTCATTTCTCTGCACAAATGCCAAGCAATGAACCACCAGGCAAGTGACGGCATCTCAAGCAAGGTCCACAAGAATATACACCCACTGCTTGTTTTAGCTTGTTTCTCAGTGCCAAGTCTCACAGTTTTCTGTTGGACAAACTCATCCGCTAGGTGTTCAGGGTTAGCTACTGGCAAATTCATATAGGATGTCAGCAAGTGAAGCTTTCCTTTTCCTTTTCACAGCTTTTACACTCACTATATCCTTGCACACACACACACACACACACACACACACACACACACACACACACACACACACACACCACTTATCTATGCAGAATTGACTCAGCTACTGCCCCAACACTGAGGACTAGATAGCTACAGCTATGCCAAGTTTTAATAGGCAATTTTTGGTATGTACTTGCTAAAAATGAGATTTAAGATACATCACTGTCCGAATGTCATGGGTTCTGTATGCCATTTTCTTCTCCTTCCTGCTCATTTCTGCCTCTCTTCCCATTTTCCTATTGTACTTAGATGCTTCCTTCATATCCACTGTCCCTTCACATTCTGCTTCTATGCGGATGAGAGAACTTACTCATCCACTAAGCCTTTCAGAGATATTTACACATAGGTATGAAGAGATCAAGTAAACAGGAACTTAGGTTAATTTAATAGAAAAAATAAAATATGGAATAACATTGATTTTGGCCAGTATCAATTACAACTGTTCTATATTTTACAAAAAAACAACTGAACATTTTACACATGTACAGTATTTTTCAGTAAAGTGGATTTGGATTTAACAACAGGTCACTATTAATTAGTGAATTAAAGATCAAAAGACAAAAAGAAAACAGAAAATAGGACTTCTGTCTCCAGAGGGTAAGAGCATTTGTCACGTCTCCAAACTTTGTGCTATCCATTACATATACTCATTATGAATATATATATTTATACATAATATATAACATTAACGTAAACTTTGAAAGCATTATGTTCTAGTTAATAATGTCATGGAGATAAATGAGGCAGTAAAACACTGGTAGTTAAATCGGTACTTCTGTGCTGTGCACCTGCATGGTCAGTGGAAAACGGAACGCATGGCAGTGGGCCCCAGTGAATTTGCTGTCATAGTGTTGGCTAATTGTCTAAGGACAATGACATCAGTTTCATTTTATTTATTTTCATTGTGACCTTGTGCCGGTAATAGTATAGACTTGCCCAATCCACTGGATTTCTTTGCAGGCAAATGTAGTCTTTGCAATCTGCCTGGCTTGTATTTGCATCTGTTCATTTAAAGTCTGTGCATTTGAATGCTAGAAGAGCCGTCTGTGACAGGGATTCCCTTTGCTCTTTGTGTCAGAAGAGCCTACAGTGCTCTAAAGAGGAAAAGTTGCCCAGAATAACCTGCCAGTTCCTTAGGTACTAATGAATCACGTGACTCACTAACATTACAATGCCATTAAAAGGCTCATTATCTACCTGCAGCTAGAAGCGAGCTTTGCTGTCTAGGGATGTCTTCAGGGAAGGCTGTTTCCTTCTTGTTTGTGTGAACGAGGCCTTTAGCATCCACACCTCAGCTCCTTCCCACGATTGCCTCTGTCTTCTTAGCAGTGAAGCCACAGCATCTGAGAAGTGCAGCTTTCCAAAGCTTAGAGCCTGGGGATGACTGCCCATGCCCCAAGTTACTGAGGTCACCATGGAGATTTGATAGGAAAAATGAAGGAGTGAGATTATCAGTTACTCTCTGAGGAACTGCAAAAAGATTGGTCAGGTTTCAGCATTTTCAACCATAGATTCAAAGTAGTTTCTCTATAGTTCAGTATTCTAGATGCCACTAAATGTTTATGGAATCAGAGAAAAAAAAAATCAGTGAATACATTTTGAGTCAGACAGACAGACAGACAGACCAACTCCTGTTCAGTGACATTCAGTGGACAGGTGCACAAGAACATGGCCCTAGTTATAGAAGGACAGGGGAGTGAGAGAATACAGAACCAGGAGGGGGGGTACAGTCATGCCACCCACATTCAATTTCCAGTTTTATTGTCTTACAATGACAGGATGAGACAACTAGTATTAAGCACCATTGAGAAACACTGCCCCACCAGTATAATAAGCATGAGCTTAAATATTATTTAAATAAATTCCATTTCTTAAAAAATACAGGACCTCTTAGAAACTTTTGACCACAGGGAGAAATCTCCTGCATCATAACCCGAATGCTTCCCACCATGACAAATGTAATTTCTAGTGACAGTTGAAAACAAATGCTATGGGCGGAATGGCTAGATTAGCACCAAGAGGTTGTACAGGGCCTACAGAGTGACTCTCTAGGCTTCAGGGGACCCGGGTCAGCCTCAGCTCTTCTGGGTATCACATGCTTCTACCACCAATTTGACTCTACAAAACAATCCATTTTACGAGCTGTGTAAAACATAACCCAATTGACAGTGTTTGAAAAGCCAGTGGCAGAATGTCTACCTGATGAAGCCAGCAGAACGGACTTATCATGTAAGAAAAGTGCAAAAAAACCAGAACGCATGTGTGCAAAGCTATCACCGTGGACCCGTGAAACGCTAAGACGAGGGCACTGAACACACTCTGCGGGATGTCCTCAGTACCCCAAGGTCCAGCTTCCTGTTCTTGCCCCTGGCTGCAGACTCAAGCCAGAAAAATGACTGATGCAAAAGCTTTCTGTTCATTCTGACCTATGTGTGTGCTCTTGTGATGTTTTTTTTTGAAAAAAATTTTCTTTAAGCATTTAAAGGAGAAACAAGTAAGTGAATGAAAAGGAATAAAATGGACCTTCAAACCAGGGCAGGAAATCAAATCATTACTTTAACGTCAAATTTTGGCATCAAATACTTTGGTTATACAATACTGTCTCTGTTATTCTGGCTGTTTAACACTAAACATCCAGTTATAAAAGGTAGGCTTGTTGTAGGTTTAATTTTTTTTTTTTCTATTGAAGTTCTGACAAAACAGTTCACCATCTCCCTGCACAAACTTGAGAGAGAGAGAGAAAAAAAAAATGATAGCAAGAAAGAAAGAGGTGGTTTGCATTTTTTTTTGGCTTTTTTTTTTCTCTTTAATAATATGGAATGATCTATAAGTCTACACGAACAAGGACCTAAGGAGGCTTCTCAGCCTTGGAAAGTACACGTTTTGCAGCACAGTTGTTGTAGAACTTTCCGCTGACAAAGATTGTTCTTTTTCACAAGCATACAGAAGCCTCCTTCCGCCCAGGACTCTTCCGTTGCTTTTCCGGAAGTCAGCGAGAGAGAGGGGGAGTGGAGCAGCAGGACACACCGAGGGAGGTTTTGATTGGCCAAAGAGGTAGATTTGGGGGTTGGCAAGAGGTCATTCAGGAGCAGGCAACAAGGAGGGAATTTGGTCCACCCAAAGTGATTTCAGTCAACAGCAGTGTTTTCAAGGAGAAATATTGCAGTCCAGCAGTAAATGAGATTGGTATCCATTTGTGAAAGGAAAAAGAGAGTAGAAAAAGAATAAATTAGAAATCAATAATATCACAAGCAAGAAACTTTTCTTCTCAGAATTATTGAGAGCAGAAAATATACAGTCATTTGTACCATATTTCATTGACTCCAAGACACAGTGAATCCAAGACACGAGGTTTAAGATTCACCGTTATTTCAGTATCACAGAGGGCCTAATGCTAACACTGTGATACCATATTCTCTTAGCAATTGGAACTTTAATTTTATTCTTATTAACAGTATATGATATGATGCTCTGCGTGTAGTTCTTTGACGTTCATTTGAACTGTTTTTTAAATGACACGCGAGAACCAGGAGCCACAGGCTTTATTCACTGAATGCATATTTCTTTGCCCAAGTCTCAGATGGAGGTATGAAATGTACATCTCATCAACCCGATGGTCAAAATCAACAGTGAGTCGTCATGTGTCAACAGACATATCTGATTTCAGCAATGGTACAATTGTCTTAGAATCATGGAAATATGAAGTTGAAAAGGAGCAAACACTACTCCTTTAGAGCATTGATCATGTGACCGAAGGCTCAAAGGACCTCATTCTTCAAGAGGACTGAAAGTGGCCTCATTGTAGACTATGGCTCTTCATTTTCCACTCCAGCCCACAATGCTGACACTTCCCTTTGACCAAGTTGCCATTTGGTACAACTTAGGGCATGCTCAGCATGGCTTACCAAGGTGGTTAGGGCTTCACTGGTACCATGTGTGAGACGTGAAAACTTCAAAGTAGATGCCCTGTGATTGTCAATCACTTAATTCTTCCTTAGTAATCTCTGTACTGACTTAAAAAGTTCTGGTTTTATTCCGATATAGAAGGCATGTTGTGGCAACTGATAGCGGATACTTAGATGGCCCTGGTGCCCTCACTCTGGGCTTCTTACCCCTAAGTGGTGCACTGAGAATCAGCCCTGGCAAAATCTAGAAGTGCAGAGTGGGGTGGGCCTTCCCTATCTGTTCATCAGAAGCATGATGAAGACGAAGCCACCCAGATGCTTCAAGGAAATAAGCTTAGAAATGACTGTGTATCAGTGTCCTCATGTGCTCCCTTCCTGCTGTGCCCTTTTGAGGTCCTTAATAGTGAGTTGTGGAATAACAACACAGTACCTTCTGGTCTGGAGTGGAGATCTGAATACAGCATACAGACTCCTAACTCCACATTCTACCAAGCTGCCCTTCCCTAGGGTTGCAGCTCGGTGACCAAAGCTATTCCAAATGCAGTCTCCAAAGAGATGTTGAATTATAGTTCAAATAGGATTGATATCTTGATTGAGACTGACTTGGTGTGCAAAGTTTAGGTACAATGTTTAGGGTCCCCTCAGCATGAATTATGTAGGAAAAAAAAAAACCTAATGTTGGCATTGGAATAGTTGAAATGTGGAGCCAGAGAGTCCAAGGAAATGAGAGAAACTGGCATTTTCCAAGCTGGTAGAGGAAATATGGTCCCTTAAACTGGGCTGCAAATTAGAAACACTTAAAAGTTGCGAAAACCATCCATGTCATACTATACCCTGCACAATTCAAACAGAATCTCTGGGGATTGTGTGGGTCCTAGAATTTGGATAAAAACCATTAATGGCAAGAAACACAGATTGGCCCAACACTTGAAAGTCTCAGGTTGTAGGTTTGGCATTTCACTTCTTACCAGCACATGTCAGGTTTTCTTACTGGAAGACTGAAATATTAATTCCTAGCCTTATATGCTTCATGAACATTCTTATACCATTTGATTAGGACTTTAATTCAAAATAATAAAAAATTCCAAGTAATTGGAGAGTGGTAAGTATTAGGAACATTTGCATGAGTAAATACTATGCTATTATTAAAATGAAGGTGTCCGAGAATTCTTAAAACATAGGACTCATGAGGATATTTGTGCAAAATGCTTAGTGATCAAGGCAGGGGTGCATAGAGCTCAAAAAATCTGGAAAAAGTCCCCATGACAACAAAACTGGAAAGAAACAATTCAAAAGCAACCAACCAGAAAAGGCCACATGTTATATGACTATAAGATGTTTTGCAACAAAGAAAAACTCTATGGAGACAGTATATACATATAAAAAAGTCAGGGATTCCAGTCACTGGGGAAAGACGGGATGATAAATGGCAGAACACAGGGGATTTTTAGGGCAGCGAAACCATCTTGTATGATGTGATAATGGAACATGCATGTCATGTATGCTTGCTCACACACAATAAATGTGTAGTGTCAAGACATATGCTAATGTAGGCTATGGACTTGGATGATAATGATGTGTCATTGTGGGCTCATGAGCTGTGGAAAATGTAACATCGTGGCATGGTCTGTTGATAGTGCAGAAGGCTATGCATGTATGTGGGCTTGTAGTGTATGCTCAGTTTTCCTATGAAGGGAAAGCTGCTCTGAAAAATACTGTTTATTTATTAAAGCAATTAACTGGAACCATCTTAGGATTGCAGGTGACTTATTTCTTCTCGTACTTAAAAAAATTAAAAAAGAAAAAAAGAAAGAGAAACCAAATGGGATGTGGTGGTCCATGCTTATAACAGTGGACAGTGAGTGTGAGTCCAGCCTGAGCTACCAGTAAGATTCTGTAGTTAAGCAACGATAACAAGACAACATGAAGCAACATGACCCATTAAGGGTGTAAGTTCAGAGTGAGTGAATGTCAACACGATGCCGAGCGTATCCTATTCGGAAACACACTAGGCTGTAAGGTGGAAAGATCACAGATCCAATCACGTAGCTGTACTCACCATCCTTGCAGATGGCTCCCATTTGACATGTTCCCAAGTCTAAAAGGTATCCACTGGGGCAGCTGGAGCAGTTCTTGAATCCTGGGCCATTGCATGTCAAACAGCTGTTATCACATCTATGGGCAGAACGCATAATTACTGAATCTCTTACCCATCCACAAGAGGGAAGGTATAGTCACCATCAATGTCTTAAAAAACAAAACAAAACAAAACAAAACAAAACAACAGAATTGAGGAAGACACTCGATGTTGACCTCTAGTCTCCATGCACCTACTACAAACATGCACACACAAAAATCTTTAAGGTGGTCCTGAAGCATTAAAAATATCAACCAACATGAACTAATTCTGCAGGTCAGTGTCCAAAGGCAAGTGACTGAACAGCACTTTATCATTAAAAATCCTAGGTTTTCTCATTGTTTAGGAAGGTGGTCCTACAAGGAACACAGATATGAAGTGCTAGGGTCAGAGCAGCTGGACTTACCTCTTGCAGGATTTATATCCATTCTCTGATGAGTGGTCCAAGTAATGGCTCACACTGCAGCTCTGCACACACCTTCCCTCTTCCATGACATAAGCCTCGGTGCAGTTAATGCACCCATCTGCTCCGGCCCCTACAGTGCAAGGCACATGCAAGAGACAGGAAATAAGGGAAGCCTCAGCAAAGGCTCAAATACAGAACCCTGTAGCAGGCTGAGAAAGCCACGCCCATCTGCCGCCATCTTAAGTCATAACTTTGCCATCTCTCTTACTTTCCTTCAGTGGGACTGGGAGGGGACTCCCGTGTTTTTTTGTTTTTTTTTTTTTTTTTAACTGAATCCATTTGCCAAGAATGTCTGTCCTTCTGAGAAAGAGATGCCACTCCAGTTTCTCAGTGAGGACAAGGTGCTGACAACAGGCTTTCGGTGACAACTGGTGGAGAAATGTGGCCCTACACACTTACTTGAAGCGTACTGACTGCTGCATGAAAGATGGCTAGAGTCAAATAAAACCAACACCACAGGCAGGAGGGGAAGGGGCAGAAGGTAGTAGAAGAAGGTACCAGTGCAGGTGGCACAGAAACGGTGGCAGGGCTGGCAATCATGACCATTGAAGAACTGTCCATCGTCGCAGGTGACAGAACAGTGCGATCCCTGAAGGCTGGGAGACACATGAACAAGCTATAAGCGGATGGCTGTCAAGGTGGCAATGATACACTGACTCTACAGGTAACAAATACAGTCCCCTCAGAGAGCAGAGCTTTGGTAAGGCTGCAAGACAAGGAACCTGGCCCTAGACTTCTCTTGGTACTCGTAATAAGAACTGCAGCGCTCATAAGCCTATGGGGCATATCTCCTGAATCTGTCATCCAGTCCGGCATACTTAAACTTTATTCAACACCTAACAGAGTCTTAAAAAGTA
The DNA here is from genome assembly GCF_903995435.1 of Acomys russatus. Taxonomy (NCBI): domain Eukaryota; kingdom Metazoa; phylum Chordata; class Mammalia; order Rodentia; family Muridae; genus Acomys; species Acomys russatus. Next base: position 37,714,841 of record NC_067141.1, read on the forward strand.
TTGGCAAGGGGCTAGAAAGATGGCTCAGTGGTAAAGAGCACTCACTACTCTGGCAGAGGACCTGGTTTGGGTTCCCAGCACCCACAAGACTGATCTGATGCCTTCTTCTAGCCTCTGTGGGTATTATGTGCATGTATGTATATGTATATATATATATGTATGTGTGTGTACATGCAGGCAAAACACTCAAACACATTAAAAAAATAAAAATAAAAACTCCAACGAAACAATTCTACGGTGTAAATATCCTACTGTACCTTTGTTACTTTTGTTGTTGTTGTTTTGGTTTGGCTTTTGTTTTTTCAAGACAGAGTTTCTCTGTGTAGCTCTGGCTGTCCTGGAACTTGATTTGTAGTCCAGGCTAGCCCTGAAGTCACACAGTTCTGCCTGCCTCTGCCTCTCAAGTGCTGGGATTAAAGGTGTGTGCCACCAGGCTAAAGACTTGTTTTTATCAGGTAGTTGTAAGCAAGCTGATGAGGGTTCTGGGATAGAACTCAGGTTCTCAGGAAGAGAAGTGTGTACTCTTAAGCATGAAGCCCTCGCTCCAGTACTCTTTGCTATTTTTTTTTTTTTTACTAGCTTATTTACTTAAGCTACTCTAATAAGTAATTAAGCAAAATGCAACTCTGTAAACATCATGACTTTTCTTTGCTTTATAATTTTAAAAAGTTTTTTTCTAGATGTGTTTCTACAATAGTAAGTGGTTTGTTGAAATTTCTACTTCTCTAGCTACTACTGTGGGAAATATCTGAGTTTCTAAAATAAAAAATGAGAATGTAAAAAAATTCATTCAAATTTCTGTTAGCTATGACATTTCTCATATACACAGTTTAATTGACTGATTAACTAATTAAGTTTTGGGACAGGCTCTTATGTTACCTACCATGGCTTTGAACTCACTAGCTATGTAACTGAGGATGACTTTCTGGCTTCCATATCCCACATACTAAGATTACCGGTGCATATCACCATGCCAAGCTTAAAGCTTTATTCTTTTTAAAAAATATTTTATTAATTTATTCATATTATAACTCAGTTGTTATCCCATCCCTTGTACCCTCCCATTCCTCCCTCCCTCCCGCTTTCCCCCTACTCCCCTCCCCTATGTCTGTGACTGAGGGGACCTCCTCCCCCTGTATGTGCTCATAGGGTATCAAGTCTCTTCTTGGTAGCCTGCTATCCTTCCTCTGAGTGCCACCATCTTAAACTTAAAAACATACACAGAATTTATATTATTTCATATAAAATGTTACTGACTGGCAGCAGGAAGAAAGTGGGTGCGATCTTGTTATCAAGCGGATTATACTGGAGCATGATGAAATGGCTTCTACTTTCTTAGTCTCTGTGCTGACCCAACGTGATCCTAGCTCACTGCTTGTATATGGGTTATATTAAATTTGAAAACTGAAACTTACTTTGCCCCCTCTTCATTCAAGAGACTGGGAAAGTACAAAAATAAAGATTCATAAATACTCCTGTTAGCACTTCAATTAATTTTCTCCCTGCTATTTAGGCAAGGATATTTCCTCCTATTTGCTCTTCGCCACTATTTTAAAATTCACCGGCCTTCTGAGGCCAAACGGTCAGTCCAGAAACACCTAGGAAGGAGCCTCAACATGATGAAGGACAGCTTCCCCCAAAGTATGTGTCATTCTTGGAGCTTGCTGGCCTGCTGCCAACAAAGATCTCTCTCCCTTCCTCTAGCTCTAGGAAAAGCCTAGTGCGACAAAATAAGCCTTTTGTGGGATGACATAAGGACCACTCCAAAAGTGTACCACAGCCTTAGAAAAGATGCCTTTACCCTCTAAGAAAGGACAGGTGTTCTGAGGTTTGGCTTCCATTCAGTGTGAGACAGAGGCTGCACTGTGAGGGAATGGATGAAGGAAGCTGAGGGCACAGAGAGCAGTTGCTGAACTCTGAAGCCGTTGGCTGCTCCCCAAACATACTCATCCCTCACCCTGAGGCTCACCAGCCCAGCTCAGGACTGCCTCCTTTCCTTCTTGCTTAACCTAGCTAGGTCAGGCCTATGTGGGCCACTTAGCTACCGAGTCCCTGAGATGAGGCTAGTGCTGAGAAGACACTGAATTTCTAATTTTTATTCCATTTTAATTAATTTATGTCTATATTTGAAAAAAATACTAGATTCAGTTATTGGCAAACTTCTCAGCACATTTGGAATAGAATGGCTTTATAAAATTTGCTCTCTCAACTAGGTTAAAACATCTTAATATAGATATTTCTCATAAAAATTATTATCAAGTCTTAAGACATATGTTAAGACCATAAATACCACACTTCAAAGACCTAATAAAACAATAAAGAATGTAAAGTAACTCACTAATAGTTTTATGTTGGCCACATATTGTAATGATATATTTTGGATATATTGGGCTAAGTAAAATATTTTATTAAAATCATTTCCCTTATAGCTTTTTTTATACCACTTTTAATATGGCTACTGGTTCATTTAAAATTACACACATGGCTCCCATATTTCTGCTGTGTGTTCTCCTTTAACTTGCTCCATAAAATGTTCTCTAAGAAATAAAGAAATAAGCTCAGCAGTCTTTTATTTCCCATGGACTAATTATGTGCCAGATGCAAGTAGTTCATAAATGTTAGCAGACTATCATGGTTCAGCAAGGTGGGTCTTGTCCTCGCCACTCTGTCATGAGGATAATGCATGACAACAGTGGTCAAGCGACTCTCCCACAACCACAACTGAAAACCAGCGGAAGGGGACTTCTACCTCACCATTTCATTGTTCCTTTAAGACGAATTAAGTGCAGGCAGGAGAGATGGCTCAGTGGTTACTGGCACTGGCTTCTCTTCTAGAGGACCCAGATTTGATTCCCAGAACCCAGACGGAAGCTCACAACCATCTATCACTCAGGCTCAGGGGCATCTAGTGCCCTCTTCTGATCTCCGCGGGCATTAGTCACATACATGGTGAACAGATATACACACAGGGAAAGCATGCATACGCAGAAAATTTAAAATATGCACTCTAGAAAACAAAGAACAATGACAGTAAGTGTAATCAATAAGTGTAAATAGTGGCCCAATACTGACCAGTGTCAAGGACACCTGCCTGCCGACTGACTACACTTTGCTACTTCACTTTGGATAAAAGATGGAAAGAATGAAATGTCACTACCTAATGTCATGTCACTATCTAAAAGGAATGTCCTTTACAATTCTATACAAAGCCAGAGCCCTGCATGCGACTTGTCATAGAAGCATTTGACCTCTTCGCCAGGAAAGAGGCTCCATGTTCATTTGTGCTGCATACTTCTAACTTACAGTCTACCAAATATCAGCTTTGGCAAGGAACAAGTCATCAATCTGAGGAAAACTATCTCCTGGTGCTAACTCTGTGTGCATACCTCAGTCTAATGGAGCTGGACCTGAAGTACTTAAGATAAGCAAATGACTGGTTTATATAGGGAAAATAAAGATAAGGGAATAACTTTCCACCATTGAGAATTTTTTCAGGAAGATTAAACAGCATTTACAGGCACCATCTGTCCAGTCATTTTCCACTAGCACAGTGCAAGTCAAAGCGTATAAAGAATGCTTCTCAAATGGTCATTTTTACTTATATCTGAATCATTTTTCTTTTTAAAAAATCACTTTAATTTTTTTTATAGATTTCTGTGTGTGTGTGTGTGTGTGTGTGTGTGTGTGTGTGTGTTTGAGTGTTTTGACTGTGGAGGTCACAGGAGGGCACTAGATCTCCTAGAACTGGAGCTACACATAGTTGTGAGCCACCACATGGGTGCTGGGGATTGGTCCCCAGGTCCACTGCAAGAACAGCAAGTGCTTTTAAACTGTGGAAGCATCTCTCGACCCACTGAATCATCTTTATAGGGAATCTCTTTGGATTCTAATCCTGCCTTAGCCACATCTAATCGTAGAGATCATGCAAATAACAGGGAAGTGCTTCAGTTTGAATTACAGGAAGAGCTGTTTGTTCACAAGTTGACACTTATGTCTTCCACTCCGCTTGCTCTGCAAGTCTTCCTGGATGAGAGCATCTCTCGCTGGCCCTCACTCTCTTACCTTAGCCCGCCCTTGCACTCTGTGCAGTTGTGAAATCCAGTGCATGTCTTACAGTTCTCACTGCATTTCCCACAAATATTTTTCTCTGTTAAGAAGAAAAAAAAAAAAAAAAAAAAAAAAAAAAAAAAAAAAAGAGAGAAAGAAAAGAAACACAGTTATGCACCAGTCAACTGGATTCCATAAGAGAATGGCGATGTTACAGTGTTCACTAATGTGCTTTGCAGGGCTCACAGGCTCATCTGGAAAGTTACATTGAAAAGTTAATGGCTGTTGATTGTATGAACTGTTATGCCAGGAAGCACCACGCACCTGCTTGGCACAATGCAGACAGACTACAGAAACTGAAAAAAAAAAAAGAAAGGCTTATAGTTTTTACTCCTTTCATATCTCTTTCCAAAGCAGGGTCTTCTAACTTCTAAAACAGGAGACTGCACTCATGATGCCAGGACGATACTGCAAAGCAAGCACAGACGGCGCTGCTGTAGATACAGGTGCTGGACCTGCATGCCTGAAGTGTTCAGGACCCTCTGATGAGCTGGGGCAGAAAAGGGAAAGGAGACTGAAGATTGCAAGGTAAGGGCTTCATGCGTCATCTCTAACAGTATCTCGTGCTTGACAGCTGCTGTGCAATGGATGTAAAAATGATTATTGTTCCAGCAACATCTGTATTCTGTAGAAGCGTATTAGTTTGAATGGATACTCCGTAAGCTTTCCTATTCAATAACACATCCGGATTCACACTGCAAAAACACAGTGAAACATGATGGCTCTATCATGAAAAGTAGAGTGGTTTGGCATATTAATTAACAAAGGCCTTTTACCTTGGTCAAATTTTTGCTGGAAACTGAGTACCTGCTCTGATATGCCTGTGGGTAATAAGAACACATGTAGACATGGGACCAAATTACGTTACAGGCTTCTCTCCTCTCTGATCTTTAAGTGTTGATGTTGATCAAAGTTCCATGGAGATGGATTCCTAGATGGACCTACTGGGAATTCTGCATCTTTCAACAAGAAATGCAAAGCCCTCACTAGTGTTCTAGCAGCTACATACTGCGTCCCTCACTGTGACATTAAGAATACAGGTTCCGGCCTTGGACCTGAAGTCATGGGACCTGGATTTGCATTCTGCTTTCAGCTCTTCTAGTGGGCAAGATCAGTATCTCTAGACTCTGACCTCTTGAGTGAAGATTAGACGGAGCTCTACCTCTTAGCTTATCTTGGCAACTTAATGGGGTTATTCGAGGGGAAAAGATCAACTATAAGCCACCGTGAATGTGTTTGCAGTAACTATTAGTAGCCACTGTGCTATACATCAATGAAAGTAAGAACTTCCACAGAATCCATCTTTATTACTCCAAAGGGTGGAACGAGGGTCTGATCTACTAGAGAAATGCCTACTTTTGAATAGAGGCACAACTCTTAAAAAAATTATTTATTTACTTATTTAGTCTGTATGTCTGTGTATGTGTGTGTGTGTGTGTGTGTGTGTGTGTGTGTGTGTGTGTGTATCAGAGAGAAGGGGGTGAGTACAGGCACACACATGGAGGTCAAGGATAGTCTTTGGAAGTCCAAATTACATTCCACTCTGAGTCTGGGCACTGAGCTCAGGCAGTAAGGTTTGTGTGGCAAGCACTTTGCCTGCTGACCCATCTTGCAGCCCGAGAATTCCAATTCTTTTTTAAAATTTAATTAATTTATTCAGATTACATCTAATTTGTTATCCCATCACTTGTATCCTCCCGTTCCCCCCTCCCTCCCACTCTCACCCTATTCCCCTCCCCCTAGGTCTATGACCGAGAGGGACCTTCTCCCCCACTATATGGTCATAGGTTATCAAGTCTCATCTTGGTGGCCTGCATTTTCAGAGGCAAGCTTTCTTGTCTGGTCTTTAAAGAGATAACTTCTCAGATTGTGCATTGACATGACATTTCAGTGCGGTCATAGACTATGGTGTGAGACAAATTATCTAGAGCTAAGAAACAAAGTCAAAGATACACAAATCCCTGGGAGGGCTGTGCTGAAGCACTGACTGAAGAAAGACTAGTTTCCTTGTGTCTTGCCCATTTGTTAATTATCTCAATAAGGGCCAGTCTCCGGGATTCCCATACCTACCAGTATTGCCATGTCTAACTTGGTTTCATCTCTAACTCAACAAAAGGACATTTCTTTTTTCCTATTCCCCTTCTCTCTTTCTTCCTTCCTTCCCTCTTTCCTTTCTTTCTTCTTCCCTCCCTATTATCTTTCTTTCAAATAATGTATCTATCTCTGTGTTGGTACATGCATGGAATGCAGGTATCCTCAAAGGCCAGAAAAGGGTGTTGGATCCCCAGACATTGGAGCTACATTTGGGTGTGAGCTGTTGGGAATGTCACTCAGGTCCCCTGGAGGACCTTACCTTCTTACCCACAACCTTAACCACTGAGCTATCTCACCAGCTTCATAAAAAGATTTTCTTTCCCCTTTCCTAGGGCACTATAGTGCTTGGTCATCTTACAATCCAGCCTCCTCTTGCTTGTTTCATTAATTGAATTTTCTCACTACCGAGTAAACTGTCTCTCTGACACATGGTTATTTTGCATTTATAGGACAGTCACATTTTTGAATCTTTCCAGAATCCTGCTTGGTTGATGGGCAGAAGTGAACAGGTCTCACTGCCATCCTCCCTATCATGTTTGCCCGCAGCTGGCTCCAGGAAACTTGGGTTTTGGGAGTGTTCCCATCTCTCTGATGAGATTCGCTAACACTGTGAAAACTACACAAGCAGCATGGTTTATGGTGTGTGCCAGGAAGGTAGCGTCTACCCGAGCAGTTCCTAGTAATAACTGCAGACGTGGCGTCTCTCCTGTAGTTCCCTTGTCGTTAGTATTTCATGCACGCTATCACAAACCATTGCTGGGGAACTCAAGGCATCTTGAGTGGGCACTCTGGGAAGCATGGTTCTAGATGCCTCTAGACTTCCCTGTTTCCCATTGCTGACTCGAATTTTCATACCCCTGCTTTAGTAAATCTCAGCTGCAATTATATGTGCAGTGTTGTGAGTCCACTAGCAAATCTTTGGGGTGGGAGGGATTATGAGGGTCCTTTGCTACAGGTAATGACAGGCACCTCTACATAGACCTTTTAAAGTATCTCTTTAGTGAGCTGGTAGGTTCTGTTTGGCCCAGATTTCATGCATGGGGATACTCAAATGAAAACCTGTATCTTAAAAAAACCCAAATACTTGAAAACAACTCACTGATATCCTGGTATGACCCATCAGGGCACTGGGTAACACAGCTGCTGGTTTCTTCATTCAGGAAGTAGCCGTATTTACAGGACAGGCACTGATCACCATGGCTGCCAAAGCAGGAGTCACAGTTGGGTGCACACTTCCGGCACCTTTTCTTGTCAGCATGGTAGTGGCCAGGAGGGCAGCTGGAGACACAGATTCTGCATTGTGGTATTGAAAGAGAAATGGATATTTGTCAACACTCAGACCTCAGGATTCTTGCAGAAAAGCTGACAGCCGCTTGTGGCCTTAAGGTTAGTTTTCGACTGGGGTGACCTTAAGGTTTGTTATCAAATGGGATGCCAACACCGAACCAAAAGGACCACATTTGTCTGGTAAAGCTTCCTCCTGTGCAGGAAGTTGGATCAGCATCACGCACAGCGCTACAAAGTAAACAGGTATTTCATTTTCTACGATCTTCTAGTTAAGATCCAGCTCTAAAAAAGAAATCATAATTGGATTTTGAATCTCAAGAGCTAGCTTGGGGTGTTGAGTCTGAAGGAAAACAAACATGGGCCATAAAGGTCATTAAAATAAGGGGTTCCAAGATGCTCCAGCACACAACAAGAAAATTTGCTCAACCATGTTCATAGCAGCCTTATTCATAATAGCCAGAACATGGAAACAGCCTAAGTGTCCCTCAGTAGAAGAGTGGATAAAGAAACTGTGGTACATATACACTATGGAATACTACTCAGCTATTAAAAACAAGGAATTCCCGAAATTTGTGGATAAATGGATTGAGCTAGAAATGATTATAATGAGTGAGTTAACCCAGAAGCAGAAAGAATTAAATGGTATATACTCACTTATATCTGCATACTAGCCCAAGGGGCATGTCCCACAAAAGCCTTCACTTACCAGGAAACTGGGACAGAGGGGAAGGCATCCTATTGGGACTCTAAATGAGAGACGCATGGGAGAACAGCAAAATAAAAGGATCCAGAGGGTCCTAGAAATCTACAAGTAGAACAATATGATAGGCAGATTTGGGCCCAGGGGTCCCGCTCAAACTAAGGCACCAGCCAAGGATAATACAGGAGGTAAACTTTAAACCCCTTCCCAGATCTAGCCAATGGTCAGAATATTCTCCACAGTTGAGTGGAGAGTGTGATACGACTTTCTCACGTACTCTGGTGCCTCACATTTGACCATGTCCCCTGGAGGGGGAGACCTGGTGGCACTCAGAGGAAGGACAGCAGGTAGCCAAGAAGAGACTTGATACCCTATGAGAATATACAGGGGGAGGTAATCCCCCTCAGGAACAGTCATAGGGGAGGGGAATAATGGGAAAATGGGGGGGGGGGGAGGAATGGGAGGATACAAGGGATGGGATAAACATTGAGATGTAACAAGAATAAATTAATAAAAAAAAAAGAAAAAAAATAAGGGGTTCCTTGCACTTCTATGTGTACTTTGTCATATAACTTGTGTATATATGTGGTGTGTTCTTAGCTAAATGACTATATATATCATATATGTGTACATATATATACACATATACAAAATTATTCACACATAAACATATACATATATATGCTCACCAAAAACATTCTTTTTCTTTTAAAAAAATTGTTTTTTTTTTTTTTTCAAGACAGAGTTCTCTGTCCTAGCTGTCCTAGAATTCACTCTGTAGCCCAGGCTGGCCCTGAACTCAGAGATCTGCCTGCCTCTGTTTCTTGAGTGCTGGGATTAAAGGTGTGTGCCAGCACCACACAACTAAAATTTTCTGTTTAAAAAAGCCAACTTCCTTAATTTCCTATAATAGAAGACAGGGTTTTACTTATTTCTTTAAATATTTTTTTGAGCACCAGTTAACTATCAGGCATTTGGATTAGTGTGACAGATAACACCAGCACCGAGTCAGCAGAGAACCTATCTTCTTGAGACATTTAAACTCTAGTATGCGTTTCAACAGGAATGTGAGCTTGGCTGTGTCCATTTCAGTGCCTGAACATTGGTCCTAGAACACAGTTTTGCCTGAAAGAGGATGGAGAAGTTGGGCTGGGAGGGCAAGGACATGGGTTGGTTGGATGGGCTTTGTGTGGGCCAGCACAGCCTGTAGCTTGAATCCACCGGAACATATTTATATAGCTAGACAGAAGCCAGGGGCTAAGAGGCACAGGCTCTATCTCAGTGTCTAAAGTGAAAGAGTAAGAACAGAGACCAGCATGAACAGTCTGGCATTCTGGAGAATGTGAGAAGAAAATGTATGTCTGGCCCAGGCACTTGCATGTCCAGGAAGAACAAACACAACCAGTGCATCAAATACTAATGGGGTCAATAAAAAGGACACATAACTTCAGACAGGATGATTAAGTTCAACAGATATATTGTGCATCATGGTGGCTAGAGTTAATAGCAACATAATGTATATTTGAAAGCTGCTTTAAAAAGTCAATTGACAATATTCTCACTACAAAAGCAATACGTATGTTTGAGAATATAGATATTAAGCAGGTTGAGTCATTCTACAATGACCAGCACTCAACACCATGTGGTAGTCCATAAATATGTGTAATTTTTACTTGCTAATGGGAAAACAGAGAACTAGAGAAGACCAGCAAGCTAGCTGCACAGCTGGACCCACCTCATCATGCCTCCAAAGATGCAAAGGCGTTCATAGTTATATGGCATGCATCCTGCATTAATCCGGCTCGATTTGGAATCCCTAGGAGACAGTCTTGCTGATATGTCTACAAGGATATTCCCAGAGACTGAACTGAAGACCCATCCTAAATATGGACAGCACTATGCCACGGACGTGGGTCCCAGGAAAGGAGTAAGGAAGCTGAGCACCCACACTGCTCTGAGTCCGTGACTGAACATGGCTGGCTGCCGCATGCTCTCACCACCGTGCCTAGAGCACCATGAAGAATTGTATCTCCTCAGAGTTGATGTGAGTCAAAAGAAACCACTCTTTAATTTGTTATTCACAGGTATTTTTTTTTTTGTCCCAGCCAGAGAAAAGCAACTAATAGAAAAATTGGTATAACGAGTGGGTTATTTGCTGAGATTAACCTCACCACGTAGTATATAGGACTATAAGAGAGAAATGCGGAGGCATTTGAGCATTTGGAACTTCAGGCCACAGAAGCACTGAAATGCTCCAAGGAGGGTTTACGGGGCCACTCCCATCGGCATTTATCAGACCAGAATGCCCTCAGAATGCAGACAATGGAGGCTGGGTCCTGAGCTTTCAGAGAGGACTATGGACTCTCTGGTGACATGTGCTTTACATTACATTCTGTCCATGTACTGAACACTGATGTGAGGCTCAATTAAAAAGCTGTAGCTGTTTGGTGGAGAAAATTGTAACTTGCTCTTACAGTGTAATGGCTACACTGTGATATGGTCTACACTGCTTACTACTCTTAGTCAGGTCTACATTGAGAGACAGAGCTAAAAAAATGTGAAAAATGGGCCTGGGTACAGAAAGCAGAGGAAGAGAGTTTAAAACCATCACTAAGGACAGAGGTGTAATTGCTTGAGAGACCTCTGTCCTGAAAGAGAAACCTTATATTCCTTTCTGGAGCGACATGAAAGGTGCATTAGGGAAAGACCCCATTCTTATTTGTAAAAAATGCAAATCCAGTTGAAAGAAGGGAGACTGAACTTGGAGTGTTGTGGACATGATGCCCTGCTGAAAACAGCTTAGAGAATTGTTTTTATCCATGCTTAACTGCCAAGGCACAGAGGCCACTATAACTGTGTTCAAATTATATTTCAAACTCACAGTACAACGTGATAGCATCCTTCACAGTGTTGGGTTTTTTTTTTTTTTGAGGGGGGAGGGGAAAAGCTTTACTATGTCATGGAGGCTTGTATCAAGGTTGCAGAAAGCCACTAGGGACAGTCAGTGTGAGGCAATGTCAGATTCTCTGCAAGGAGGTTCTGAGAAGCACTGTGTAAAACTGAGAAAGTGAGGCCTAAGCTGCACTGGAGATCTTAGGATGTGGGGAATGCCCATGAAAGAAAGCCGTAGGCAATGAATGGATCCCAGGCTAAGAGATAGGAAACTTATATCGCAGGTGGCAACGTATCACAAGGAGAGGGGTTGGTATCGCCAAGGCTGTTGGAACTCAGACTGTGCCAAGGGACCCAGACACCAACCAGACAGACAGAGCTGCAAGGTTTGATATTTGTTCCACTGGGTTTTGATTTTGCTTTGGTCTGATCTTTCTTTGCTACACCCCAATTCTCCTATTTGAAATAGAGTGTACATTCTATGGTATCATATATTGGAAGTATGGTGTCTGGTTTTTTTTTTAATTTTAAGATTTTATTTTTGTATATACATTTATGTTATTACATGTAAGTAGAAAAATTACATACAGCAAGAAGAACCACGAAACAATCAGGGATCATATGAATGTTACATTCAAGGTGTTTTGGATAATTGCATTGGGCAACCTTGTAGAAAACATCTTTCCTATCTTGGTGAGTCTAAAATTCTGAATGGGAATCAACATCTATCATATCTCATCTCTGTCAACTCAAAACCTCTATCTAGACTTAAAAACATCTTAAGCCCCAAACAGCTAAGGTTAATTGTAAGACTAAACTATCTGGTCCTCAACTGTATCAGAGACTTGAGAAGGAATGAAAGTTAATTCCTTGAGTGAAGCAGAAGTGCAGGTTAGCAGCTTCTAAAATGAGAAGGAAAAGAAAAAAAAATATGACAGAAACAGTTTGCTGCCTGAATGGTCACCCAAAACTCTCTGTAATGTTGGAGCATCATTTTCAGCCTTCTGGTCCAATATAGCTGACAGACATATTTGTGAGACAGGAACTATTGAGGACTTGCTTACCCTGTCTTGGCAGAGTTTGGCTATCGACTCTGCCTGGTTTTTCTAAGAGATTACAGTTAAGAGTAAGTATGCAAAATCATCTAAGGAGAATTTAGGCTTTTGAGCCCTGTTTTAGACATGTTAAGATTTGGGGACTCTTATAGATGCGAGATTCCTCCAGATGTAACAATGTAATGTACTTTACATTATGAGATTGTTACAAGCCTTTGAAGATCTGAAGTGGAACAGCATTGTTTACAGTGACATGCCTTAGTGTCCAGCTGCCCAGGAGGAGACCTGGGATGGCTAGTCCTTATTGTTAACTCAGAGAGACTTCGATGACCTCTGGAAATGTCTGGGAAAGTATTCACAGGAAGGTTTAACCCATGAGGGAAGATCCACTCTGAATGTAGGCAAGATTATAAAAAAAAAAAAAAAAAAAAAGGGAAAAGGCAAAAGCAACCTGAACACCAGCACTCAGGACTCTGTTTTTTCCCTTTGGGCCCAATGTGACAAGCTCCCCTTTGACCCAGCCACCATGCTTTGTATGCCAGGATGGACTGCATCTCCTCACACAGTGAATTAAAACAACCCTTTTCTTCCTTAGGTTGCTCTGGTCAGATGCTTTGTCACAGTGATGAGAACAGTAACTAATAAACTTGCCAATTTTCACTGGGTTAATCAGTATGGTTTTTTACTCTTGTGAATGGCAGGACTGTCATGGACTTGAATCAGGAACATCCTTTCTCAAAGCCTGGGAAGGGAACTTGGGAATACAGTGCTGCCTATGCATACTCTTTGTGGTTGGCCCCACAAGAATGCTGGAAGACATGAGAACACAGCTCGTTTCTTACCTGGTGTTGTTTTTCAGCTTGTAGTAGTAGTGCAAACAGTCACTGCAGTGGTCTGGTCCTGGCCCGTCACATCCTACCTCACTGCATTCAGGATCACAGGGACCTGTCAAGAAGTTGGAGAAAGAAAATGATCCTAGTAAGTCAATTTTATCTTGAAGTTGAAAGAGAATAAAATGTTTTTAGCCGCTTGCTACCATGCAGTGTTAATTTCTTTGAGATAGTCAATGTAGCTATAAGCCCAAGACTGAACTCTTGATTGAAGGCAAGACTTGAATTGCTGAAGAGTCAAGGATGTAAATTACAGGCATGGCCTGGTTTCAGAACACATAAGTAGCCTTGGGCCATGGAAGTGACAATAAACATTTAAGATTCAAATGAACAGTGCTACTATAGCAAATAAGGGAAAAAATGACTGTAGTTACTATACATAGCAATAAATATATGGCATTTACTGATAAATGAGAAGTTATATTGTCGACAAAAAGAAATAAAACTTTATTAGTCAACACCTAGAGCACTGTCTTGTCTAAGATCATTAAAGCCACCGACTGCCTCTGAAACACTACGGGCATCATAAACTACCATTGTGGCATACAGCACAAACTTATCAGCCTACACACAGTCTTGGATCACAAAGCAGGCCATTCAGGCACAGGTAGATTTAACTCTGTCCTATCCAAAGGTCAGTGGGAAGCTCAATGAAAGAAATTACATATAAATTCAAAACTGCAAACTAGATTAAAGAAGCCCACACTTGGGATGAAGTTTCCACGCCCTCTTTTCTTTTGTATATGAGAAACAACTCATACTAAGCAGAAACCAGCACAGACGGGCAGGCTGGGCCGTGTGACTGATGCAGAGTGTTCAGGCAGCATGGGGAAGTCAGGGAAGCTGCTGCTTCTTTCTTCCTGATCTCCAACTGTTAAGATACTTGGACTCATAATTCTTAAGCCTCTTCCCACCAGAAGTACTTGTGATTTTAAATACCAATAAATGATTTCCTGAAATATGGAAAACGTAGGTGAAGGGAATTAAGAAGTGCTTGAATTCTACTTGCTTTCACCAAAAGGATTTACTGCCAAACCCCTCAAGGTCTCTTTTAGTCATTATAGACCTAGGGTCTATAATTATTGAATCACACAAACATAAACTGCTAGAACTCTGGTAGAAGGACATGGAAAAAGATGCAGTCGTTACTGATGAGAACCTGATTTGCAGAGTTACAATGGCTTGCCCAGAATCACATGGCCTATAAAGCTGGGATCAAGAACCATCCAGAGGCCTGGTCCAGATCTGTTTAGAGGAAGTAAGTCATGTATCTGAAATGTCCTCATGGTCTGAATGGAATAAGTGATTTTTAAAATGCTGACGCCTTGAAGGCATTTCTGATTAATTGCAAGAGCCATTTGACAACACTGTTTATTTCCCTTTCCCCAAGAGCCTTAAATTGATTTCCAAATTAAATTTCACAGCTAGTGCAATTTGGGACAGTTCAACCATCTACCACTGTACACCAGGGGTGACTGTGTTGTGTGAGTTAAGGCAGCTGTGCGTATCACAGCCTTTGAGAGTAAATGAAACAGTTACTTGTGCCTCCAGTCAGATTGGGCTCTGGGAAAGGTTTTACACACACACACACACACACACACACACACACACACACACACACACAATTTAAAATAGACTTAAAATTTCACTAGATGATATTTAACAAATTTAAAAAACCCTACAAATATGTATTTGTGATATGTGCCAAAGGCATCTGTATGGCAGGTTCACACTCTATGCTCTTTCTTTTACAGTCTTAAGTTGTCCCAGATGCAGTCTGGCATTGTGAATTTCAGGATAATGGTGACATAAAATTGTCTTTGTTCTCTTACAAGTGCCAACATCAATGTTTTAGAAATGTAATAAAAAAAAAAAGAGACAAGAATGTGTTATTATGTTCAGAATTTTAACATAACCAGACTTGAATTTGAAATTGTCAAAATTGTGATACAAAAAAGAGTAATAGCTTATTTACTGTTGTGTTCCATTTATGATTTCTGGATACACTTTCTCCTGTCATAGAAGATAAAATGGTTTCTAGTTATAATATAAACAGTAACATGACAAGCTCAAAGTAAAACAAGATGAGACAAAATCTGACACAATCTAGTTCTGGTTAGCTCATTTGGTCTTAATTATCCAAGCATGCTATTGACTCCAGTATACTACCTAATTACAATAAAAGAGTCTACTGAACATTTAAGATATTCTGATCAAATGATTAAACAAATTTATCTCAGTATCAAGAGAAGAATTCATGAACTATAGGAACAAAATACTTCTTGTTTAATAAATACATTACATTTCTATTTATAAACACTTCTCCATTAGGCAAAGCTTTGGCAAATAATGTTATATATCATATTTCTGAAGGGCAGGACATCCCTAGAATTGGTTGCCAATCCAAGAAGAGAGGTTTCTAAAAATTGACTTTATAACTTATAAATTACAGAGAAGAGTGGATAACATGCTCAGATAGAAGATAAAGTACAGTGAAGCAACCAACTTCCAAAATACTAGTGTGTATAATGGAGCAACATGGGACATTTTCCATGACCAGGGCAACAAGACCCAAGATAACTAAGTAACATAATAAGAAGAAAGCTACAGCAAGCCAAACAGTTTCAGTAAAACGGGGCACATTCTGCTTTATATGAAATGACCGAGACAAAAAAACAAGTCTTCCCACAAAACTGTGTAAATTCCAATTAAGTTCAAGTGAGAAACTAAAATGCAATGTTAGTCATTCAAAAGCTCATAAGAAGAACAGGAGGACAAAGATATCTATAAAACTGGAAGTAGATGTTTGACAAATATTAAAATAGATGGCAAGGGTTGAAAGTACAGTATACGGTCAGTGTGCCAGGCTCCCAGCCCTGGGGATGAGAGGAGAAAGGGGAGGAAAAGTTAGTCATTTTGTTTTATTTTTGTCAACTTGACATAAGTAAAGCCATCTAGCAGAGGGAACCTCAGCGGAGGAGCTGCCTACATAGAGGACATGGAAGAAGGAAGCTTGCTCTTTGCCTGCTTGCTCTTGCTCTCTTCGGCAAGTCCGTTCTTTCACTGGCATCAAAGCCTAGTTCTTTGGGATTCCATCATACATTGAAGACCAGTGGAGACTCCTGCCTCACAGACTCAACTAAAAGTCCTGGGTTCCTGGCCCTTTATTCATAGACAGTCATTATTGGACTAGTTGGACCACAGCCTGTGAGTCATTCTAGTAAATCCCTCACCTCCCTTTCTCCTTACTTCCTCCTTCTCTTTCTATATGCATATATATTATTTCCATCAGATACGTGTGTATATATGTATTTTCATTCTATAAGTTCTATTCCTTTAGAGAACCCTCACAAATAGACATGCAAAGACAGAAAACCTGTTTCTTCAAACCTGTTTAAAACAGTGTATAATTCTAAGCAATTTGTATCTCAAATTACAGATAAAATACACCACCCTATAGCCACAGAATGGGCTATCTGTGTAGACAACACATACAGCTATTTAAATATATGTACACACAAATATTTGGGGGAGGAAGACTATATTCCAGACTATGGGTAGGTGCTGAATATAATGAGTATTATACCACATCTTTGAAGAATATTACATTACACTACACCAATTACACCATGATACTCTATGTGTCAGGAACAAGACCGAGCTCTCTTAGGTTATGTCCAACCCACCTGCATAATCTTCAGCACCATAGTCATCTGTGGGGTCTTCCACTCGGCTGTAGCGAAAGCGTTCCACTTTGGGAAACTCGTTGGTTGGGGAGTATGGCTGTACAGAGGTGCCATAGAGTACCAAGGACCATTCTTTCAATTTACCTTGAGAAATAGTAACAGACAGAGAGCATGAGCAGATAATTGCTCTTAGCTACTTAGCTTCTTTTAGGCAGTCCTTCTCAACAAGAAAAAGTAACAGTGGAAGTGGGAAGGCTGATATGAATTGTACCGATGCAAGGTGAGATGTACACATTCCCACTGTCTGCTGCGGTAAGTTTTTCCCAGTTAACACGCCACACATTTACTGAGTGTCCACAGTAGGAAGACTGGGAAATAAGTATATGTAAGACCGCTGGATCAAGGGATGAATTACAAATTATCACTACTTAAGAATATTCTAGCTGTCTGCATTAGGCTTTGTTATCCTAGGTACCAATGTCTTACCCGAGCTTCTCAGGTATTTTTGATATTGTCTGTTGTAAGAAACAACAATTCTTTGTGCCACCTAATTCCAGAATCAATATCCAATATTTGTATGCATACAATTCTAAAAATAGTGCTAGATATACTTAGCTATTTAAATGTAAATGAACTAAAGTTAACTAAAAATATTCAGGTCCTCATCATGGTACTGAGTCATCAATCCATGGCCACAGATAATAAACTACATCACTGCAGAACATTCTTCTAGACAGCGTGGGCAGTAGGTAACCCCTCACTCATGCTCTTGTAAGTTACCCTAATAAACTCTGCGGTTCATCAAGCTAGACCTGGGTGGAACTGTTTCTTTGCTCTATTTTATGTGCATCATCGCGGATTAAATGGATCATTCTTCGCCTTACTAACCTGGGAAAAATAATCTGAATGTATTTTATTAATGTAATCTTTAAGTCAAATAATCTTTTTAAAATTAAAAAATCTTGCTTTATTAATTAATTAACTGTGAATATATGTGGGCATGCGTGGAGGTGAAAGGACACCTTGTGGGAGACAATTCTTTCCTTTCTTTTTTTTTTTTTTTTTTAATTTTTTTTCAATTCAATTCTTTCCTTTCATCCTGGGTGTTCTGGGGGTTGAACTCAGGCAGTCAGTCTTGGTAGCAATCGCCAGGACCTACTGAGCTATCTTGCCGGCTCCATGTCCAATGCTTTCCAGCTGAGCCACCATAAGTCTGATGGTTCTGCGATGTCCTCAGTGTTTTGGATCTATGTGTTGAGCTAGTATAGTTGGTTTGTATGTACTTTGCTCTTGGCTACCTTTTCACCAGCTGAAGGCAAGCCTGAGCGGCATGCTTGAGTAGTGGTGGGAGGAGAATGGCCACAGCACCTGGGTGATTTATTTGATGACCTTGAGGAGAAATCTTCCTTTCCACAGGATATCTACTAGAATGGCACATACAGCACAAGGATGCCAGGTCATCTCATTTCTCAATCAACTGCGAACCTTTGGATCTAAGAATTTACCTCATGAGCTGTTTCAGAGTGTTGACTCAACAGTGATTATCCCTTGTCTGTGGACTACTGTAAGGATATCCCAACAAGACTGTAGTCTGCAGGTCTCCCTCTCTCCCTCCCTCTCCACTCTTTTCTCTGAGACAGGGACTCATTCCACAGACCAGGCTAGTCTCGATCTTGCTGTGATCCTGCTACTGTGGCCCCTGAGTACTGGGATTACAAGTATGTGACACACTCAGCTAAGGACTTAATATGCATTTACTGTTTAAACAGAGGGAAAAATACACAGATCTAAACTCCGTGTGGCACCAGGAACCTCTAGATTTTGGTATGATTCTACCATCCAATTTGGCTAGAGAAATTCTACAATTCCAACAAAAAGTTCATCAGCTAGAGAAATTCCTCACCAATCACAAACAGAGAAACCTGCCATGGGACTTTGTGTGACAGAAACAAGGACTTGATTATAGACAAACACACTTACAAATGGAAAAGCCCCTCATCAAAGATGTGACTAACCTTAAGATGAGAGAATGGGAGGAAGGATGTGCCAAGACCATATGCAGTGAGATATGAAAAGAATATAACTAAATGACTGAGATTGACTATGGTTAACTTAAATGTTTAAAGAGCAGTTTTCACTCAACATCTGTGATGAATTGGTTCCAACGTCTCCAAATATGAAAATCCCAGGTGCTCAAGTCCCTCATAGAAAATTGGCACAGCATTTGCATAGATATCACAGATATCTACATGTATACTTCAAATCATCTTCGGGTTACCCATAACTATCAAATAAAATATAAATAATTATCGTACTATATTGCATAGGGAATTAAGAGCGAGTGCATGAGCAATGAATGCAATCTTTCCCCAAATTTTATTGATATAGGTTTGGCTGAATCCGTGGGTAGGGAACAACTGGAGCATACAGAAATGGAGGGTCAGCTATGTAAGGAGATGCCAAATGAAGCTGAGCTACTGCAGAGCCTTTAACACAGATGCCATAGGAGGCTCTGGGAAGACTCTCAACTCCCTGAGGGCAGAAGGGCTTCTATTCTCCACTCTGACTTTTGCTTGCAGCGACCGCCTACACTGAGACTGGGCTGAGAGCCCGTCAGGTGATGATGAAGAACAGAGGCTGTTCTGTTCAGTTTAAAACTGTCTCAGATTCTCTACAGACAACACACCCACTCTCTGTACCATACTTCTCTTAGCACTGCCACATGGCCCACACTAGTTTGTACAGAATCTCTTGACACTTAGGGACCTGTGGTGACACATATTGATGTGGAAGCACAACCCATTCACCATGCAATTGTCACTTTTAAATTTCCTGTATCCCAGGAGGAAGAAAGGAAGAGAGGGGCCTTAGGATCCCAGTAGATTAGGAACTGGGTAAATAAATCCATTTTCTTTATGAAGTAACAGTGTCAGATTGTTGTTATAACAAAACCAATCAGAGTAGGTCAACTGTGGAACATTCTTTGACTCAAATATACTTCACCATTTTCTTCTCCAGCACAAACAGGTTATTTTGAAATGATTTCTCACCTGGAGTCTTGAAGTTCCTCAGCTGAGATGGAGTGTCATAAACTTCAAGGACCCAGTCACCAGCAGCCCGTTCTCCCCAGCAATGAATGGTCATGAATTCCCAGTTCTTAAATCCTTCCATGGAATGGTCAAATAGCCTGAAAAATCACAAGATTTTTTTTTTTTGGTGTGTCTATTAATTAAAATGTGCTGAGAGTAGAGTCAAAAGCATGACCAGCAGTCCCTGTACCTCTCAGCATCCATGGTCATACGTAACTTGTCTTGATCTTGTTTCTCACCAATGGCCAGACCCACAAAAGCACTGCTGTTCCACAACAAAGTAGCAGGCCTAGGGCTATGTAGCCATGTAGCAAACTGGAAGGGCTAGCTATCCATTTAGGGAACAGGAAAACAGGCTAAGACGCTGTCCACAAGACTTCTAGTAAAGTGCTAAGTGTGCACAACAATCACAGTCTCTTATCCCAGGGGTAGGAATGCAAAACTGGCACCCAAGCTCTGGAAAATAGCTTTAGAGTTCCAGTAAAGTTCAAGGAACACTTTAAATCCCAACAGTCATACTTATCCAACTGAACTGAAAACATAGGCTCACACAAAGAACTCCACACGAATGTTCCTAAATGTCAGTTGTGTAAGCCTGGAAAAGGGCTGGATCCAGCTTAGGTCCCTAGCACTATGTTCCTTGAACTCCATTTCCAGGGGATCTGATTTCTTTATTTGGCCTCTTGAGACACATATGTGCATGTGGTGCATGTAAACTCATATATGCAGGCACACACATATGCAGATATTAAAATTTTCTTTAAAAATGTACATTTCAATGACTACCAACTGGCAGACTTATTGATTTATCATGGCCTGTGCAAGTGTCTGTGCATACTGTGTGAGTATGCATGCCTGTGAATGCATGTAGAAGTTGGTGCTAGCTTTCATCAGTCTATGCCTGTTCCCTTTGAGGCAGGGTACCCTCCTGAGTTTGGACTAGAATTTTTCTCAGGTAGGCTGAAAGCCAGAAAGCCTAGTGGTCATCCTGCTTCTACCTACCTTGGAGCTGGGGTTATAGGCATTGCTGGGATACTTGGCATGCTATGTGGGTGCTGGAATCTTAATTCTAGTTCTTATAATTGGAGAACAAGTGCTTTGAACTCCTGAGCCTCATAAACTGGTAAATATGCAAAGTATGACATGCTCATATGAATTTTCCAAATATCATTTGACACAAAGAAGCCAGACACAAAGACTATGTGCCGTATGACTCAAGCCATGTAGTCCTAGAAGGGGCAAGAACTATAAGAAACAGTCATCAGGTACTTGGGAGGAGAGAATGCAGGAAGCAGGGAGGATGCTTGGGAGTGAGAGATCTTGAAAGCAGTGGTGTGCAGTCATGCAACAATAGAGATTTGTCAAAACTCACAGAATTATTCTCAGAAAAGTTAAGATCCTTTAACTTACAATCTTTAACTTAGAAATACTTAGAAGGCCAAGACAGGTGGTTCTCTGTGAGTTCAAGGCCAGTCTTTCTATATAGTAGCTCCAGGAGTCCCAGTGAGACCTTGTCTCAAAACACACACACACACACACACACACACACACATACATACACACACACACACACACACACACACACAGAGGGAGAGAGAGAGAGAGAGAGAGAGAGAGAGAGAGAGAGAGAGAGAGAGAGAGAGAGAGAGAGAGAGAGAGAGAGAGAGAGAGAGAGAGAGAGATGGAACTGCCCTCAAAGAGCAAAGTTTTCTACTTATTAATTTTGTTTGGTTCAGGGTTGCATCTGGAATCCCAGCTGGGATCCTGCTTTTCTGGTGCTTCCAATGTTTATAAGTTAATTCCCTTATATGAAACTTTTTTCTATTTGAATAGAGTGATGTTTCCTGTGGTGTTATGTGGAGAATACAAAATATGTAGAGAAATAAATGTAACGGAATCTTTGTCAAGAATAAAGAGAAGTTAAAAGCTGATGTATGATCGAGCACATTAAATATAGACATGTCATTTATACAGGCAGATAACAAAGATGTAACTACCCAGACAAATACCCAAAAAACGATGAAGATTTTTGTTAAGATGGAATGCATGGTGGAAATTGAAAAATGAAGTACAGACTGATTTTTCAAAATTATGTACTCTTAGAAGAATACACTGAGAATCACAGAGTCAAAAGGGAGGGGACATCTCTAGCACTGTCTCAGTTTACAGGCCATTTGCTGCCATTTGGCGGTCACATGGCTATTTAGAACACAGTCAATACTCCTTGCTTATATTTTGTTTGCCAAGGAAGTCAGTGGCTCTGCTGATCTTCTCTGTAGTAGACATGTACTTCCAGGAAACCAAAAAGAATTGCTCCCATCTCCTTAGAGACCAAAACACCTGATTTAGAATAATAAAAATTGTCCCTGTGCTTGGAATACCCTCCGAAATGGTAGCCGTTTGCAAAGCTGTTTCAGTGCTCAGTGGCATGCATTTGGATTGTGTGGGTAGGTAAGTGGCTGACTTAGCTATATTGCTGAGAAAGGTAACAGGCAGTAAAATCATCACCATGTGTTCCTTTGCTTTCACAAGGAAGAAAAGGGAAATCAAGCAGCGCTCTTCAACTGTCTCATGGTCAATAATTAACTTCAGAATGCCTGAAGGAAACAAAAGTCAGTAGAGACCCTTCCTAGGGGATAGCTTAGTTTTTGGGAGCATGCAAATATGCTTTGTTATCTTCTCTAGTGCACTGAGTGGCTGGTAGTTATTCTTAGACTAACCTGCATGTGAGGCTATCTTTGTCCCCTCAGAGCATCTTTAAGTTACCTCTGAGTTTAAGTCTTTGAGCAGAGAGCTGGGTAGCACCTTACCAGGGCCTGCATCAAAACCTGAGCTTGATTTCTTTGCCATTATCTTCTAAACAGGAGCTCTACCTCACAGTAATAGAATATGAATGGTACAGCTAATGGTTTTCCCACAATCCACTGAACAAGAGGGCTCATTTCACAAGACATCACCAAGAGTGTCTTGGGTCATTATGTGACTGCCTTACACTCTTAAAAGTGGGATGGTTGTAAGTCATGGAAAGGCACCAGCTTGGAGGCAGGGTCCAGGAGTTGTCTCAGATGCTACCAAAGGGAGTATGTTGAGAGGGGAAATCAGTTAGAACGGCCCCTTCCCTAACTTGAACTCTCATCTGTTGAGCTTACTGTGCCATTTGAGGGCCCCACAGTGGTAAGTCACTGTGGAATACCCATCCAAAAGCAAATGTGAAAGTAGTTCTCCAACATTTTAGCCAGGACATTTGGCTCGTGGCCTCACATCCCCCTTTTTTTTTTTTTTTTTTTTTTGGTTTTTGGAGACAGGGTTTCTCTGTGTAGCCTTGGCTGTCCTGGACTAGCTTTGTAGACCAGGCTGGCCTCGAACTCACAGACATCCGCCTGCCTCTGCCTCCCGAGTGCTGGGATTAAAGGTGTGCGCCACCACGCCCAGCTTCTGGCTTGCAGGTATACATCAACACTTCTAAAGGAGATTTGAGGCCACTGGCTTGTCTCTAAAACCTCAGTCAACTTTTAATTGCTCAGGGATCAGTTCCTGGCCGGCTGGATTGGCAGGCCCTGTGTTCCTTCCCTGGGGTCCTTTCTTGTCCACCTTTGAAATCAGTCCTTTGATGCCAATCACTTTAAGATCCCATTTCGAGGAAAGAATTAATGCTAGGTAGAGATACAAGTGATATCAAACTCAGATAGCTGCATCAAAACTGAGATCTGCATTTGCGCTGGCTATGCACATATTGTTAGCTTCTTTCCTGGCCTCTTCCCTCTTCAGAAAGTCAGGGTGTTCATTAATGTCTTGTGAATCTAAAAGTTGAGGGATGTAAATGCAGTGAGACACAAGCTGACATTCTGAAGAGTTGATGGGGACAGAGACAGACAAGGATAGCTGTGTCAGCTAACTGGGCGTCTGTATTTCTTGTCTAACCTGAGCCTTCATGACTAGTAGTAGTTAAAATGGGGACATGTGGTTCCATATTCTGATTTTGATTCAATATTTTAATATTTTTTTTGTCTTTTAGCATTGTAATTAAAACTGCATTTCTTCCTTTTTTTTTTTTTTTTTTTTTTTAAGCAGGAAAAGTTAATGCAGTTTGCAAATTAGCTCAGTATTGCAGGGAATATATTTGTCCATAAAATAAACCAGGCATGAAATCAAGGCTCTCTATGAAAGAGATTCTAAATCAAGGGCTTTCCTTGAACCAACTGAGAAGTCTAATGCCTGCTTTGCATACCTGTGCTGCACCAGCAGCAGAGACAGATGACACACCAACATTATTAGTGTGGGTAACATGCTAATAAAATAGAGCCAGCGCGCTAAAAGCCAGAGTAGATTGTCACCACGTGCAGATCCACTTCTGTTGCAGAGAAGTCAGTCTTGTCACGGTTGACTTCCTAATTGTGGGCTCAGTGAAATGATAGGTGCAACTGGCACAAATTACACCCACTTATTAAGATGGTGCCCCAGCCCTACGCTCCTGCGTGGTTTTCAAACTAATTACTTTGGATGAAGCCTGCTAGAGGAGCCTGCCATTATGTGTAGCACATCAGGAAATAACTCATATAATTAGCATAAGATTTTCCCCCCTCCTTTCTCTTAAGAGTCTAGTCAATATATCACAGCTACAACATGCTTCCAAGAAGGTGTGGCAGATAAATAACAAGGCATTTTATAAGCACTGGCAACCATGGGCTGTAATTATTTCTAAGACTGTAAATGGTTTTAATTTCAGAATCACCGTCTACTATTCATGCTAGCCCTGCATCAGCCTGTGTTCTGGGGAGGATTTCTCTTCTCTTTTATTTTGCAGGTGTTTCATCACAGTTTAGAGTGGAACTCACTGATGCTCCAAGCCCTCACTGAGATAAGTTATAATAGACTGTTTATGATATTGGGTATTTAAAATGTACTATTTGGTTTATTCTTTCTCTTACTTCAAGTACTTAAATGTTTTGGGGGCTGGAGAGCTCTTTTGGTGGGTTAAGAACATTTAACCTCTGCTCTCCCAGAGGACCTGAGTTAGGTGCCAGCACCCATATTGGGCAGCTTACAGCCACTTGTAACTCTAGCTCCCGGGAATCCAAAACCTCTGGCTTTTATAGGCACCTATACTCCTATGCACATGTGCTCACATGCATGCACTTAAAACTAATTAAAATATTTCCAGTTTCATGTATTTGCCTGCAAATTTCAGGATTTCATTATTTTTAATAGTAGAGTGGTATTCCATAGTGTAAACGTACCACAGTTTCTTTATCCATTCTTTGACTGAGGGACATCTAGGTTGACTCCAGGTTCTGGCTATTACAAATGCCATCCTGAATGAGTTAACCCAGACCCAGAAAGAGGCACATGGCATATATTCACTTATAATTGGACACTAGATTAACAGAGATATCCCATGAAAGTCTTTACTTAGCCAGAGATTGGGATGGATACTGGGACTTCCTATTGGGACTCTAGGTGAGAGAGGTAAGGAAGAATGGGGAAATAGAAGGATCCTGAGGGTCCTAGAAACCTACAAGAAGACCATTAAGGCTGGCAGATCTGGACCCATGCAGGTCAGCTCAAACTACTGTACCAACCAAGAACAATGCATGTAGTAAACCTAGACCCCCTATCCAGATCTAGCCAACAGACAGCACATTCTACACAATTGTGTGGAGAGCAGGGACTGACTTGGACATGAACTCTGGCACCCTCTATTAGATCACTTCACCTTGGTGAGGAGACTTGATGACACTCAGAGGAAGAGTAAGCAGGCTACCAGGAAGAGACCTGATAGACTGTGATCTTATAGTAGGGGACAAGGTCCCCTTCTGTCACAGACCTAGGGGAGGGGAGTAGGGTGAAAGAGGGAGGGAGAGGGAATGGGAAGATACAAGTGAGGGGATAACAAATAAGATGTAATCTGAATAAATTACAATAAATAAAAATACTTTTCTCTGGAAAAAATAATTAAAATAATTAAAAAAAAAAAAAAGAAATGTTTTGGTATTAGTACCAGAGAGGCTTAGAATATTTAAAAAAATTTTTATCCCTTAAATGTTATGTTTCAACAAGCATGTGAGCGAGTCTTTCATTAGCCCCCAAACACATCCCCTTTGTGGGTATGTGGAATGCTTCATCTTGCGAAAGATTGGCTTCATTATGGTGTATATTGCTTTTATGCAAGAGTCTGTTCTGCGTTATAAATGCCTTTATAAATTACATACACAGGATCAGGGACAATATCACATACAAGATATTTTGTAACACAAAACCAAGAGAATCTGGGTGATCTTTTAAATTGGAGTTGAGGTGTGGTCTGTGGGTAGACAGCTCTAATCACAGCTAGCTTATTAGAAATGGGGCTTCTTAGACTGTACCCCAGAACTGAGGAAAGGGGCCTGTGAGCAGGGCTCAGGCATCTGTGTTTGATAAAGCACCTGGCTGAGTCTTTCGAGACGCACTGTGTAAGCAGAGTACTGCTTGCTAAGTGCTTACAAGGGTTTACTGTGTATTATCTTACTCAACAGTCACTGAGTTTGTGAGGTAGCTGAAATATTACACCTGTTTCATAAAGAAACTTACTTTGCTAGATTCAAACACAGATGTCAGTGAAGTCAAGAGAAAACCAGCTCTGTATAAATCTAAATGCTGGTTCTGAGTGACAGCAGCAGGATCATTGCAGAAGTAGTGTTTTTACTGTAAGCCACAGATGCATTTATATTCCATGATGTCTACCAATGCCAACAGTTTCCAATTGAACGTTTGGGGGGGGTGCCCTGACAAAAGTGATTAAAGGATAATTACTACATTTTATACACAATTATTGGGCTTTGCAGACTGCAAAAGTGTAACTTCTTTCTACTTGGGACTATAATTAGAAGCAGAAATACCTTTCCATAATCAAATTTAGGAAGGGAGGCAGTTTCAGCTTTCATTCTGAGGCCAAACACTGGAGCCGAGAGCCAACACAATTAAGCCAAGTCTAAAGCGAAGTGATACGGGGGGTGGGGGAGGTTTGGGGAGAAGCTGTTCTTAATTCTAACAAGGGTATTTGATGGAAGAATTTGGTGAGACAAGCTTTTGTTTGGACACTTCGTACACGGTATTTGAAAGTGCTCTCATTTAAGAGTTTTCAAAGGGCTCCAGACATACCAGCTTTTCCCCTCTGACCCGTCTTGACCTCCATATTCCCCCTGGAGTAAGCCATGTGCTCTGAATTCAGTTTGGCTTTTGGTAAGGCAGGGGATATTGGCCAAGAGGCCGGGAGGGCTGGGGGAGAAGGAAGAGGATAACCAGAAACGGCCATTTGTCTACCCCAGGACAGTTCTGGTGACCCGTAGCTCCAACCCACTAAATCACCACAGTGGCTTGCCAGAGAAGGAAGCCTGCTTGCTGCGCTAATGCAGCACAAAGCTTGAACTGGCCTTGAGTTCTGAATGCTGGCAAGTGTCTTCCAGCACTTAGCACCTGCAGCCTCTTGGGCAGACTACTCTCCTCCTAACAGCTGTTCCCCACGAGAGCTGCCCGTCAGTGGTGCAGGGAGCCACCGAGGGGCTCCAGATGGCCCACACAGAAGTAACTGCCATGTACGGTAGTTTGTAGAAACCAAGACTGTCCAGGAACTACAGTGGCCAATGGATAAACAACTGTGAAGAAATTCCTTAGTGAAATGTCAAGGAAAATGAGGTCTTGGAAGAAGTATTATAGGACAACGACCTGGAGAGAGCCTGGGGTCTAAGCTGATGCTAGAACTTTTCCTTCTGTGGTGGGCTGTGAGTTTAGGTGGACCCACTGCGTCAAAGCTTTGGGGGCAGCTGAGCATGGAGGTGCAAGCCTGTAACCTGGGCAGTCTGGATGCAGAGGCAGGTGGATGTGTGAGTTCAAGGCTTGCCTGGTCAATCTAGTGACTTACAGGCTAGCCTGAGCTACATAGTGAGTCCCTGTCTCAAAAACCAAAACAAAAAACAAAAAAAAATTTCCACAGTGGCAGCCAAGCTGATAAGCATGCAGGCAGGACGAGGCCAGACAAGATGAGAAAGCTGCCACCAGCTAATTGCCTAGCTAGATAAACTGCTTTAAAAAGATTCATTCCTACTTTTGGACTGTGATCTTTATGTAAAATGATCTTCCTTAGAAATTTCTACTTTGATTCTCCGGTTTTTAATTAAGAAAATTGTTTGAGACAGGTTGTTTTTGCTTTGTAGCCCAGGCTGGCTTTGAACTCACAATCCTCTGTTCTCAGCCTTGCTAGAGCTGGTGTTATAGGCAGCAATCACCATACTCAGCTAAGAAGCTTCACTCTTCAGAACACAGGCTGAAGGTCTGGTGTGGCAAGCAGTCACTGCTCTTAGAAATAATTTCTGGCACAGAGATGCCTTCTAAATCCCGCCACATGCACCTCTACCTCGAGGCAAAGAGTTGCCTTGGAGACCAACCTAAAGGGCATCAGGGGCACAGCCAGGCTTTTCTTCACTCCTCTCCACCCACTTCTTTGTGTCTTGTGTCCTGTCCTGTCCCCAGCCCTCAGCTCTTTGCTTTCTAAGCTGGGAATGAATGAGCTTTGAATTAGGGCCACACTGACAGGTCACAAGGTCTCCCTGGCACGAAGCCAGAAACTAAGAAATAAGAAACTAAGGCACCAGCCAAGGAGAATATAGGCATTAAACTTCGACCCCCTACCAAGACCTAGCCGACAATCATGATATTCTCCACGGTTGAGTGGAGAGTGAGATCTGACTCTCACACGAACTCTGGTGCCCATTTTCTGACCACGTCCCCTGGATGGGGAGGCCTGGCGGCACTCAGAGGAAGGATAGCAAGTTACCAAGAAGAGACTCGATATTCCAAGAGCATATATAGGAGAGGAGGCCTCCCTCAATCACAGGCATAGGGGAGGGGAGAAGGGGGGAAGTGGGAGGGAGGGAAGAATGGGAGGAAACAGGGGAAGGGCTAACAATCGAGATGTAATATGAATAAAATAATAAAAATGGAAAAAAAAAAAAAGAAATAATGAGGAATTGCTTCCCTATACTAAATGACGCCTTCGACTGTGTCAGAGGAAAAGACTGCCAGAAGAAACCACCTTTCTTTCGCTGCTTAGGTAGGAGGGCTACTCCCAGTGTCAAGTGCAAGAAAGGCAGAGGTGCTCTGTGTGGCTTTGGGACCAGGTGCAGCTACATAGCTATTTCACATTTAAAGGGCCTGCCACTCAGAAAAATGTTTGTGGGGTGGAGGGGGGAAGCCGGAGATGATTGTGTCTCATCATAACTTTAGTGCCTCCAGCTCTCGCCAGTCTTGCTACTGTTTTCTGGCACACACATCTTCAGACTTCGAAGGAGATACAGGGAGCAATCCCTTAAGATGCTGCAGGTCAAGACACTGCTGCAAACCGGGGAGAGGTGGAGGTAAGCCTGAGTGCAGGTCAAGGATGCAAGCTCTGGGGTATTTATTCACGCACTCAGCAGTTTCAATGGCAAAGCAGATGTGGACTGTGGAGGCACACATGTGTGCCCTGAAGCTAGTGACCCTGGAGGCCACCAGATGCCCATCAGCTGGAAGGCTACTTCGCTGAAGTCATTTATTTTTATTTTTATTTATTTATTTATTTATTGATTGATTGATTGATTTTTGCTGAAGTCATTTTTGCGGGATGTCAATAATATAGATGGTAAAGTGCAGTTAAAAACCCAGTATAGGGGACTGAGTTTTCCCAGCAAGCAGCAACAGCAGAGAGGCCAGCTTTCTGCAAGGCAGGGATGGACTCAGGACACAGGAAGGCATGCATATGTGAAGCCTGTCTTCACAGTGTTTCGCCAGGACACTCATTCAAGTTAAACTCTGATGAACAAAGAAAAGAGAGGAAGAAAAAACAAAATGCAAGCAAGAAAGGCCTGCCCTGGCTTTCGTAACACCAGCTGTTGAGAGCTCCATTAATCACACATTGCTTGTTGGGATGAAGTAGGTAGGCAGGGCAATGAGCCGAGGACCTCTGTTTACAGCAGGGGGAAGGTG
Source organism: Acomys russatus (assembly GCF_903995435.1). Taxonomy (NCBI): domain Eukaryota; kingdom Metazoa; phylum Chordata; class Mammalia; order Rodentia; family Muridae; genus Acomys; species Acomys russatus. Next base: position 37,744,637 of record NC_067141.1, read on the forward strand.
TGGAGAGGGTTCCTCAGGGACTGATGCAGTGGTACCCTCACATCCCTTCCCCCTGCATACTTGCTCTGGCAAAGCTGTAGTTCATTGTAAATAGTATTAAGACCCCGGGGGATCCCCCTCCCCTGGCACCCAGGGGTTCTCTATGCCCAGAAGGAAGAGGCTGGTTTCATGAGAACACAGGAAGTCCAAACACACAGACAGAATTAACTTGAAGATGAGTCTATGTCCCCACTCACTCTCATCTACCGATGCTCCCACTGTCTCTTTCCCCTTAGTGCTCTGACATTCCTTTTCAGAATAAAGAACAATGGCCTTCAACCTTTCTGCATTACCTTTTTAATACCCAACTATAGAATGCTACCCTGCCACGTCTATGGATACTAGCCAGCCTCCACCCTACTTAGATGCTAAGAAAGTATGATATCTAAAGTCCATGTCCTTGGCCCCAAAGATAGGAATAAAGATCAGTTATTTCTATCTACCTTGAGGAATATCATATATTGCTGTGGTCCCCACCATGGTAGGCAGAGACCTTCACTGTACCTGTTGGCCAAAAGCTGGGACCTGGTTCCTGAGGGTGAGGTCAGGTAGATGGCCAGGTCTCCCCTCCGCGGGTGTGTGATGGTAATACGCACAACTACATGCTCCAGGTAATTGACGTGATGGTTGGGATTATCCGAGCAGCCGGAGGCTTTGTAGATGGAGCGCACAGCACTGTTTGGGCGAATGGTCCTGGCAGGAGAGAGAGTAATGGTTTGAACAAAAGATGTGGCAGAAATCAGGTGAGTGGGCCTGGGGGCCGGATCCTGGCTGTTAAGGGACAGCTGTGTGCCAGACACTCAAATGACTGGGTCATTTAAAGGGAAGAATGCAGGTGAGAGGACATGGAGAGGCAAGGGACTTTTATCTGTGATAAGTGCTGGGGGCATAAATACTGATGAACTCTCTGCTCCCCTTTATTTTTGCTTTCTCACTCTGTGCCATGAAAGAGAAAAATGAGGAAAACCTAAAAACCAAACCAAACCAAATTCCAACATTATTCCATTTTCATGCTTACTAACACACTTCCTCCAGGACTATAAGGCCGCATGTTCATCACACACCATAAATATAGTTCACAAAGTTTTCAGGGCAGAGAGGTTTCTGAGAAGAAAGCCAAGAACTCTAGAAAGGCCCCAGAGATGCGTGGTGTTCTTAGGATCCAGCACCTGGGAGCGGCCTCACATGCTTCTGGGTAAACGCAGCAAATACAACCCCTGAGCATGCGCTGCTAACACTGAAGAGCAGGCCTCACGACTCTCAGGGATGTGCAATCTCATTGCTATCTGCTTTACCACACTCTTTGGAGAACTACGTAGTATGTGGTTAAGTTGGAGGAATATAAAGATCAGGAGAACTCTTGCTTCATCAAGCAAGGACACGACAAGCAGGGAATGTAGGACAGCCCACTAGTCCAGGGCTGCCCTCGGAAGGAATGCTTGTCGCTGAAGGATCACTGGGTAGGACATTCTATCTCTACTTTATAACTAGAAAGAAGCAACAGATGCCTCCAGCTTCCATGCTTTACAGCAGTTGCCTGGCCTTGTTTTGGGGATTGACTGTCAGGCTGTTGGTAGGCTGAGCAAGCATTACTTGATTTGCCGGTCCGTGCTTTCAACGCACACATGCTGCTGAGGAACAGTTGTCCACTTCTCTGCCTCCATCACCATGGCTTCTGCATCCATCAGTCCAAATCCATAGAGATGGCTCACTGTGAAGGCAAGACAGATCAGCTTTACTGTGGCTCAGTGAACCTTTGCTGCCCACACTGACTCATGGTGCCATTCAACAGAGATGGCAGACATAGCCTGGGGGATCCTGACTATCTTCCCAACAAGACTTGAAAAGTCAAAGAATCAAAAAAAGAAAACAAGATCACTGGGAGCATCCACTGATTACACAATACTGTAGCAATGTCACAGTCATTTATGAATTGTTTCCACATGCTAGATACTAGTCTACATTTTATATTTACTGCTTCCAGAAATCTGAAGATGCTAGTGTGAACATTGTCATCACTCATGGATGAAGAAACAAGGCACAGGGAGACACTTGTCCAAAGTGACCAGTGAGTCAGTGGTTGAGCTGGTTTCTGACCCATACTATTTGGATCCAAGACCCAACTGTTAGCCATTTGTATTAAAATGATGACATCATTGAATTACAAGATAAAATTACTAATGACTTTAAAGAAAAATGATAATGTACACAATTTCTCAATGTAAGTAGAACTACTCATATACAGGAAATATCAATTTTTGACATATCTAGTAATTAGGTTATATACCCGAAAGGCATAAATAATTATCTTTCTTTTAGCCTATAAAAGATTCATTAAATTATATGCATAAAATATTTGGAGGCTTGTAGACTTTTATACTGGCTTCTTGTCTTCAAATCCATTAGTTTTCAATTAGAATATGAGCTGATCTAGAGATGAATTTGATGTAACTGTCTCCGAAATGTCAGTTAACTGCAGAATTATTTTACTGATGGTGCAGCAAATTCTACATGTTCAGTGCCCTTTAAAAATACTTTGAAATGCCTGTTGACTACATAAAATCTTGATTTTTGTATGAAACTACACTCCTATCTGTATAGTAAACATGAAGTTAGACTTCTGAGTTATCCTATATCATTTAAAAAAAAATCATTGTACTAACTATTTTATGCAGAAATTCCCATAGTAGCCCACGTCTATGGGTTGCTTAACATCCATAACACTTTAGGAGACCATGCTGTGCAGATTTGAAAGTATGCCCCTCATTGAGCCTTGCTTCCATGGAAGCCCCTCTGTTCCAGTGTGGTGAAAGCCACCCTGACTTTTCCTATATCAAGCCCTTGGCCTAACTTTCCTCATTCCTCCTTTGCACAGAACAAAGCCCCAGGAACTCTCAGAGCTCCTGAACATCTAGCCGGTCCATCTACTTCTTGAATTCTTGGATCAATAAAAAGTCAAGAGAGTAACCAAAATCCAAACAGGGTTGTCCAGCAGTCTTCTTTGTAGTCCTATAACTTGTGAACCCGCTTGCCCTTCTGCTCACCCCTCAGTCCACTCTCCACTCCATGATCCCTCTATCTACTCCACTTCCCCCCATCTTTCGGTCCATCCTCCATTTTTCGGAGTTCTTGTGTGACAGGCACTGCACAGGGCAAAGGGCTTTAAAAGTGTATCACTGACTTAACTGATGATTAACTCATCGGCTGTTATGTGTCCCTGGACTCCAGCTTCATTGCAAGATGCTTAATGGAGGATGTGGTCTGATGTTTCTTTACAGGTTTCATGAGAACTTTGGAAATTAGAACACATAAAAAAGAAAATCTGTGTCAGAACTCAGCGATAGTTAGATTCATGTTGTTTGACATCAATCATATACTACTTAGTAAACAGGATGAATGACAAAAAGAAAGAAAAAAGAAAAGGACATTTCTGCTCCTAGGTATGGCATAGGAGAAAGTTTACTGTAGATAAAACAGAGAGAATAGCCAGAGGCAGAGGCATCTGGACTCTTCCAGATGGACATGACCGTGAGCCATGTGAGGTGAGGGCGGGCAAACAGTTGCCAACCAAGAGGGACAGCATGGGCCAAGAGAATAGACAAAAAGACCAGATAACCAAATGGCTGCATTATATAGGGAAGGGCAGGTGGAGGAAGAGCAGTCCAGCTCTAACACCTGGGTGGAAGAGGTTAGGGGTCGGGGTATGCCAGCCTGGAGCGAGTGCCCTGTAATAGGCAGTGACTGAGAGATGCAGGGAGAACCTAGCAGGGGCCAGATCCACTTTGATATGTTAGTTAAATAGTCACCTCATCCATTTGTGCTGGGTTTGAGACCTAACGCAAAATAAAATATTTATCCACAACTTTCTTGTTTTAGGATATTATGATGGATTGTGCCATGGCTCATTGAATAGTATAAAAGATCCCAGGTGAGAAAACCTACACATTATTTTGTTATCAGGTGCTGAGCCTGACCAGCCATACCAAATATATAAATACAAATTCTACTTTGGCATAGCAAGAAAACATGTAGGATTATAAATTTTTATTAAAATATTCTTCTTTAGTAAATATCTTAAGTATACCAAGGAAAGAATACAAACAAATGAAGTCATTAGCAACCACAACCAAACTGGCAATTCCTGTGAACAATTCTGATACTTTGTTTCAGTTTCATAATATTATATAAAGTCATTATAAAGAGAAAGAGGACCTTTGAATATAAGAGAAATACCAGATGGGAATGCAAGTGCAAGATAAGGGCAGGGATGGTGAGAATGGGTGGTAAACAACTAAGTGGAGATTTTAATTCTAGTATTGTGGCCCATAGTCAAGGACTCCAGGTGATACTAACCTATGGTGTATTTTGTGGGTGCAGGGGGGCAGGCCCTCCCAACATAAAGATGATAAGGAGATAGAAAAATTTGTTACCCTGATTTCCTTCATACTCACTATATGCATGTACTAAAGTACTACACTCATCCCATAAATATGGACAACTATTACTACATTCTTACCAACAAGATTTTCCTTGGAAAGAACTCAAGAGAAGGTGAGGCCTAAGGAAATGAAGTGATGGAGATCTTTTGTGACTTCTGCCCCCTTATTTAACCACTGCCTATAGATCTGATATCCTTTTATTACACATATGCTAAGGTATTTTCTTCGCCTGGGGAAGCTGAATTTTTATTAATAGTGATATGCTAAGTCTTCTACCTCTGTCGAGTATCTGCCATACCTCTGGTTTTAAAGCATCCCAATTTATATTTTAATAAGTAATAAGCACTTACACAGTAATAAGACTGGAGGTTTGATTGGTAGAGGGTCGGAAGGGGAGGAGCAAGGCTCTGGAAGGTCACTTGAGCCCTTCTGGCTACATTTACTCTGCTCTTCTGCATGCCCCGACCTCATATCTGTCCAGCTAACACCCATTTGAGGATAAATGGCCAACAAGGGGCATCGACTATTACCAACACTCCAAGCCTGTTAGGCAGCCTCTTGAGGTAAGTAGAAAAGTTATAAATTAGAGTTAAGTAGAAGGCTATACATACATTTGTTTTTGCTTCAATTCCATTCCTACCCTCTATGTGCGTGGTCTGTTCATGAAACACTCAAAATAGATGGTAAAGAAAAAGGCTGAGGAGACATAGCTCAACAGAAAAACAAAACATTAGACTAGTGTCAATAAACGTGGAAACTGGAATAGACCAATGAAAGTCATTGAGTCGGTAATGGAGATTTTTAGTATTTTGAAATACTCAGAATTGTAAATCTAAGAAAGTGATACACAACTGAAGAAAAAGATGATGTTAATTCTTTTATCTATTAATTTTTCTTGTTGGCAATATGTCAACTCCATGTAGCCTGACAGGCCATTATCTGTTTTGTTGGTAAATACGGACGAGGAAATAATTAGACAGTGAATGTACTGGACAGATAAGCTGTTCGAAAATGTGATGTCAGGCCAAAAGGTGGCGGCACACGCCTTTCATCCCAGCACTTGGAGGCAGAGGCAGGCGGCTCTCTTAGTGTGAGGGCAGCCTGGTCCACAGGGTTCCAGGACAGCAAAAGCTACAAAGAGAATCTGTCTCAAAAAAAAAAAAAAACCCAATAAAACACACAAATAAAAAAAATGTAGTGTCAATAGGGGAAATAACACTGAGAAGCTTGGAAACAATAATGATTTTTTAAATATAATGTAAAAATTGCACATTCAAAATCACCTGAAGTAGAAAATAAATGCTGAAAAAAAAAAAGAACAGCAACCTGAGTTGTGTTCTTACTTGCCTGTCCATCTCCATTGAGGAGTCATGGAGCCCAGGATGGCTTTCTCCAGGCTGCAGGGTGTCCGGTTTATGTAAATACTCAGGGGGTGAACAAATAGCACAGGCAGAGCTGTTGCCTCACCAGTGTCAGGCACATTTGTTAGAAGACTATCATGAGAAGGAGGAATTGTGTTTCTTCAATAACTTTTGAAATTTACTTAAGAGTCAAGGTAGACAGTTTACACACTTACCATGGTGGCAAGTGCCTTGTGCAAACAGCTGCCTGTGGCAGGGCCATTCCACTGTTAAAGGAAACTTACTTATCATGTATCTCATGCCAAACTCTGAACAAAATTTAAGCCTGAGAATAATTTCACAAGATCAAGTAGAACTCATTTTGCGCAGGAAACAAAATTTTGTAAGCGGGCTATTATTAACATGGATATAGCTAGGGATCCCAACCAGAAACTTCCATTTCAATAAGTAGGGCTAACAAATGTCCATTTCCAACACAACAATAGTTAACACTCAAAAGCAATTATTATAAAGACATCGAGGGAACAGGGCATGTGTATAAAACTCCTTAAAGATCCTGGAACAAAGCTGCCTGAGTGTATTTCAGAAAATAAATTCATTTTTTTTTTAGTAGTGTGAGGAAGGGCCAGATCCTCCCTAGTATGTGTGGGACGTGAGGGCTGAATAACTCGCATCACTTGCATGTGTCCTGTTGGACTGCGTGCCCATTTATCCCTTTGTATGCATAAGGCAGAGGTGGAGAATTCATAAAACGACCTCTCACAAGCAGCTCAGCTTGCCAAAAACATGACCGTCTAGCTCTGGAAGCACAGTGAGTTTTACTTCAGAGTTATCCAAAGGCTTACTGGCTTGAAACAGTGAGACAGACCAGGGAAGTCAGGAAGATTGAGCCTACTCTCAGGCAGGTGCATTTCCATGTTCTGATGAGAGCAGAGGTGCTGAGAGAAGCTAATCGCCATGTGTGCAAGTGAGTGATCATGGGATTAAAAAACAGGTGCTGCTAATTTAGGCAATGGCTCTCCCTAGCAGCCTTCAAAACCACAGTTTAAAGAAAGCTAGGAAGTTCAGCAGGGAGGAAGAGTAAATGAAGTTTCTGAACACAAGAGGCACAATATTTTTTAGAAAAAGTATTTTTTTTGTTTGTAAGTTTTTGAGCTTTTTGAAGTGATTGAGAGCTTTTCTGCTACCAGCTGTCAGATGTGCAAAAATGCTCTGTGGTAACCAGGGCACAAAACACAGCAAGTATCTAACATACAGAGATGCCGATAGGAGCCTGGGAGAAATTTAATAATTTGCCTGTGACAGAGGGATAGTGCAAATAGAGTGAGTGGCATCTATCCGTGGGTGTCATTGAAATCTAACAGGAAGGTGCAGTGAGGCCTGAGAGGACTCACTCCAGCCCAGGGCTCCAAAGGGACTAAATGTCCGGGTTGGCTCAGGAGTATCTTGACTATATCTTTTCTTTCTTTCTTCTTCTTCTTCTTCTTCTTCTTCTTCTTCTTCTTCTTCTTCTTCTTCTTCTTCTTCTTCTTCTTCTTCTTCTTCTTCTTCTTCTTCTTCTCTTTCTTCTCTTCTTCTTCTTCTTCTTCTTCTTTCTTCTTCTTCTTCTTCTTCTTCTTCTCTTCTCTTTCTTCTTGTCTCTTCTTCTTCTTCTTCTTCTTCTTCTTCTTCTCCTTCTCCTCTTCCTCCTCCACCTCCTCCTCCTCCTTCTTTTCTTCATCGTCGTCGTGGTCATCGTGGTCGCCATGATCATCATCATCATCACCATCATCATCATCACCATCATCATCATCATCATTTGAGGCAGGGTTTCTCTGTGTGGCCCTGGCTGTTCTGGAACTTGCTCTGTAGATCATAATGGCCTTGAACTTTTTTCTGCTTCCTAAGTGCTGGGATTCAAGACATACATCACCATTTCTGGCTTCTATCTTGACTTTAAAATAAAAAGTTCAGTGTCCTGGGAAGTACATCAGTTTTGGACAGACTAGGAACTGCTGTTGAGGAGGGGAGCTCCCATCTCTCACCATCCATCACTTAGCATCCTGAACCAAAATTAATCTTGCTAAGCTGAGCACAGTCATTAAGGTACAGAAATGGCACAAATGCCTGTGAGTATTTGACTGTTTGCAAGTGTTGACTTCAATGCACTTCAGCAATACAAAATGAATGTACTTAATCTAACATACTTAGCATTAACATGCTTAATTAACTCTCAAATCTGGAATTCAGCCCCCAAATCAGAATTTTTGTAGAAGTGACATGGCGTTGGTGAGAAATTCCACATGTGCCTTATGCAATAAGTTGCAGTCAGAAAGCAGGGACACTATGGTGATGTATACAAGTACATTCAAGTCCTGTTACACTTGGGTCTTCTCCCATGAAACTACATTACACATATGCAAGTACCTCCAAATCCCAAACCCCTCTAATCCTAAGGATAAGGTACACTGAGCCTGCATAAGCTATAATTGACCTAATTAGTTATCATATCACTTAGATGGGTTGTGGAAATCTACTGTCTATTTAACATCACCCCAGTTGCAGAGCACCCAAAAGAAACAGAAAATGATTTGTGTTCTCAGTCAACCATGAGGCAAGGTAATAATGCCAAGATATAATGAAAAACAATGAAAAGCATCAAAGTGTATAATTACTGCAAGTATGAAATTATGTCAAAAGAGTAAGAAACCATTAAAAAGACAATGGCTGTAAAGGAAGTTGCCAAATCCTGTGTGTGGTAAACTCTCTACTGCTGCTAAGACAGCATCAGTACATACACACATAGGTACGTACGTACATTACACATCAGTCATACACAGTCATGAGGTAAACTAAGTAGAAAGCATCTGTCTGTGCTTTGATGGATGCATAGGCTTTAGTTAGACGCAGAAGCCAGGACTGAACCTTCTGGCTAAGTAAGCAATGAGGCAGACATGATGTTCTTTGGCTCAGGGATGAAGGCAGAACCTCCAGAATTGGAGGATTGGAAAAGAGTTGTCAGCAGGGGATAGGGGAAGTGGAAACATCACAAGGAACAGTGGAGAGGACCCCACCATGGGAGAAATGAAGCTCACCCATGACTGTTGGATGTCAACTACCATCAATCAATTTATGTGTAAGGAAGCTACCAGAATAAAATTCCTGGCTTGAGGGGGTGCTGCTTGATCTATATGTGTTTTGGGGGAGGGGAGTAAAAATCTGAACCAAAGATCAAAGAGCTGCTGGCAGCTGTTGTAGTCCTAGCACCTTTGGGATCTTTGACCCTCAATGTTCTAAACCTCCTTCTCTGATGAGCTGCCCCCACTAAGGAGAATTTCTTGCAGCCATTAATCACACAGTATCAACTGTCAGAAAGGAGATGGAGGCTGGCAATGAAGAGGATCTGGGGCACTGTCTTAAGCCACTGTGCCCCATGTGAGTAATGTCAACACCAAATTACTGCTCTCATCAAACAAAAATGAATGGTAGAATACGAAAGCATCACATGTATGTTTTGAGCAAAAGAAGACGGTGAGTGACGCTCTTCACGGTCCTGATGTTGAAGTGCCACAGCTGAACATCTGGGACACATTCTTTCAGCATCACCATGACTTTCTTTGTCTCCTCTCCTTCTCTGACATCCACTCAAGGTCTAAATCACAGACTCCATGTGATATAGTGTCATGAGCTTCTCAGAGAAGTGGATGTACGGTTCCAACATCTTCTGCTCCATGGTGCAAAACACAGTCTTCAGTGGGGGTGGGGCAACAGAGCAGCTGAAACCTGCACACTGGGACATGGTTTGCTTTTGTTTTTCCTTGGTTCTTCATGAAATCTAAGGCTCTAGTAACAACTCCAGACATGCCAGCCATCACCAGTGCTACTGACAGCTTGCATGTGGAAGCTTTCCAGATACTTAGTTGTCTGCTGGGGCTCCACTACAAAGCTCCTCTTGGGATGGGCTTGCTTAGCAGCTGTAGGTGGTCAGATGGTCTCATCATTGTAGAGATGAATAGTTAGAGTTTAGAAAACATTCTGGCCTTTCTTCTACACATTATGCATATATGTGTATATACACATATACACAGCTTATTATAGATGCATATATAAAACATACTTACTGTTTAACTTGCAGAACTCTCTATATGTAAAGAATAAGGGTCAAATTATTATTATTTTTTCTGCCCAGTTTTCATTCATTTACTACAAAGATGGTTGTCATAAGCACATAACTTCTCTGAGGGGATGAGATATTTTTAAAGCAGAGATGGGGAAACTATTTTGTCAGTTTGGGGAGATCCAGTGTAGCTTAGGGCATGATAGTTCTGCTTGTTTGAATGAAAATACAATGATGTACTCCAAGGGCCTGTGATCCAAGGCTAAGGGAAAGCTGTACTGGGCACATGTCTTGTCCCCAGACTATTTCTTCCTGGTGTGAGAGTTGAGCAACTGACACAGTGATGTCTCACTCAGTAGTGAAAAATGCTGAGATCTGGTCATCCCATCCATGAGCGGATCCTTTGGCTCACCTGGCTCCAAGCCCTCACTGATGGAAGAACTCACTCCCCACAGCTAGGATCCTCAGCTAGCTTACCTCCTTTGCTGCTCTTCTGAGGACCATTCCTTTCCTCTACAGGTCTTTGAGTTTAAGGACAGCCCTTGTAACAAAGTGGGAAACAAAACAAAATCCAACTGGGAAAGACAACAAAAGTAGTGGGGTGGAAACAAGGGGGGAAGTAAGGGAAAGGGGATGGGAGGAAAGGCCAGGAGGAGGGGAAGGGAGAGGGGGGAGGGGAAGAGTCTTCCCCTCTGAGCTCTCAAAGAACTGTCCTCTGGAGCTCTCAGGAATGTCTATGGTTAAAGGGGGTGGGGGTGGGGGTGGGGTCCATGAAAAAGCTATCAGGCAGACTTGCAAGAGCAGCAGCATGAGGAAGGCAGGAGACTATGGTCAGTAAGACATCTACAGAGCCTGTTCACAGTGCAGGGAATGGATGCAGGCAAGTAGGCAATCAGAGCAGAGGAGCATCTTGTTCAGGCTATTGGAGCATTCTAGTTGTGTAAGGAAGGATAGAACATGGCAGCAATGTAACCGTAGTACTTCTTCTCTTTTAAGAAGAGTAAGGTGACATTTGAAACAGAGGATCAGGTTCCAGCTGGCAGAGCCTGTGCAAGACTCTGAGCTGACAGACAACTGAGAAGGATGAGGTGTTTAGAGAAAGTTCCTTATCAAACTGTAGGACAACATAACACTTTGAGAGGGGGTTTTACACACAGGCAGGTGTGCGCGCATGTGTGCATGTGCGCATGCACACACACACACACACACACACACACACACACACACACACACACACACACTTGAGATATGCTAGTCCTCAAGCACCCCAATTTGTATTTCTAAAACGTTTTAGTGATGCTTAGCCTGTGGCATGGAGGGCCACCTCTTTAGCGTTAGTCTGGGTAAACAGGCATTGCCACCACAGAGCATGAGTCACCAATGTCCTTACCCTCAGCCCAAAGCAGAAGACATTAGAGTGGGCAGCACAATATACAGTGCCAATCTTTTTTAGTAGGCACTACACTGAATACTGTTGATTCTCTTCTGAAAAACATTATAAGGGACTATGAATTAGCTTGTGTATGTATTATTTCTTCCACTTCAAGCCTAGATGATTCCTTCTGTAGATGTATATTACTGAAGGGGATAGTTATTATTAGGATATAAGTTATTAGGATAAAATTGAGCTTTCCTGAAGAAGAATAATAAAAAAGACCCCGTACAAAAGTGATGCAGGAATTGTGCTGAGTTATCGCACTGCCTTGATAGTTGAAGAATTTTATGCATCAAGCCTGCTTCTTAAAAATAATAATACCCTGGGCTGAGAGGTAGTTCAGCAACAAAGAACACTGGCTGCTCTTACGAAAGACTTAGGTCCAGTCCCCAGCACCTATGTGGTGGCTTTCACCTGTCAGTCCTAGAGTACTTGATGCCCTCTTCTGGCCTCTGAGGGTAACAGGCATGCACATGGTGAACAGACATACATGCAGAGAAAATATCCATATACATAAAATAAAAAGTAGAGAAAAAATATATACACTGATGAAATTCTAAACGAGAGGGGAATATTATGTAACATATGTATTTTATTGTGTGCCAGCTAATAAAATCTTAACAATCCTATTAACAGGATATGTTGTTCATATTTTGCAGAAGAAACTAATTTTCATGGCTATTAAATGAACATGTGCAAAGGCATGGACCCCACAGTTAAGTCTTCAGAATGTGCTGGTTATTTTGCCTATGAACACACCATATTTCTTCCAACTAAGTTACTCAAATAACTGAGTGAACTACATAGAAACTGCTCTCTTCTCCAAAACTCATTAAAATATCACACACAGAAAATGAAATATGTGAGGCTTGGAAAGCAGTCTAACATCTGGCCCATCATGCCTTCCCCAATTCTTGCTGAGAAATGACCTTCTTCAGCCATTTCTACCAGGATTTTCCCTGCATGTGAAGAGGTTCATCTGGAAAAGATACTTATTTTATAATCATACTTGGGACAGTCTTTCTTTTCATTAGATCTAAGCAGGCATGCACAGATGCAAGATAGACACCAAGTGCCAAGGAGCAATTTCTCACTTGTGAACAATTATGATACCCTTCCTTTTGGCTCTTTTGAGGATAACGGGAAATTTAGTGCATAGCATCTCTTGTGGTGCAACTCTATAAAATGAAGTCTGTTGTAGCCATTACTGAGATGTGCGATGGAAGTTTAATTGCTTTGAAATGCCACAAGCTAGCAAGACATGAACACGTGTAAGGAGTTTGAATTGATAGTTGAAGGGAAACAGAAGTCTGGAACTACTTATTTCACAGCAGATGTATCCACATGGATTCTGCGGCGTGACTGCCTGGCATGTTACGACATCCTGCCAGCTAGCTGAAGTGGCCATAGGAAGTCATGCATAGAACGAGCAGAGGACTAATCTTCAGGATTTCTTTATGACTTGGGATTTGGTCCTTGTTAAAGACACAGGCACCAGTATCAATCTCTCTAATGCCTAGAAAAGATGACCTATGGCATAATTTTGAAAAGAGGCTCTTGTAGGGTCTTCTGCCTCTTGTTCATTTGTGATCCAACCCTGACAGTGCCCAGATTACTGTCCCAGTGTGGACACAACAAGTTACAGCTCTTAACCCGGATGGACTATGTGTGAGTGTGCCTGGGACATGGATGCCAGAGTCTAAACACAGGCACATATTAATTTCAGCAAAAGCATTTTCCCTGCTTTCCTTGTTTCCCCTCCATGTTTAGCACTCTATCTGTGTTAGCATCACTTTATGTAGAAAATATTATCTGTAGGGAAGACTCGCTCAAGAAAGCTTGATGAGACCCATGAAAACTTCAAACAGAGCCCTTTCTCTCCTGCCCCAACTTCTTGTAGCTACACATGGTGCTGTTTCTAAGGACTCTTGGCCCAAGTAGAAATGTGACTCTACTGGACCTCAAATGAAATAATTATCATATAAATTAATGAAGTGTTGGTCTCATTTGATTGTATAGAAGGGCAAATGTATACAAAATGTAAGGAGAGTGGCACTTGCTTTCACCTGGAAAAAGAAGCTGGTTTTTTAAAGCTCTGTGGAGAGCCAGTGATAGAGGCAGTGATGAACTAGCTGTCAGTTAGTAACACTGGGTTTCTCTACTGAAGAGCAGATTCTGAGAAAGTCAAGATTAAAGCAAAGGGAAGGCTAGTGTGAGTGATGGAGCAAGGAAATAGTTCTCACTCTAATGTACGTGGCTTGGAGGGGGGATTCTAGGCCAGGATTCCGTTCCTACTCTATAAGGCAGTCTGACTTCTTTTTTGCAGGTGTACAACCTGTATGACCAATGGGGCATCCCTGCTGAATATTCATAGGACATTTCTGACACTTAAGTTATGTCCTGGGATGTCAAGTGGTATGTGGCTGGAACACAGTGAAGATTTTTGGTTTCCAGGATACATACTTTGGACTGTGGAGCAAAGCTGGACACAAAGGTTGGGCTCTGAAGGTATCTAGACAAAACTATTAGATTAAACAAACAAACAAACAAACAAACAAACAAAAGCACATACAATGCAGCCCCTGCAGGTTTCAATACACATAAACACATGTATAATTCAGAGTAATCATAAATTCTACATTTATCAATCTATCTGCCTAGCAATTTTATAGCAACTCAAGATTTGAACCAAAATTACCCATTTAAAAAAGTATTTACAAAAATCATCTGGCAAACCCAAAGGCTATAGCTGTATGTTAAGATAGAAATTCAGGCGCTGGATGTTAAGTGATTTCTGGAGGCTGTGCTTAAGAGTAGCAAGAACTAAAAATATTTTTGTCAAAGGAAATCTGTGCAGCCTTCTCAATGCATAGAATCTGGCCTGCCATTTTTATAAAAGCAATCTTTTACCATGGCCTTTTCTGTGGGCTTACTGAAAACTCATCTCAAAAAGTATCCTTTAAAACAATAACAACAAAAAGATCTGGCTGAGATCATTATGTATCCTAAGTCTGTAACTGCCCTCATTTTGAATGAATCTAAGAGGGGACACCATTTTTTTTTCTCTAAATGTCAGAGGTCTTAAGGTCAAGAGCACAAAATCACTGTCAAATTCACTGCCATGGAATCTGCCCATTTGCTATGTACATGCCATTTTGCAGGACATTTCATAGAACCAATGAATTTGTCCCAATAATTTAGGAAATAAAACTGTCATCAGATTAGTATCTAGAATCAGCTTGCTTGGAAGTCATTGCTATTACCCAACTCATTTTATTGAGTCACCGAATGGCTCAAAAACGAACTTCAAATCAAAAAAGAACTCCTCACTTTATGATTCAAGTAGCTTTGCTCTCTGCTTTCTGTAAGTTATTTTCCTTATTGTTAGCATGCCTGCCTTTTCTTTGTACTCTGGGCCCTTTAATCCTCCTTGCCCCCAACTACAATTTTAACAAAGCAGTCTCCTCTACTCCCATGCCAAGGAAAGACAACCAGAGGAGGCACTTGTTTGACCTAACAAGTGAAGACACAATTTATGACAAGTTTTGGTTCTCTTACCATTTGTGACCCTAAAGCTCTCAAAGTCTCCTCCCCTGCCATTGCATATATTCATGCTGCTGACTCATGGTATTGATATAACTCATCAGCAAATCAGGTTTTGTTCTCTTAAACACCGCTGAGTCTGTTTACTGCTTCTCCAAACCCAAGTCATCTCATGCAAAGTGGAAAGCACAAACAAGGAGTCTAAGCGTTTATCCAGAAGCATCAACCCAAAGTCACTGAACATATAAAACAAGAACCCAGAGGGGAGAAAGTAGCAAAACATTATGAGACTGGGAATATCCAGGGAACATATTTACACTGTTGCTATAAAGTAGTGGGGCTAGGGCTGGCAAATGAAGGAGAATACAAAGTCACAAAATAATACAACTTAGCAGTACAAATAAATGGCCTCATGGCATACTAAATGGAATAAAGGTATCTGAAAATGTTAGAAATAAAGAAGCCATACTCAACTAAGCCATACTCAATTAATCCTACTTATATAAAGTCTGCCAGCCCACATCACTTCCAGTGATAAATGGATGTTCAGTGTGGTTACAGGACAGGGAGCAGGGAAGGGGAATAAGAAATTGTAGAACAACAGCAGTTGCCAGGATCTTGATGGTGTTGATGGCATATCTGACAAAAGGCATGAGCACGACATGTAAAGCAGAAGTTTCACTTCATGTAAGTTTATCTCAGTAAAGTGGGTTAAGCATGTACGAAGCTGACCACATATACTACATTGTTTATAAACTGAGATTTAATCCTCGGCTGTCTCACTGAGTGGTACATGCTCTGAAACCATCACGAAGAAGGAGTTTCTTGCTTTTGAATATGAAACTTCAAACAAGAAGAAGCATGTTGGATTTCAAAACAGTCTCTCAATGACGTGTGTGAATGTATTCTGATAGGATTGTGTCTTGGCTTAAATTCTTCCCATTTTATTTTGGAATTGGATTCAGAATCAGTGGTTCAGGAAATCCATTTCACTACTTTCTAGCCCTCAGACATTTTAGACCAGAGCAGGACTCTGCTGATGACTCTCAAACTTCAGGGCCCAGAGCTTGATGGCTTTTATTGCAGCCTGTGGTATCAGTCTTCACTACCAAATATCATGCTCTGCCACTCTTACGGAGAGTCAAGCACCTGTGCTGAGAGGGAAGCTGAGACTGAGCAGGGATATTAGCTCATTCTCTCTAGAAGTAGTAATTTAGTTTCTTCAGGGAATTTCAGAGATGTCAACCTTCTCTTAAGCATGGAAGCTTTTGCACATTGCCAAACCAGGTTTTCTGCTTACAACTTCAATGACATATTAATAGCTAAAGAGTTAGTAAAAGTTTTTTCTCCAGATTTTTATCAGTTTCTATATATGTGGAATTAAAGAGAACTTGTGAGATTTAGCAGAATGAATTCAAAGTAACATTTAAACATTCCAATATGAAAATGAAGTATTATTATTGTTATAAGATTGTGGGTGGTGTATATAAAATACATTAGTTATTAGCCATTACATAGATTTCTAGCTTGTTTAAGGTCATTTAGTTAGTTTCTTATTGACAGCATATTTCTGATTCTTTATCTTTATTTCAGGGGATAGAGTACAAATGGAAATAGACTCTTATGATTATATGTTTTGCACATTACATTTTCAGCTGCCTTTTATTTGATTCATTCTGTTCATCATGTTTATTATCAGCTCTCACATTCTGCAAAAGCAAAGGTACAGATCCTGGACTTGTTTCTGCAAAGACCACAGATAAGGCCATTTGGTTATTAAGAATGTGGCAAACCCCACAAAACCACTTCCATAACTCTTTTCAAATAACTAATTAATCTGGTATAGAGAAAACAGACAAACTATGCAACCACTGTTTTAAATCTGCTTTGAGAGGGGAAGGGAGGGAGAGAGAAGCAGAGGGGTGGGGTGGGGAGAGTACATGCACACGTGTGAGACCCCAGGGTCTTGCACATGTTAGGCAAGCACTCTACCACAGAGTTACAGTCTGAGTCCTAAAGGTGAGCTTTTAAGTACAAAACTGTGTGCATTTGAAAATCATAAGAAGGCAAAACTGAAGCAAAGCACTACTGACACAAGCCTGACCAATCTAATGCTACCACTCGGTGGAAGCCAACAGGGAGCCAACTTCTTATTCTCTGGAAATATTTTTAAGATTCACATATTTAGTAGTTAGCTATTCACAAGAGAAAGAGTGAGCATTGTGGAGGCAGGACTTTAAATTAAGTAACAACTAAGCGGGGCTTCCCATCAGGGACTTAGTGTTACCATACAGGTGTCTAGGTTAATCATCTGCCAGACAAAAGAATAACAGTGAGATCCCCCAATAGTGTGTGCATCACCTCAGTCTGTGGATGCCCTTAAAGGTCATGCCCACCAGACAGTAAGTACAAGAGTCGATAAATATGAAAGGAATATAAGTTCAATGAACACAATGCTAGAAAGCCAGTGGTAACGCCAATAAGCAAATTTGTCAGTAGGATCAAAGGTGTCTGCGCACTCGATTCTCCAGCAACGGTTGCCTTATTTCAGCAGCTGGATTGCAACTGGAGTCCTGCGTCTTATTCTAGTCCCCCTGTTCACACTGGCCACACGAACAGCATGCCATCTGGACATTTCTTCAAAAACACGAAATATCAACGAAAGTCCTGTGCATCCAAGCATTATAGAACACAAGTTATAGGCCAACGGTGAAGCCATAGGCATGTGGTAAACATGCAGTATCATTTAAAATGTGAAATCATATATAAAAAAAAAAACAAAGCAAAACAAAACAAAATTTACCCTTACAAGTGACAACACATTAGAAATCACTTTGTACTCTCAAAACAAAACAAAATGAATGGAAACTTTTCATTTTGATTCAACACATGGCATGTGTAATGGTTTCGGTATTTCTAATTCTTTTTAATAAGTATTACAAACTGAAAGGCAGGCAGCTATTAATATATATTGTAATGTCTTAAAAACACCCTTCCTTATCAACAGAAACATAATGATGACAATTAAAATATAAAAAAAAATTTAAAAGTTAAGATCTGAGGGGCTAAGAGGTCAGGTTAGACTGTCAATTGTTTTTACCGTGGTGGGTAACCAGTTAGAAAGTAAAAAAACAAAAACAAAAACAAAAACAAACAAACAAAAAAAACTAGTAGTTTAGTTGTGGCCCAGGAAAGAGTCAGTGGGGACAGGGGAGGTTTCAGCAACATGCTGGTGGTAGAAAAACAGAGACTTACATAGTCTGGGAGGGCAGTGAAATGGAGGGCGTGGCAACCTCGCTCACTTAGTGGTCAGTTTTTGAGTTTCAGTGACTTTTGTTTTGTTTTGTTTTGTTTTTTTTCATTCTTTCGCCTAGTAAAGATGACAGAAGGTCCTAATTTATTATCTGATATCTACTTCTGTTCCTAGATACAAGAGAGTTCAACTGTACACAGCCATATCATCCAAATACAAGTACTTTGATTCAAAGAGATGTTCATGCATTTCGCAGAATCGCAACTGCATCTTCAATTGCATGCTCAGGATTTGGGCAGAAGAGTCAGCCACACAGTCTGGGCACTGCAAGGGCAGAGGGATGGCTCACTGTACTCTCCTCAGAGTAATGCTGAGGAGGAAAGGAGAGAAGAGACCCAGAAAAGCTACTGTTTCACCCAAAAATGCTCAGATCCTCAAACTACAGAAAAATCTCTGGATGAACATTCTGGGCAGTCTGCTGGGTGGCAATGCTAGGAGAGTCTGTCACAATATACAAGAGACATATGACAGGTGCCCTAGGCTTTAGGCACTTCCCACTGTGGCCGAGTACAGCGCTATCAATACTTCTGTCTAGTGGGAGCTGGAGGGGGTGGCAGGGGTTGGAATGAGATTCAAAGAAAGTGCATGTCACACAGGCATGGGTACATGCCTATAACTCTAGTGTTTAGGAAAGAGACAGAGGAGGTTTGCCTGCCACAAATTCAAGGCCATGTTGAAATGAGTAGTGAGTTTGAGGCCAGCCCAGTCTACATAGGATGTGACAGCCTAGCTTCCTAACCCAAAAAGACCCATTGGACTTCTGTGTCTGTAAATTACGCTAGCCCATAGTGCCCACCATGCCGCACTGCTGTCTGGCTGTCTGCCTGCAAGTGCTTAGAAAATCCATAGGCATCAACCAATGAAGAGACAGTGTGCAGAGAAAGGCAGAGAAAGCTCTTTTGAAATAACTCACTGGTGTATTAAAAGGCACATGGGTTGGGGATTAAAAAGAGTGGGAAGAAAACAGAAGAGACTTTGCTTAAGAGGCAAGAGAAGGGATGGGGGAGAGAACCCACCCTGGTCAAATGCCAACCATTCAATGCTGAAGTCATCTTCTGGCTTTGGGAATGCTGACCAGCAAGGGGATACTGGAGTTTGCATTCCAGTTCCTTACTGACAGCATCCCACATCTACTCTAAGATGAATGACTTCCCACTTCCACACACATTTTCAAGTGGAGTCTACCTGGATGTGTGTTAGTCACAGCATTGATTTCAAGTAACTAACTCTGGGGCAGGTACATAGTCAAAAGGTACCTTATTCACAAGATGGACTCAGCAAATAGGGGCATTTGTTTCCTTCTGTTTAGTCTGTAAAATTAGCCTGCTGGAAGAGACATTTCAGTCCTATTGAGGTTACCACTCTTGTTACTATTTTTGAAGCAGGAGGACAGAATCACTTTAGTCCAATTAAAATCATTAAAAGTCAAGGCAGCACTAGCACACTAGTGGCCAGGTGTTGACTGTGGCTACTGTCATTGGGGCTGCCCAGACCATGGGCTGGTCTTGCTATGGGGGCATCTGCAGACTGCTGTTATGGGAGCAAGGACGCAGTTCTCTGAACCCCAGGCACCAGTGTGTCATTCAGAGAAACAGAGGTGGATCTCTAGAGGGCCCCATCCTTCCTACACTGCATGAGAGCTTGAGCACAGGAGTGGCTGCTGTAAGACAAGGGATGTGCTTCCCGAGTCCAGGCCTGCACAGTGCAAGTGGCTGAGTGCAAGGAAGTCAGCCCTCAGGACAGTCCTATCCTCCTGTTGTTCCGTTAGCTTCAAGCTCTGCTGTCTGTTGCTAGTGTATAGCATATGGGTACACCTGAAGAAATGTAGGGAGGTAGTGTAAGACAGATCTGATGGGTTTGATGAGGGAGGGCTATTCATCCCCATGGGGTGTCGACTTTTCTGAATTTGTCAGGATAAGGAAGACTATAGAGTCATCTTATGTCCAAACTCTGCTTTCTGCTTTACCTAATGTAAGGGAGAAATTCTGACGTGGATACTGACACCCCATTCTGGACCAGAAGTAGCTGCTAATCATCTCTCTCTCTCTCTCTCTCTCTCTCTCTCTCTCTCTCTCTCTCTCTCTCTCTCTCTCTCTCTCTCTCTCTCTCTCTCTCTCTCTCTCTCTCTCTCTCTCTCGTCTCTCTCTCTCTCTCTCTGTGCGTGTGTGTTTATCCTGGAACTCACTATGTAAACCAGGCTGGCCTTCAACTCACAGAGATCCACCTGCCTCTGCCTCCCAAGTGCTGGGATTAAAGGCGTGCACCACCATGCCCAGCTCATCCAGGAATTTTCAATTTCATTTAACGTATATGTTTTGTGCAGTGTTGAGACTGAGTGAGGTGGATGGGGTAGCACCATGGTCGAGGTTTCTGCCACAAGCCACTCTGCTCTCTCTCTCGTGTAAGGGGGAAAGGGAGGCTGGGGAACCCTGTTAAGCAAGGCCTCTGCTGCCTGTGGATCTGACTTAAATGTCAAATTCTTGCTGAGCAGTCACTGCACAAATCTCTCCTAAACATTTGCTCTTTTTATTCTTTGAGTTTCTGGTTCGTAAATAGTCCGTTTTCCTGCTGCCCTGCTGATCTGCATTCCTTCCTTCCCAGAGCATGTTGCTCCTGCTAGCCTCTGCCCTAGTCTGCTTTATTTGTGGGGCACTTGGGAAGGGCTAGTAATGTTTAGAATAAGGAGGAAAATAACTTTGAAAGAATTCATCTTATTATGATCATGTTTAGATGAATTATGGGGCTTGCCATCAACAAAATTACAAAACAATTCCTCTGGGAGCCCAAACCATTCCGAGTAATTCATCTATGAAAAAATGAACTTTAATTGTTACTCTTGGCAGTCATCTAAGAGAAGAGTGAAATATTATACTAAATATTGCCACGTGCAATAGTAAAATACAATTTCCTCCTCGCCAGAAGCAGTGAACAGTCCCTTGAAATTCACGTTTAGGTCTGCTGATTTAAGTTTAAATCCCCTGGTTTTCCCCTCTCCAAAACCAACAGAGGTTTTCCAAAGAGCTATGTGCTTTATTAGAACCATTCACTATTTTTAGGTTGCCAAAGAAGAGTAAGTAAAGCTAGGAAGTTTATTTGGGTTAAGGTTGATTCTTCAGCTTCATGGAGGTCAATGTACTTTGTAATTCCTCTGCTAAGAAGGCCATTGCAGCCAAGGTTAATGTTGATGATTTTTCTGCCCCCTGTCCCTCCCCCACCACCCTGATGCAGCCCACTGATTTATCTGCTAGGATTTAAGAGCAGGCTGACACTACTCAATGTGAAACATACATACAGCAAACTGAAATTCTGTGTTTGTTTGTTTGTTTTGAAAGAAGTGAAATTTCAAATAATATTTTACATTGTCCATACAACTGCAACCTTGAAAATTTGAGACTAGAGTATCTTCATATTGGCTTCCCAGAGTGGGACAGCAACACGGTTACAGATTCTTAGGCTAAGCAGAACACCTGCATGCTGCTCTGTGTAGTTTATAGTCGAGAAAAGGACCATACTTCAAGAGCAGAGGGATATGTTATGGAATGGATTATGTAAAAACATCAGGGCATGGTTATGTGTGCTGGATCCCTGACAGACTCAGAGGTCCTGGTTAGGGATGGGTTTACCACGAGCTATGTGCAATGAATGTTTAAAAGATATATCTTTGGCACAAGAATTTGCATATACTGGACATAGTTTCCTAAGGATATATTAAGCTCCTATGTATGATATCATAGAGCTGTTATTCATATCCCATAATGTTTAAATATGGAACAATTAGGGATCTTAAAATGAATGGCTTCCTCAGGGTTATTCATCATGTTTCCAGTAGTCTGAGCGCCAGAATCGCCACTGACTATGTATTCCCTCACTACAGAATACTGTTTTCCTTATAGAGGGATATGCTATGATCTAAGATTATTTGGGGAAAAGACTGAGACCGTAGCAGTGATATGAAGTAATTTTTGTTACAACTTCATAGATTAAAATTTAGACCATTTGCAACTTGAGTAAACACACTAGTCTTTAGAAATGTTTTATGTAATTACTTTCTATTTATTACAATATATATTATCCATGACAAAAAAGATGATGGCTACTGTTAAGAGGAGCACTAGAGGGACCTGTAGCTTGCTTTGGCTCCGGGCAAAACAGTCCGTGTCTGTTCTGTGTCATACACAACTGCTAGGGACTGCAGAGTCGCCAGTTTAGCACTCTGGCTTTAGTCATTGAAATATGCTGACTTTTCTGTTGATGAAAGTAAACCTGGTAAAACAGTTACAGAATGCATGCCTAACTGCTAGACCACCATGAGAAATGCATGTCAGTCATTACACATGAGGAAGGTGAAGAACTTAAGAACAAAAGAGTTATAAAGATACCACTCAGAGAATCAAAGACAGCCAATACCAAAGCAGGTAGGATTCCATAGGCCAGTTATACATGGGAGATGGTTGAATTTTAAAAACTTGACCTATGATGTGGGAAGCATAGGAAATCTGCCATGTGTGTGTGCTTTTAATTTAAAAAATCAGTCAGACTTTTATGTATGAAAAGTCCAAAGACCTCTTCGTGTATAAGCCCCAAATTTCATTTTGATTTGTCTGAAGGCTTCCATTTCCTGCTCTCCATTTAAAATTGGGGAAAAATAAAAATATTTTGCCTGTGACAGAATATGAAAGAAGTTCTCACCCTTAAAACCAGCAGCATTGGTTTTCCAGTCATTAGCGTTCAAATGTCCCGCACGGGAAGTCCTGACAATAACATGCTGTACGTCTCTCCAGGTCAGAAACGGACTGGGGAAAGACAAGGTAAGAATCATTGTACCAAAAAAAAATATGGGGGAAGCAGAGAGTCACAAGCAAATTCAAAAAGCAAAATCAAAATGGCAAAGTACTAAAAACAGGGGCTAGAGACTTGGGTTTGGGATAATCAAATGCCAGGCACTCCTGCTCTCAATGTGGAGACATGATGTCAGTCTGTGGAAGGCAGAAAATGTAACCGTAAGAACTACTCTGCTTGATGGCAGCGCGCCACGGTAGCTTAGTGGTACGAGGCTAAGGTTTCCCATTTTCTCAACAAAATGGCTGCTCAATACAGCGCTACTGTCCCCTGAGTGAGAGCTTGCATCATCAGACATAGCTATGTCAAAACAAAGGCTTCTTGAACATTCCTCCTTTAATCTTATGACTAGCAGTCAATTTGCAGTTTACCAAAGATTAACATTTAACCTTCTGTACAAATATACGTGTGGGACATGGAAAAATCTTAGCTGAAATTAAGTCCACATTTTCAGTGTGCTTGAAGGAAAAGAATGTGGCTTGATCCAAAAGTCAGACCCTAAGGTTCCTAGGATGGGGGAGTGTTCTGGCTTTGTAAATACACAGTTGTTACATTAGACAGCCAGCTCACTAACTAGTTCTCAAGGCTGATGGCTTGGAAGAACACAAGGTAATGACTGAGGACGCTACACTTGTTTTGAAACTGAAAACCTAATGAAAAACCAAAACAAAACCCCCCAAAACCCCTACAAAAACCAAAACCAAACCAACAACCAAGGACAGATAACACCGTCTGGGGCTCTTTCAAAGAACACATGTGCACAAGCAGGCACCAGGCGTGGTTGGAACCACAGTGTTCTTACTAATACATTCTTCAGTCTTGAAGTCTGAGATGGGATGGTCTTTTTTTAAAAATTCTATTATTTAATCACTTATTTGTTTATTTAACTATCTCTATGATCTCATGTACTACAGGGTGTATGTACTGTAGGACAACTGTCACAAACCAATTCCCTGTGGGTTCTGGGGTCAAATCCAGGCCATCAGGGAAGGAAGTAAGCACCTTGGTCCACAGTGCCATGTCATTACCCCTATTAGATCTTTTACCTAACTGAATAGCAGTAATAATTATCACATGGTCTATGTAATCATCTTCATCATCCTCTACTTTCATTTTAGAAGCATTTGTAGGACTCAAGAACCTGGAGAATGTTCACTTAAGAAGTCAGAGGAAGTTACTTGACATGCCACTCACACAGGCACATCTCACACTTACCAACGGTGGCTAACACGTAATAGTGAAGCCTATGCATTGTTCTGCTTCCAGCTAAATTTTTGTCCCATTGCAGCTACCATATGTGCGATTGGGTCAGTGCCCTCCTGGAAATAAGTAGCTCAGTAATCAGACTGTGGCTCTTTCCTTTTCTGTGTGAAATTAATCTCTACAAAGAATTAATTTCCTCACTTAGAACATAGATCCTGACAAACAGTTAAAGCAATTCTAATTACTTATTGCTGCACAATAAGCTCCTAGAAGTAAGAGATAGTTGGACATTTTGTTCAGGTAAGCTGCTGCTCTCACTTGGTTGTTTGAATATCAGGAGTCAGAGAAAGAGGAAAACAACTGAGTGAGTGCTGATACCGTTTCCTCATGCTTTCAGGCTGAAAACAGAGAGTGAGTCTTCAGAGACTGAGCTCACAAAGCCCTTGTAAAGATTACATTAGTGAAAGCGCTTATATTTAGACAATTAGAACCCTGCCAGGTGGACTTTAAAATAGTGAGAACGATGGAATCAAGATTTTTGTTCTATTTGAATTCAGGACTTGTTGGGGACCAATTTAGAAAGTGGTAAGGCATGAAAACTCAAGAAAAGGAGAGAGGTGAGCAGGGAGGCCCAGGAGGAAGGGAAATGCTGTTTCTAAGGCAAATGTCCTGATTTGGTCTTTCGCTGACTTGCCCTGATTCACAGGATAGCTCAGAAGACTTGGGGTGGTGCTCTCAGCGACGTGCAGAAAGCTGTTCTGAATGCTAGTCTCAAGATGGATGCTCGGCTCTCACTGAGATACATGCCCACAGTGTATCTCCTCTGTGTGCTTGCTTAGCAGGAGGGTAAAGGCCACAATAAAAAAGCCCAGTTTGGACAGATATTCTAGCTGCTCATTTATGGTTTTCATAGTCTTCTCAAATGAACACGCACATTTTTTTCATGTGTAAACAGCATAACAACAAAAAGTACACATGAGTTTGATGATTGTATCTATCTAAATCAACCTAGCAATTTAAAGCCAACACTAGCACACAGTTGGAACTTCTGTATTTTAAATATTACTGTGTAGGATAACAGAATTAAAGTGACTTTCCCATGTTCTCCGCAGGACTCAGAAGATTCAAGCATGGGGTTCTGAACTTTGGGAGTCACACATTTGCCTTTAGGGCACCTCAATGCTAAAACATAAAAGCCATCCAACAGAGGACACTTATCTTGTACCTGAAGCAGCTGTGCCCTGGCAGATGGAGGAAGTCTCCTGAACTTAACTCAGCCGGAAGAAATTGCTTGGGTTATTTGTTTTCATGCTGAGTTACAAAATTTAGTTTTTGGAATATTTGTAATTAGAGAACCCAGCATCAGAAAATTGGAAAGAATGAGGTGGCTGGATAATTTTACTTTGACACTTGATAATGCATGAAGCTGTCTGAATTTCACCAAAATATACAGGAAAGTAAATAAGGGAAATCAATGGATTCGGAAGGAGTGGTGTTTCTGTCCATGGCACGGCAACTAATGAGCTCAGGAAAGAATGAGAGCTTAACCCAAGTAGATGGTATACTCTAGTCAGCGGAAGAACTCTGGAGGACTCTGGATTGTACAGCATCTTAGTTCATATTTTCACATATGCTCATGGGGCTGATGTACAGGTAAAGGCTGAGCCAGACTACCAAAGATTTGGCGAGAGAACATTCTGGTAACCGTACAGAGAGTGAAATCACAGAGGGAAAGCTGAGCACTTTTCTGGGGAAAGCCACAGGCACAACAGCAACACAGGATCCCTTAAAAATCACATCCTTCCACAAATACCTTAGGCCTAGATTCCCCTGGCCTCAAAGCCCAAGATTGCTTATTCTTAATAACAGATAGGCTGAGTGCTACGGGAAAGAGCTACCACAGGGAGGGCAAAAGTCTAGCCAACCTACAGAGAGAAGATGGTTCATGCTGAGCTTGCTGGTTGCCTCCTTCTGACAGCCTCAACGGCGTCTTCCTGTGATCATTCCCAGCCATGCTCCAATAGCACACACCAAAACGTGGTGATCTCAGAAAGCGCTAAACTGAGCCTGACATTCTGAGCAGTTCTGGAGGTTCCATGTTCCTCACTTATGAAGCTTTAGTGTTTTGCCTGACCTGGTAATAACACACAGCACTTAGGGTGTACCTGCTGAGCCCAGGTGCCATGTTATGTACACAGTCTTGTTGTGCAATATTAAGAATCAGGAGGGAGGAACCAGTCTCCTTAGCACATCTCCCCAAATACAAAGCTGAGGATCTGAGTTGTACAGTCACGCAAGTACACGGAGGTGTCAAAGGCAGGACCAGAATCCAAAGCTGTGAGGTTTTCCTGTAGCACTCATCCTGTCACTCAGCAGATAAAGTTGCTTCCAGAACAGCTCCGTAGGCTGCTATTCGCAAGGGTAGATTCTGGCATCTGAAGTTGGTTGTTCTTAGATGTTCTGATTCAAGGAATCAAACATACATCTCAGGACATGGTCCCATTGTCATATGACTTTTGTGTTCCTACTATCTCAACTCAATTGCTTCAATTTTGTTTATTAGCTATCATACTAAGAAAATTCATGAGTCAATCTTGTTTGCTGATTCTGAAAAGTGCAACTTAAAAAAACCCACACATTTTATCAAAGATCAAGTGAAAAATATCATACCAGGAAAATCAAGTCCTTTAAATATATTTCACATTTACATGATGTCATAACATTATATAATTTTATAACGTTACTGCTATGGATTGTTCACCTCCATTGCCAGGGTCTCACTCTGATGTGTTTCACAGTCTGGTTACTTAAGCTCCTTAGTGGATCAGCTTAAATATGCCCCCAAAACACCACTAGTTTCCAGCTGCTAATGCAGGACAATGACTCTTTGGTTACCATGGCTTTGTACAATGTTCTTGCTCTCAGCATTTCAAAGTTTTTAATGAAATCACTAAGAGATTTAGAATAGGTAGAATATGTCCCAGGAGAGTTATTTTTGCGTAGTGCTTCCTATTAATCTTTTAAGTATAACTTAAAGGCTTACATTAAAAAAGAAAAATAAATTCACTCACCAAGAATTCTTGAAAATAATTCTCAGATGTATGAGTGTTGTAAAGAACCTTGCATTTAGTGATCTTTACAAACAAAGTCTAAACTGGGAAAGTGAGTAACCCGCACTTTTTCAAGAAAAAGTGAGCCTCCCATTCTCTACAAAAGATCTAGCCCCACCACCATCTATCCATCATCATTAAGACTACCATTACCATCCCTACCACCACCATTACCACGATGATCACCATCACCATCACTATTCCCACCATCATCGCCACCACCATCATCATCACCACCACCACCACCATCACCACCACCACCACCATCAACGCCACCACCACTACCACCATCATTACCACCACCGTTATCACCACCACCATAATCACCGTAACTATGACCACCATCATTACCACCAGCATCACCACCATCATCATCATCACCATCACTATGACCACCATTATTACCACCACCACCATCACCACGACCATCATCATCATCATCATCATTACCACCACCATCATCATCATTATCACTACCACCATTATCGTTACCACCACCACCATCACCACCATAATCATCACCATCATTATCACCAACACTACCACCCATCATCACCATAATTACCACCACCATCATCACCATCACCACTGCCATCACCATCATCGTCCTAAGTTCACAGGTAAGTGATAAAAGGGACAAGACACTTATCTCCACAGAAGAAATTTATTAACAAAAGGAGAAAATAAGCCAGAGAATGAAAGTGGCTTCCTACCAAGATCGTTTGTCTTGAGTGAAAGTGATTCTGTCTAATGAAGTGACAAGGTATCACTCGGATCAATGAACAACTGCAGGGCCAGTCAGAAATCACTCAACTGTCTCAGCAATGAAACAAAACTAACCTAAGTACACCCAGGTTCCTTTCATTACTGTACCTAAACCAGAAATGGGAGCAAGTAGTCAGAAAATATCATTGTGCCTACACTAAAGAAATTAGTAATGGTGAGAATGGGTTTGCTGTGAGCAAATTAAAAAAGACGAGGAAGTATGTGTTTAAAGCCTGCTGAATGTCCTGGAACTGGAGTTGCAGACAGTTGTGAGCTGCCATGTGGGTGCTGGGAATTGAACCAGGGTCCTTTGCAAGAGCAGCCAGTGCTCTTAACCTCTGAGCCTCTAGGGAGTAGGAACTACCTCTGACATGGACTTTGGTGCCCATTGGTTGATCTCTTCCCCCTGGCCAGATGGCCTTCCCAGGCCACAGAGGAAGAGAATGCAAGCTGTCCAGATGAGACTTCATAGGCTGAGGTCAGATGATAGGGGAGGAGGGCTCCCCCTTTCTGAGGACTAGGGGAAGGAGGGGGCTCTAATTGGGATGTAAGAGGAATAAATTAAAAATTAAAAAATTAAAAAAGAAAAGTAAATAAAGCCTGCCAAGAAGGGTAAGAGCAGTACTCTGAACACAGGCAGGTCACACAAATGATGACCAAGCATAGAAGATGCAGTAAAGGGAACCAACTTGCCTTTCGTGACCCAGGAAGGTGCCAGACCTTCCACCTCCTAGTGGGGGTGCATTTGTCTTGTATTAACATTTAATTCAAAAGGTCTAGGCCTACAAGCAGAGCATAGTGGTGTGCACTGTAATCTCAGCACTGGACGGGAAGATTCTTGGGCCTCTCCAATGAGCCAGTGTAGCCTACTTGAGAATCCAGGCTAGTTAGTGAGCCATCTCACAAACAAGGGTGGCAAGTGTGTAAGTCGTGAAACCTGATGCTGACCTCTGGATTTCACATGTACAAATGTGCTCACACAGACGCACACTCACACTTCAAAAGTTTTAGCCCTAAAATCAATTTGTAGTGTAGAAAAGCATGCTTTCTGATATGTCAGCATTTAGAACCATGATTTGTGTTGGAATCCCCTGTGGAGCCATGTATGATCCATTCACAACTTAACAGAACTAGAAAAGACCAAAGGACACATTAGCTCCCACGTATAAGTCTAGTTTTTGTTTCTTCCTGTTGTGATACCATTCCCAGGCTCTATAAATTGAGTCTAACCAAAGGTAAGAAAACCTGGTTGGTCTAAAAATGCACTCAAGGAAGGTGACCTGTGCCACATGACGGAACTTTTCTCATGGGATCTAAGATGGCCTTTGTCCTTACAAATTCTAGTTCATCCCCGAGTATATCTGTTATCACACCCAAAAGATCAATTACCATATTTTTGGACTATAAGATGCACCTGGCCATAAGACACACCCAAGTTTTAGAGTAGTAAAACAAGAAAAACAGTACTCAGACCATAAGGTACACCCTAATTTCCTTCCCACTCTTGGGGGGCAAAAAGTGCATCTTATGGTCTGAAAAATACGGTATGCTCCCATAGCCCCATGCACATAAATTACTGATGTATTTCATATGCTCAATAGTAACATATTCCTTGACATACTTTGCTGGATAAATTATTGCAGGATTAAACCTGGAGATGGTGAGGGACAGTAACTTCAAACAGTGTTCACAGAGACAAGCTGTGATGGTGAGTTTTCCACTGGTGCCCTTGCATCCTTATCAGAGTACCCTGAACACATGTGAGCATCTCTATTCAACCTTCAGTCCTGCATTTGGATCTGACGCTCATATTTGTCATAAAGCTTTAAAATCCTTGGAGATAGGTAGTATGGAATGCTATAACCACACCTCACTAAACTGATCCCTAGGACCTTGTGTGTGTGTCTGTGTGTGTGTGTGTGTGTGTGTGTGTGTGTGTGTGTGTGTGTGTGTGTGAATCTTGATTGTTATTGGCAATGCCAGGGCAAAACTCAGGGCCCTGTACATGCTAGGCAAAGGCTCCACCTCTAAGTCACACCCTAGTTCACACTGTTACTGCTGTTATTCTTTACTTTACCAATATTTCCTCCTGTTACATATAAATGATTCAAACAATATTTGTTTAGGCTGGTGGGATGGCTAAGTGAATAAAAGTGCTTGCCACCACGACTCTTGGTTGCCTTCTGTCTCCAGGTATGGTATGAACAAATAGACAATTCTAGGGTGGTTGACTCAGGCATGCAGAAGACATCCATACCGCTATCCTTTTCATTTATTATCCAAATTTGTTCTAAAATTAAGAAGTATAATCTTCAGCTAAATGAGAATGGTGGAAATTATGTCAAGTCAAGACAATTTGTGCTTACTATGAAGACACGGAAAGCCACCTTTCCAGAACTATTTCCTTTGCTGCAAGGGGGAGACAGACCATTTATTCAGCTATGCAGCTGCAAGATTTGGACATAACGAATATAGCAAAGTGCCAGGTATACAAGTTGCCCAAAGCAAGAGTCAGTGTGAATTTTGCAGATTCACAACCTACTGTATCAGGAAAACTCAGAAGGATGAAGTCAGCTCAAGCAATCAAAGCATGTTTTCTATAACTGTTCCTACACTTTCATCACAGTTTTTTAAATCTTTAAAGCTCTGTAACACATAGTAAAACATGTTAACATTTGGTACATTTCTACTTAGTGAATTGCAGTGCTACTAAGATGTGTCCATTTAAAACCTTGGAGTCGTTAGCTATTTCCTAGGCTGGGGGATATATTGTGTGCCCACTCTGCACATCATCTTGGTTTGCAGGAGGTCTTCAGTCTTGCTAGCTGGCCACTGATAAAGACGTGGTGGAACGCTCTTTGGTTTCCCATTGGAGTACTTTACAGCATCGAATATTAGGACGGGGCTGCGAGTACATTTACCCATTAAGTGAACTATCTGATTGAAAATCTTTTGGTATTTTCTACAGAGTTCAGACATTTTCAGCACTTGTAATTTAGGTGTGTGTGTGTGTGTGTGTGTGTGTGTGTGTGTGTGTGTGTGTGTGTGTGTGTGTGTGAATCTTGACTGTTATTGGCAATGCCAGGGCAAAACTCAGGGCCCTGTACATGCTAGGCAAAGGCTCCACCTCTAAGTCACACCCTAGTTCACACTGTTACTGCTGTTATTCTTTACTTTACCAATATTTCCTCCTGTTACATATAAATGATTCAAACAATGTTCGTTTAGGCTGGTGGGATGGCTCAGTGGATAAAAGTGCTTGCCACCAAGACTAAACAACTTGAGTTTGATAACTGGTGTCTATGTGGTAGAAGAAGATGAAACCTGAAAGTTGTTCTCTGACCTGCATGCATGCATACACTCATGTGTACAGACAAACACACACACACACACACAGGCACACACACAAACACAGAGGCACACTTCCATACTCTTCCCTACCCCCACAAATAAATAAATGTAAAAAATAGGAATAAAAGATGCTTTTCTATAGGCTCATTTTGGAAGCACATTTTAGACAAGATTTTACAAAACTCAGCTTTAATTGTAAAGTTCATTTAAAATTACTAAGCATTATGAGTTGTAGAATTTGAAATCACTATTATTACACATTTCAGAAACTCCTGACATATATCAATTTCTGACAGTCTTTCTAATTATTGTAAATTAACAGAAACATATTATTTTAAAATGGACACATTACATATATACACAGGAACCAATTAATAGAGACGATCAGAAATCTACCGCAGACTGTCTGGTGGTGTTATAAAGATGCTTATGCAGAAGTGACAGGAAAGACAATGCTTTTGCATCTTCGCTTCTGTTGACTTGCTGCACTCTATGCATTGGGATGCTGAAACTACAGTTAGTGCTGCTGCCCCATTATGAAAAGAACACACCATGCTTGTTGGTCTTGGTGGCTCTGAGTGTCTGAACTGACTTCTGGACTGGGGACTTCTGTGAGCATCCCAACAGGTCTTTCTTTCTGAGAAGTCTTGCTATGTAGCTCAGGCTGGCCCCCTACTCACTGCAATTCTCCTGATTCGTGTCTTGAAGATTAAAAAGCACCCATTAAAAACCAATGTGAGCTGAGAGACAGTACCATAGTATGAAAGCATGAGGTGGCATCCAGAACAACAGAGTTTTGGTGGGGAAGGGGATAAGGGGGGTTAATCTCCACTAATGGAGATGACAGAATTGATTCTGTGGGAAACTGAGTGGGATTCAAACATGAGAATTTCCTGAATGCTTTCTTAGGAAACAGACAAAAAGATAAATGGGAAAATAGATTAGGAGAGAAAACAGAAACCCCAAAAGCTGCTTAGCCTCCTTCTGATGAGTCTGTCTTTGCCCCTAGCAGGTTTTGTGCTGGGGACTCTGTGTATACTATTTACTCAATGCATGCAGAATAAGCCAAGGGGACAGAAAGCACTGTTGTTTCACAGATAAGGAAACCCAGAGTTAGGAAGGTTTCACACCCTTTCAAAGCTGAAAAACTGGTAAGAACTAAAGCAAGAATTTCAAGGCAGGTCCTCCACAGGCCAGGTTCCAAGTGGCCTTTGTAGGTTACCAAAGTTAAATGTGACTGAGAAAAGCCAGGAGGGCTGGAGGGGCTCAGTAAGTTCAGTAAGTATGGAAGAGTCAGGCCACCGTGATTGACTTAAGATGTCCCTGAGAAGTTAATTTTGGGAGAGAATAAAGAATAATTTGTTCTACTTAAAGTAAATAAAGTCAGGAGTTTCAGCTAGGCCCAGTCTTCACTAGTGGGAGCAGACGACACAAGTGTGCAGTGCTGAGGACCTGCACTAACCTGTCTACACACATATACCCTGAGGAAGTGCACTAAACTGTCTACACTCCACCTCAGGACCTGCACAAACCTGTCTACACACATACACCTTGAGGACCTGCACTAACATGGCTCCACATATACACCTTGAGGACTTTCACTATCATGTCTACACACATACACGCCCAAGGACCTGCACTAACTTGTTTATACACATACACCCTGAGGAACTGCAGTAATATGTCTACACACATAGACCCTGAGGAAGTACACTCATCTGTTTACACACATATACCCTGAGGACTTGTACTAACATGTCTCCATACATACACCCCAAGGACCTTCAATAACACGTCTACACATATATATCCTGAGGACCTGCACTAACATGTCTACACACTTACACCCCAAAGACCTTCACTAACCTGTATACACATATATACCCTGTGGAAGTGCACTAAACTATCTATACCCGCCCCAGGACCTGCACCAACATGTCTATACACATACACTCCCAAGGACCGACACTAACTTGTTTATACATATACACCCTGAGGACCTGCAGTAACCTGTCTACACACCTATACCCTGAGGACCTGCAGTAACCTGTCTACACACCTATACCCTGAGGACCTGCACTAACATGTCTACACAATGACACTCCAAAGACCTGCCCTAACCTGTCTACACACATATAGCCTGCAGACCTGTACCAACATGTACTAACATACACACCCTAGGGAAGTATACTAACCTTTCTACACACATACACTCCAAGTGGGACCTGCACCAACATGTTTACACACAAACACCATGAGAACATGCACTAACCTGCCTATACACATAAATCTCGAGGACCTGCACTAATATGTATATTCACATATACTCTGAGAACTGAAACAAAATACACTAATGTACCAAAGCTTATTTACCTCATGAAAAAGTATGTCAAAACTAAAACCTCTCGGCAATATTTAGAGAACACATAAGGAAGGCTCGAAAGTAAACTGGCATAGGGTCATAAGACTCAATAATTGCTTTAGCAGATTTCTTGGAAAGAAAGTAAAAATTATAAATAAATGACCTAAAATGCCTTGTTACAGAAACACAGATGATGGTATTAAAGATGTGAGGATAAGTAGATGAGAGTAATAAATGTAACCCAACTTTATACAACAAGAAATTAAAGGAAATACTTTCTCTACTGTAAAATACATTGGCTTTAAATTATCCATTTTATAAACTACCTAAAATATGAAACCCCAAGTCCAAGAGTAAGCATAATTTCTGCACAAAGTGAGTAACGAATAATATCCACATATAACTTACAATTTAGGGGGAAAGAAAAGCCACTGCTGAAAAGGATACACACAGGTTGAATCCATGAGAAAGACTGATGCTATGTAAAAAAATATCTAAAAGCTTGCTATTATCACAGGCATTTGTGCATCAAGATGACTAAATAAGAGGTTCAGAAAATGAATCACAGTAGTATTCACAGAATTTAATCCATTAATCTCAGAAGAAAGCAGGTATTTTGTTTATATAAAAAGAATTGAGGGATTGAGGGAATGGCTCAGTCTCTCTCTCTTTCTCTCTCTCTTTCTCTCTCTCTCTCTCTCTCTCTCACACACACACACACACACACACACACGTAGAAAGAAGTGAGGAGGAAATGATGCCAGTAAAATAAAGTATATACTATAAATCCCACTTCCGAAAAAGATGTAAGTAAAAGACGCTACAAGGAGACTGATAGCAAACTAAAGAAATAAACACTGCATCAATGTAAACAGGCATGAAGCAATCCTTTACTCCAAGAGGCAATACTAACAAATCTTGTATGTATGAGTAACTACATCTATCTCAACAAATACTGAGAAAACACCTACGCTTACTTCACAGTGAAACCTTGATGAGGCAAAAAATGGTTTATAGGCACGATGAAGAAATGTCAACTGAAAGTGAAAAGGTTTAATATAACTCAGAGAAAATAAACAACACCCACAGGAATGACTATAGGTACCCTGACATTTAACGCAGCATGATTGGTTGGCATGATGGAAAGAATATTATGATAATATCAGTTTCTGTTATATTTTGAACTTTTTATATACACAAATTCACTTAATGCTTGTGACAAGTGACAGAAATTTCACATGAAGAAACTAGAATTCAAGAAAGGGCTATGTTCCATTCATTTGTTCAAGGCTGTCCAGGCAAATTGGAACTAGAATCAGTCTGGCTCCAAAACATGAACCAGCAATGCCTTGTGTAGAACATTTTCCAATAAGAACAGACATGAAAAATGCATCACAAATGAAGGGAGACAAGTAATGCTACAGTCAGATAAAGCCAAAAGAAAGTGCTCAGATGTAACATATGACTTAAAGGGACAAGAGGTAGCTGTCAGAGAGGAGTAACAGTCAGCTAAAGGCAGAAATTGCCAAGCAAGCAAACATTTGCTACTTCAAAAACTAATTCTACGCCATAAAATACAGAGCTAGTTCTAGGACGTTATTATGCCAACAACAACAACAAAAAAAAGACCTAAGTAATTCAGAGAACTTTTCTTGAATGAGAAAACCAGATGTAATGAAACCAAGATCCAAGGGCCTAGTAGACGCTTCAGTGCAGAAAGTACCTGCTGTGCAAGCTAGAGGATCTGAGTTCAGATCCTGGTACCTGAACATAAAAGCTGGGCATGGCCATGAGAGCCTATAATTCCAGTGCTGGGAGCTGGAGACAGGAGGATCCTGAAGACGTACTGGTGAGTCAATCAGGGTCATTGAGATACTCTGTCTCAAAAAACAAGGTGAAAAGTGATGCAATAAGATGCATGATGTCTTTAATTGATGAAATATTATTTTGTTAAAAAGCTTGACTTAAAATATAATCATCAGAAAAAGGAGGGTTAAGAAGTGGCTAAGATCTGAAGGGAGAATTATAGGTAAGCAAGTTAAAGGCAATAAAGTATAAAATATTTTTATGATAAAATGAATGTTAAAAATATTTTGACCAAACATTCTGCCAATCAAAACATGCAGCAGTGAAACACACAGATGGCACTTAAACACACCTTAAAAAGTATTCAACATCCATAGCAATCAGAGGAATCTGAATTACAGCTACTTTGATATTTTATTTCCTCTTGGTCAGAATGGCTAACATCAAGAAATCCAAGAATGAAAGTGGGGGAGGGTCTGGGCAGGGGAAAATCCTTATTCACTATTGGGAGTATAAACTAGTATAGACCATATGGAAAGTAGTACAGAGACTTCTTGAGTCGTTAAAAATAGAAGACTCTCCACAACTATTCATGTACATATACCAAAATATAGTATGCTGCCAGAGATACATGCACACCCATGCTTATTGCTACATTATTCACGATAGAAAAATGATGGAGCCAGCCTCAATGCCATCAGCAAGTGAGTGCTAGAAAAAAACGTGGCACATATACACAATGGAATCTTGATCAGTTGTGAAGAAAAATGACATGAAACTTGCAGGAAAATTCATGAAGCTGAGAAACATTCTATTATGTTATTCAAAAAGACAAAAATCCTATATGCTCTATCATATGTGATCCTAGCTTAAGAATGTTTATATGTATATGTAAGTGGGGGAAATTAGGGGTGGAGGGGATACAGATTATTAAACTTGATAAAAGACCATGAGTGAGTAAAAAGAGGCGTTGAGGAAGGGGCTGGAGGCAAGAGGACACATACGCCAGGAAAGGAGATCACTGTGTGTGGAGAGACACATGGGCGGTGGTCATGAGGATGGAGGAAAAGAAGTAGGGATGTGAATCGACAAAAACAAGTGTATAAAAATGTCAGGATGAAACCTAATTCTGCATGTGCTAACTGAACATTTTAATTTAAAAATTCACAAAGAAAACATACACGTGTACACACACACACACACACACACACACACACACACACACACACACACAATAAAGCCCCAGCATTCTGCATTTCAAAGACTTATTCTCAGTTTTTTCAATGTGAGGCCCAAGGTAACTTCTGGTTACTTCAAATTTTGCCTGAAAAAGGCACAACAATGGACAACTTGCTTTAAAAACATTTCCCCAACGTACATTCTGTTACTGCTCTCCAGGAGCATGCTCAGAAAATGCTTCCCAACAGACCAGACATTCTCTGGGCAACCTTCCAATGCTATGGAATTCCCAGACAAACTGATAACAACTATTTTATACTTCAGGTTTTTGATCCCATGGAATTGTAAGTTTTAAGACAATAAAAATGATAAAACTGAATACATCTGCTATAGAAAGCCAGGCCATTAAATGTCCATTCTAATAGCACTGGAGTGAAAAGCAGTTTCTCCAGGAAGCTGTCTGTGGGTAACATTCTCAGAGGTCATCTGTGGAGGCTTCCCAGAGCTTCTGTAGGAAGGCTGCCCTGAGAGCTGTGGAGAGAACACACCCCCTTGCCTCAGAGTTTACTCAGTTTCTTCCCCTGTTTCTTCATCCCTGGTTACATTCTAAATATTTTAGGTATTTAGAATGGCCACTGGACATAAACATAAGGTCTTTTCATACACTTGTATGACTTAATGTACAAGGTCAGTTTTTGAACTACATAAACAGGTTGGTTTTTAGTTCCTCTTCCTCTTCTTGTTCCTCCTCCTCCTCCTCCTCTTCTTCTCCTTCTCCTTCTCTATCTGGCTTTTTACTTCAAGTCTTAGCCATAATGGAAAGTAGGAGCAGGTGACATTGATAAAATGTGGTTAATGTGGCCATCAAATAGTCCAGTAAAAATGAAGACAGCCAAGGATAAAATAAATTGGATTACTTTGTAACTCCAGTCAGCATGGATGTGATCATTTATTTTATGACTTTCCTTACTCTTTGTCATTGTTTGTCTTTTTCTACTCTAACCCACAACCACCCTGTACTACAATACCATGCTTGGCTTAGTTTCCCTCTCTCCACCAGGCATAAATATCTTCCATCTGTTAACAGATATAGAGGTGTACAGGAGCCAGGTTCAAAACCACATGTGTATTGCTCACTCTGCACTATCGGCATGGATGATGTGTGCTTGCACAGAAGTACCCCAGTTCTTAGCACAATGCTGGACACATGCTCAGTGACATTTGTGACTATGCTATGTAAAACATATTACCATTTTAGACTTGTGAAAATGTCTTTTAAAATAAATAAAATTATAGTAGCAAGAACAACTCAACAAATATTTTTTTTTATACAGTCAACATTCAGACTTAAAATGAAACTCATGGCATGGTAGTCTAATTCCTGCAGATTCCAGAACTGAGCCCTGTTCTCACTTCTGAAATAACTGAAGGAGGTTTTCTTTTCTTCCTGACTCCTCTCGCTACCCCGCCTTCCTTCCTTTACTCCCTTCCTCTCTTCTTCCCTGTCGTCCATTTATTCACTGCATACCTGCTTAGTAGGGTAGTGTATTGACTCTTACACCTAGAGTGGTTTATCCTCATGAGCTATAGGAGTTTATCATCATGAGCCATGAATAACTTTCAATTACATGATCTAAACTATCTTGTGGGCTTTGAAGTTTGCATTATGAGTCACATATCCATTAACTTTTAAAGTGCATGTCGAGTTTTTCTTGTTCTATAGAGGTTTCTAAATCAAATCATCCTGCTCAAAAAAATTTCCCTTTCTCCTCCAAATCACAGCCCTTATAGCTGTAACAGCCATTTGCCAGCCAGCTCATGCAGTTGCTCTTACAGTAGTCAGGCAATGTGGTAGGGTGGTGAGTTCTTGTGTCACATGTCTTTAGGTTTATTTTCTAGAGATCTTCTGCTTCCTCTCTGAGGATTTCTAAATCTCACTTTCTATGTGTGCAATATAGGTGATGACACCTGTCTTGGAGTGGTGCTTCAGGAATGAAATAAGATTGGTAATGAAGAATGAACCTCAGCATATGGCAAAGAAGAGCCACTCGGTGGAAGTGAGTGGCTCATTTTTCATGGCCTGTTAGCCCTTTGCTGCACTAAGCATGCTCGTGAGAGGCCAATAGCAAGAAGTACTTTTGGCCTCACATATGGTATATCATAATGTGTACACTGTGGTCTTCAGTGATTAGAAGACTTCTGGGACATAAAAGTCTGTGTCATCCACGCCACATATATGGCTACTTGGTAAGAACTGGAACAATCCACAGCACTGAACTGAAAGTGTAAGTCCAGATGGTAATAAGTAGTGAAGTGCCACACACACAAAACATTTGTGTTTTGGGTTCTATTCTAGTATCATAGTTTATATTATAGTGGGTGCAGTGTAAGGATCTTTCAAAATGGCTAATGCCATAATTGACTTGTTAATGTCAATATGAATGGCATGATTTTTAGTATTTCATATCTATTTTCCTTTTCCTTTCCCCTATCATATTGATAGAAAGTATTATGATTAAAATTTTATAAAAGAGAATTAAACACACACACACACAGTGTCAGCTAATTACTAAAAAAATCAGCTCTAGTGTCCATATGGACAATTATTCTGTTTAGAATGAATTAAACAAACACATATTTACTAGTCCTATGGCGGCTCATCCCTTAGCTTGGCAAGTGTCTCTGAGGATTCTAGTGCTGTAAAATTTATAGGCTGAAACTGTATAGATATAGGCTATATCAGCCCAGAGCTGGGTATGGTAATCCACAGCTTTCATCTAGGACAGCACCAGGAGACTAGGCTTGCTGCCAGCCTAGACTACAAAATGAATTGCCTAGTCTGGGATATAAGAATATCTAC
This sequence comes from Acomys russatus, assembly GCF_903995435.1. Classification (NCBI taxonomy): domain Eukaryota; kingdom Metazoa; phylum Chordata; class Mammalia; order Rodentia; family Muridae; genus Acomys; species Acomys russatus. Next base: position 37,784,338 of record NC_067141.1, read on the forward strand.
CTAAAAACAACAGGAACAACAACAACAATAACAAATAAACAAACAAATGGAAAGCAAACTAACAAAAACTTCTAAACCAACAAACGAAATCCCTCTTGATCTGTGAAAACTCCGCCCAAGGTGACAGACATATCTGCAACACAACCCATACACCAAAGACTTACTGGAAACTGCAGAAGAGGTGACAAATAGATTTCAATAGCCAAGGGATCTGGGGAGTTGGAGGGGAGAAGTGAGGAAGTGGAAATGATGCAAATACAGTACTTCTATATTAAATTCCCAAAAATTTAAAATCAAACTAAATCAACAAAAATTATACTTCATCCTAAGAGCTCCTGGTGCAGACACAGAGCTAAAGTGTAACTGGGTTTCAAGATAGAGTCCTGAGAGATGCTTGGTAATGCTATGGGGTGAGCATCACAGGAATAGAGTCCTCACAGATGCTTGGTGAAGCTACGGGGTGAGCATCACAGGGATGGAGTCCGCAGAGATGCTTGGTGAAGCGAGGGGGTGAGCATCACAGGGATAGAGTCCTCAGAGATGATTGGTGAAGCTACGGGGTGAGCATCACAGGGATAGAGTCCTCAGAGATGCTTGGTGAAGCTACGGGGTGAGCATCACAGGGATAGAGTCCTCACAGATGCTTGGTGAAGCTATGGGGTGAGCATCACAGGGATAGAGTCCTCACAGATGCTTGGTGAAGCTACGGGGTGAGCATCACAGGGATGGAGTCCTGAGAGATGATTGGTGAAGCTACGGGGTGAGCATCACAGGGATGGAGTCCTGAGAGATGCTTGGTGAAGCTAGGGGGTGAGCATCACATGGATAGAGTCCTCAGAGATGCTTGGTAAAGCTAGGGGGTGAGCATTACAGGGATAGAGTCCTCAGAGATGCTTGGTGAAGTGAGGGGGTGAGCATCACAGGGATAGAGTCCTCAGAAATGTTTGATGAAGCCACGGGGTGAGCATCATAGGGACATCTTTCAAAGATTTTGCTGAAATTAAGTAAGTAGTAAGCAATGGTGTAAAGCAATGGACCCAAGAAAAATTATACTTCTAGTCACTAGAGACTAACCATAGGTACCACCAAGAATAAAAATTCCCTAGCAATAAATAAAATCCAAAACCTCACAGAGATTAATTGAAATACTACATTTTATATATTTCCTATAAACTCATTAAGACATTAGTAGGTTTCCTAAGCAATGCTACTGGGTACCCCTGTAAAGGTTAATCTATCGCTAGCATCCTGCATTTCAAAGAACACAGGAGTGGGTATGCAATTTATAATGCAAAGAAATCCATATCCACTATTTTTCACTTTAAAAAGTACACTTCCAGTCATTTATAACATTTATAAACACAGTGGTAGGCATGTTTTGAAGATTAAAAAAATAATCAGAATAACTTCTGTGGGGGTTGGCACACTAAACTCAGTCAATAATTCCCCAAAACATTTACCATAGTTCTCATTGCAAGGCATCTAAGCCCAGGGACATCTAGTCTCACCAGGTTTTATGCTTCTTAGAATTCCCAGAATCCCATGGAAAAGTATAAAGTCTATTTATTTCTATAAATGGTACCAGGCTAAGTGCAGCAAAGCAACTAGACCTTAGCCTGCTTTTCTTCCTTTTCTTCAGGATATAATCTAATGCATTTCCTGAATGTGATACCTGCAAAATATACATCAAATATACTTACTTCTCTCTCTCTCTCTCTGCCTTTTATCCTTACTTTGACCAGACTCCATTGAAGCCATCTAGAACCTTCTAAATAGTCTATCTGTTTCCTCCCACATATATAAGATGTGGAACATAACATTTCCTTGGTGTTTGATTGCTTAACAAGATTTGACCAGTGATACAAGGAGTAGATTTGATGATTGCTATAGCAATAAGAGCCATTCTTATTTGAATATTTTATTGAATTAGTAAGAATTGCGTATTTACAGCAAAAGATACAAAAAAAAAAAAAAAAAAAAAAAAAAAGATACAGCTAAGCAGAAAGAGGCAGGTAAGAATCCCTTAGGACTTTCTGTCTTCAGTCTGCCTTTGCAGCAGTTCAAGTCTCCAACATAGTGTTGTTTTCTCATCTAAGGGAAGGTGATGGAAACCTTGGCCAACTCTCAAGATAATTCAAGTGAATGAGCCTGCTGACCAGAGCTTTTCCAGTCATAATGGACACCTTTGGAAGTCATCCTGTTTGAGACTGTTACTTAAGGTACAAAGTCAGGCAAGTCCAGGGAAAATTGGCTTCTATATAATTTGAACTTGAAGAGTGCTAGAGGACAGAATGTATTGTCTGCGTGTATGTAGACATAACAAAGCTATTTTCATTCACAGTCCTGGCACAAGGCCTGTGGTAACTGCTCCGTGTGTCTGGTTACAATTATTTCACTATAGGGAATGAGCCAGGACAGTACATCCCTACCCTGTCCGCTCAGCCTCACGTTGAAATGTGTGCTGCTTTGCCTTCCTGATTGCCTTTTAATTCGCTTATCCTCCTGCCAGAAACCTCAGCTGAATTCCAAGTCTGAACTGCAGTATTACAATACACATGAAACTCTTAAGAATGTATACCAGGAAGGGTGGATGTGATGCCTGGTCCCTTGCCCTTGTGACTGCACAGAATCTGGGCACATGTGGCTATGCTTCACTGCCCGTGGATTTTCTAAGTTCCAATTGAAGTAGACCTCTTCTTTTGAAAGGAGTGGGCATGTCTTTTGTGATGCTACCTCCATAATCCAACACATTTGTGCTCCCACCCACTTGCACATTTCTTAGGGCTTAATGTGGCTCTTGGGACAATTCTCAATGGAACAGTTAACAGTGAAATGTGTTTTTAATTAAGATGACAACAAAAAAGAAGATACGATTGGTTACAGGATATCACTGCCCAGATGCTAATCCTGGTATTTAGCAATGCTTGTGGCTATCAAGTCCTTCTTCTACGATCCCCCTTGATGATGTTCAGTTGTTGGAATCTGAAGTTCCCAGCCTTAACTTAGAACTAGCTTGTAACAAACTCCAGATACCTTCTCAACAGCTCCAGGTAACTTACAATGAGTGGGTCATACCTTAGGGCGCTGCACTGCATTTTTCTTACGTATCAATAGGATAAAGGTGAGGCAAAAGACACAGAGGTTGAGAAGACAGAGCTACAGAAAACCTGCATGCCTAGGCTTTTCAAATTGCAAACATTGCAGCTTGTTTAATCTCTTGAGAAAAGACTATTCTGAACTTTATTTCAAAGCCATAGCAGATGGTGTGAATCATCCTTTGGCTTCCCAGCAGCTCTTCTCACTTAGGCCATCTTGGATCTGACAGGACCTGGGTTTTTCCCACTCAGGATCAAAGGTTAAAGGACTTCCCTTAGGAGCTCACAGGGGGGCTCAGAGTAAACAAAGGTGGGAAAAGTCACTAACAACTACCAATGTAAGGACCTGAAGGGTGAAAACGACTTAGATACAAGCAAGGAATTCTGCCAGCTGATTTAGGGCTCAGTCCTCTTATAGAAAGGAAAAAATAGTTTTAATAGATGAATCTGTGTTAAGAATCAACCTTGTTAAAGATGGCATGCTTAGGTGTCAAAGAGAATACAAAAGAGAGCGCTGCCCAGCTTGAATCATCAAGCTAACTATTTCTATTTTTAACCATGTCTTATGCCACCCACAGTCATTCCTGCAAGAGTAATTTGTTTTTTAGCTTTCATGAATGAATCGTGTATATCTGCCAGTGAACATTTGCTTCCATGCTGGTATTTTAGCTTTTTCTTAGCTAGTGGCTTATAAAAAAAAAATTCAATTACATCCTACATAATTCTCTTTGGATATACTATAGTGCATTAAGGTTTTTCCTAGTGTTGAATATAATTGTATCTAAACATAAATAAAGATTATAAATGATAATTTTTATTCCCAATGAGTTTAAGTTTCAATTGGAAAGTATTACATATGAACATATTAATACCACAACGATTATCCAAACAATCAAGAATATTCTATAGTCTGTATATGTTTCATATGCACCTATATGACACATTCTACGAAGCTGTGGAAATAGGAGATAAAAAACAAAAAATAACAAGAAAGTGGATGAACCCATTTGGCAATGTGTGATGTGTACAAGTGTGTTTACGAGGCACTAGAGCGGCCAAGATTTAATATGTACCAGGCATATTTCTAGAGAACTTACTTGTTTATTCTCTAAGTTTAAATTTACATGTATTAGGTTTTTGTCAAAATAACTTTTTTTTCTTAGCCTGCTAAGCTTTCTTCAAGTGAAATTTGAGGAAAAGGCTTTCAGACAATTTAAACCCTTGTGGAAGAGTCTTGCTAGCCATAAAGAATTTCAGAAGTTCCTACCTGACTCAGTCCCTCTTGCTTATCATTCATTAGGTAGGTTCACATTTCTTGATTGCTGACTGTATATCTTCCACTCTTCCAATGAAGGATCCTTTGCAGTGGGGAGCTCAACTTTTGAATCTCGTGAGCTAATGTTGACAGTTTACTTTTCCGCTCTAGAAACTGCAGTCTCAGATCCGGAAGGTTAACATCAAAACATGGCACACTGATCCAAGCATCTACTTTTCTGAATGTCAGTTCTTTTAACTCTATAAACTGTTTTACAGGAAACATCATTTTCTATCACTCTCCTTTCGCTGTCTGACCTCTGAGTCTAGCTCTCTAGATGCAGATGCCTACAGATGTGGTGCCATCCGGCACTGCTTAGCTCTCTAGATGCAGATGCCTACAGATGTGGTGCCATTCGGCACTGCTTAGCTCTCTAGATGCAGATGCCTACAGATGTGGTGCCATCCAGCACTGCTTAGCTCTCTAGATGCAGATGCCTACAGATGTGGTGCCATCCGGCACTGCTTAGCTCTCTAGATGCAGATGCCTACAGATGTGGTGCCATCCGGCACTGCTTAGCTCTCTAGATGGAGATGCCTACAGATGTGGTGCCATCCGGCACTGCTTAGCTCTCTAGATGCAGATGCCTACAGATGTGGTGCCATCCGGCACTGCTTAGCTGGCATCATCCTCTCAGTCTAAAACACTGGTGTTCACTGGGCGAACAGTGAGCGCTAGATGCAGATGTGTTGCCAGCAAACACTGCTTAGCTGACACCAGCTGCATGTTCATCACTCACCAGAAGGAGAGGGTCACTCCCCACAATCCTGGTTCTAGCCGAACATCTACAGCTTTACTCCATGACAGTGTATAATTTTTAATAATAGCCTCCACAGCAATTAGTTTCCTAGTAACTACTGACTCTGCATTACCTATTCTATCAGATGAAAAACCATGAAGTTGTTTTAAAATCTACAAGATCTCAAACACTGGCATACTATAAATGTTGTGACACAATAAATGTGTTGAGAATGCTCTAACATAAAAGTTAGTTTTTCTCCCCTTTAAGTTGATGGTGTTTTTCATTTAGCTCAGACTTGTTCATGCCTTGTTGAAGTTTAAATCACCTAATTAACCAAAAGACAAGGTTCATAAAGAGAAGAAAAGAGAAGAGAAGGATAGAGGAGTGAGAACCATCCATCCACTCTCGGGAAGGGAACCCATCGACTCTGGGTATTTGCGGGGCACTGGCCTCATGACCTTGTCAAATCTCAGAGCCCACAGATGATCAAGTACAGCTGGAAAATGGCCGCAGTGTTACAAATAATCTTGGCACACCTACACATGCTACATTCATCTTTAGATTATACCTAATGCCTAGATGCCAACCAGATGTTGCTGAATTGTACTGCATAGAGAGTAATGACAGGGAAAACATGTTGGTACATATCCAGTATGGATGCCATCCTTTTCTCAAGAACTTTAGAAGGATAGCTGATGGGATCTATAAATGTAAACTCATGAAACACGTGACTCTCTATTCTTTTGTTAATTCTAAAAAATTACATTTATTTATTTATTTATATTTATGTGTGTTGGGGAGCACACACATACCACAGCATGACTGTGGAAATCCGTGAACGACTTAAAGAAGTTATTTCTTTCCTTCCACAGTGTGGGTCCTGGGACTTGAACCCAAGTTCTCAAGTTTGATGGCAAGTGCCTTTACCCACTGAGCCATCTCAACCAGCTCAGAAGCTGATTACCCCTCCCTCTGTGATAGGGTTTCTCTGTATAGCCCTGGCTGTCCTGGAATTCACTCTGTAGACCAGGCTAGCCGTGAACTCACAGATCTGCCTGTCTCTGCCTAACAGATACTGGGATTAAAGGTGTGTGCCACCACTGCCCAGTGAAGCTGATCTTTCACTCAAGGATATGAGGGCTTATTACATCAACATTTGTTGCAATGCAAGGTTTGCATATCCAGAAGAATTAGGATGACAGCTCTTATGAGTTGTCACAGAAAACGTACTTCATGATTTAATGGTCATTAAGTTTGGATAAGAGATCTGTACACTTTCAACTTATCAGCTTCTGCCAATGGAAGAAGTACCATTAGTAATATAACTCACATCCCTAGTGATCTCAACAAATCTCTAGGAGGTAAGCACGTACCAGGAACATAGAGGAAACAGGCTGGGGGAATCTGAGGATCTGAGTTTTCCTCCATGTTCCTCCCTATATGCCAAGCAAACACAGCAATCTAGTGACCACCCCCCCCCCCCCCCAGGACAGAACACACTTGTCTTTGCTTTTTGTTTTTGTTTTTTTTTCAGTGTAGGAGTAATAGGATGCAGTTAAACAAGGCTTAACCACTCTGCCTGCAGCCTGCTGACCTGAGGGTTCAGGACATTTGCTGCTTAGCAAAAGCTGAGTGGGTAGGTTGAGCACCTGGAGAGGAGCAGTTGTATCTGCTGCAGCTTCTTCTTGTGCAAGGGAGTACTGTCAGCTTATGCACATCAAAATGCCAGGGCTCATGGTTACTACTTCTGAGAGAAGATTGCAAGGCTAGGGTCTCAGGAAGTTGGTAACAAGCTGGGCAGAGCACAGGCTTAGCTGGAGAGCAATTGCAGGCTCAGTACACTATTATTTGTACTCCTCTCTACAATTTCTTCCTTTCAGATAATTTTTACTTGAACGCCAACTCCAGTGCTTATTCTGATGCCAGTTTAATGCCACTCTTGATCCATTCCTAGAGAAGTCAGGCATCTTTCCTGTAATTTTCAGCTTCACTTACAGACAAAGGTTAACTTGTAGGTCAAGCCAATGGAGTTACAAGGAACGGCCCATTCCTTCTCATTTTATCAGGCTGATTATTTACTATTTACTGTAGGGCCATGATTGAACTCACTTCCTTAAAGTACACTGGTTTCCAGGTAACCTGTCTTTAGAGAATATAGGTTACCCGCCACTTGTGCAAATTTGGGCAGGAGCAAATGTTTAAAAATCCTCAATATAGAAAAGCAAGGAAAACAGCTGCCCCTCCTAATGTGCTATTTATTTATCCTCCAAATGACCTTTTGTCACTGAGTGGGGTGACAGAGTCTTAACACTAGGGTTGTGCATGTTAGTTTAAATGATGTCTAAAAGAATTGTCGTTGGGGAAAAAAATGGGTTACAGTAACTTCTCAAAGAATGGAGAATCAGCATAGTGTGTCGAGCAGTAGTTGTGATGTCGGAGGACAAGTCAGTCTGAGATTCTGGTTTGTGTGTGGGAGTGAGGTGGTGACATATTCCTGATTGTCTTGTTTTGTTTTTAATGGATAGGAAAATATCCCAGAGAAGCCACCTAGAATTTCAGGAAAAGAATTCTTCTCTTTCAAAGATCCTATTTAGAGTCCAGCAAGTTAAAACCCCACTTAACTATCTTTTGTTGCCAGAGCACTGAGTGAAAAGTTGTTAAGTCAGAATTTCAGAAGGGAAGTGCCAGCTCTTTGCTAAACCTGAAAATTCAGCACCTTAATAGATAGTGTGTTTAAAATCACTTCACATTTAGCCTTGTCAAAAAAGAACCCAAAGGCTGGAGAGAGGCCTCAGTGGTTAAGAGCATTGGCTACTCTTCCAGAGGACCGGGGTTCAATTCCCAGCACCCACACAACAGCTTACAACTGTCTGTAACTCCAGTTCCAGTGGATCCCGCTCCCTCACACAGACATATATGTAGGCTAAACACCAAATGTACATAAAATATTTTTATATATACATATACGTATATATGTATGTATACACACACACACACACAAACACAAACACACGTTCACTCAATGAAGAAGGCAGGTGACAACCCAGAGCTATGGCACAGGACCTGGAGGCGGTGTTTCACTTTCTTCTCAGTAAAGGCTTTACATGACGCAGCCACACTGTATTAGGGCAGCATTAACCTTGCTTCTTGGCTCCTTACCAAGGATGTGGTTACAAATGCTAAGGAGCCATTTGCATATGGGGAATGAACTAGCCTACTCTAATGTCTGGGCCCAAGCTTCCTCAGTTTCACATTGCTTCCCTCCCACCTGCTAGTGCTGCATGCTAGGGAGCACTGGAGAGCACACTCTAGAGAGCACTATGGGATGCACTCTTGGGAGCATTGTAGAGTACACTCTAGGGAGCAGTATAGAGCACGCTCTAGGGAGCAGTATAGAGCACACTCTAGGGAACACTGTAGATCACACTCTAGGGAGCACTGTAGAGCACACTCTAGGGAGCATTGTAGAGCACACTCTAGGGAGCAGTATAGAGCACACTCTAGGGAGCACTGTAGAGCACACTCTAGGGAGCAGTACAGAGCACACTCTAGGGAGCAGTATAGAGTACACTCTCGGGAGCACTGTAGAGCACACTCTAGGGAGCAGTATAGAGCACACTCTAGGGAGCACTCTAGAGCACACTCTAGGGAGCAGTACAGAGCACACTCTAGGGAGCATTGTAGAGCACACTCTAGGGAGCAGTATAGAGTACACTCTCGGGAGCACTGTAGAGCACACTCTAGGGAGCAGTAAAGAGCACACTCTAGGGAGCACTGTAGAGCACACTCTAGAGAGCAGTATAGAGCACACTCTAGGGGGCAGAAAAGAGCACACTCTAGGGAGCACTGTTGGATGCACTCTCAGGAGCATGTAGACAGAAGGGTTTTGGATCATCCCCAGGGGAGGAATGCAAGTCTCCTTTTGGAAAATGTTGATGTCATTACTCCAGTTCTATTTTCTTATATCTCCATGCAGGGAAAGCCTCAGAGAACAGACCCTCAAATCACTCTTTTACAAAAATCCTTGGACCAGATTTGTGTGGAACTCCTAAATTTGTTTTCAGAAACGGTGCTAGTTGCAGGTATACTGAAAAACCTTTAGTGAGGGCCAAGCCAGTGGGTCATAATCTTATGCATGAATATTGAGCATCCTCACAGTGCATGGGATAAGGACAGACTGAAATAGGAAGAAATAAGTTTATCAAAGAAATCTGGGTGTTAAATTTGCAAGAGAACTTTCAGTTTCCAGGACATTTTAAGTTTTGAGATTGTGGCAAAGAGATTTTAAATCTGCACAAAGTTTTCAGAGAGCTATGTCAAATGAGTCCATTTGTTTTAAGAGAAGAGGAGGTGTCAGATACAAACAGCTTATGCTGCCTCTTCAAAAGGCTTTACATGGGCCAGGAGCAAAGCTAGGATAAATGGCTTGTCTAGTCTGTGGGGTCCTGCCACGTGACTCTGATACATCCTGCTCCATAGAATCCATCTGTGATGGCACTGTTGTCATAGACGCTGAGCTGCCTAGCAGAGCGACAGAGAAGGGGACCAGAAGGAGGCTTTACTGACCAGTCTGGGGTTCACAGGAACATAGGACAAGACTGTGGCAGCCAACTACCTAACACTGTGACCCTGTAATGAAGGAACCACACCACCAGCTTTTTAAAGCATAGACAGACTCTGACGTTCTCTTTCAATAAGTTTTGCATTTGGTTTTGTGTTTTGTTTGTTAGTTTGAGACAGGGTCTCATAATATATCCTTTGTAATGTATCTAATGCCAACCTGGGACTAGCTATGTCGCCCAGACTGGTTTCAAACCTTCAGTCACCCTGCCTCAACCTCCTAAGTGCTGGAATTACAGCTGTGAGCCATTATTCCCACCAAGGGAAAAATGTTTCAAAGTGCAAATCGCTGACATTTTAAACATCTCCTGGGCTATTGTGCTAATGACTACACATATGGGGAGAGGGAGAATGTTCTTAGAGGTAGGGGCTTGTCACCAGTGAAGACATAGAGAGACCGAGGCTTACTTGGCTTCCAGGGCCAGGGCAATGATGCCAGCAGCCATGGGGGCTGAGGCTGATGTCCCAGTATGATTGTCCGTGCATCGCTGCCTTAGATCAGTGGTGATCTGAAAAACAAAAGTGAAAAAAAATTAGACCCTGGGGACAGTATGGGTCATAGTAAGATGTTTACTTACAAAGCGGATGGAGAAGAATTACACATTAATTTTAAAGTCAATGTTCCCAGACTTGTGTGGCTATTCATTTTCAAAGAACTGCCTATATAAAACAAACTTGACTGGAAACTGACTTCATTAAAATCTGAACAGGAACACGGGGAACCATAGTTCGCTCAGAACCTCTAGTTCCTGTATGTATCCATTAAAAGTCTGCAGTGAACACACCTTGTGTGCTCCACCGTAGTTCTACTCTGGATTAAAATGGAAGTCCTCCCATTGGCCTACATTTTAAACTAATTAAATATGTTGAGTAAACACCCAGACACCAAACCTGGTGTCATGAGATGAAGGGATAAACTACATAGCATCATGTAATTTCCAAATCATAACTAGGAGAATGACAGGCTTTAAGCAAATGTCTCTGCCATGTAAGGGGCCCTTGCTTGTGGATTTTTCTAGAACTCATAAAAATGTTGCATGGACGAGGTAAGTATTTTTCAAAGATTTTGCATGGACAAGAAAAACAAGGGTGGAGCTCCTGTACCTCACACAGCTGAGGCAGTGTCTGCTTGCTACTTCTCCATTTTTACCTTGCAACTAAAATGTGAAAACTAGATAATTTTATTTTCTTGGCTTGAGTCCAGTTCACTTCAGCTCTGACTGAATTCTATTACCATCCAGCAGAGGCCATGGTTCCCAGTCTGCGTTTCATTATTGCCTCACTAAGAAAGAAAATTAAATTTAAATTCTCCTTAACAAGAGAAATTAAGTTCTACAGAATACAACCTTAGAAGCCATTGTAATACCTCTCAGATATATAAAAACATGTCTTCCCTCCTGGGCAGGAATCCATCTTGCTCCCTTGGGACTGACTTTACATTTGATGGGGAGATGAATCAGTGGGCCTGGTGCTGTCACTGGATGACATCGGTAACCCTTTCTTTGGCAGGATGACAAGTGTGTCACCATGTATTACAGAGGAGGGAGCTGATGTGAAGCCAAGCAGCGAGACAGTGAGTACGGGCAGCAAAAAGCACAGCCTGTGTTTGTCCAAGAGGACCATGAGGTGAGTGGAGCTTGCTGTAGGAAGCAGATGGACACCCTGGCCCTACAATTGCCCTTACAACTTTCTCCCATGCCACAGGAAACTGAACAGAATTTCCCATCTTGTTATGGAACTAGAGCAGCATGTTGTAACCAATCATGCCCATCATCGGTTCCTCATTTCTTTGACATGTGCATAGAGGAAATGGCAAGATAAATGGGCAGGGCCACAGAGAAATGGTTACGTAGGTGAATAGAACTGTGTGCATCTATGTGTAAAGAAACTTTCTGGGTTTTGAAAAAGCATAACATAAGTTAACCCTGCTGGTCGTTTTACGGTATGTAGTATGATTAACTATACACTGCTGTCCTGGATCTCTAGGACCTAGCTCATCTGCACAAATGAAACTCAGAATTGATGACTGCTCTCTGCCTTCCATCTCCCCTCATTATTGTCCTCCCTGTTTTGATGTGTTTGATTAAGCACCTCAACTAAGTTAAGCCACTTGGCATTGTCTCCTATTGGTTGGATGAATCCACTTACATGATGTCCTGAAGCTTCATCTCTACCGTAACACATGGCAGTGTGTCCTTCTTCTAACACGGTGACTAAGACTCCATTGTGCAGTACTTTCTCAGTTACTCACACACTAATGGACACTGGGCTTGCATCCACATTTGGCTGATGAGCAGTGCTCTAACTGTACACAGGAGTGCACAACACTCCTGTGTTTTGAAAATCTGATTTTATATGCTCCCAAATATAATACTAGAAGTGGTGGTGGGGGGGGTGCTAGATTATTGATTTCCACGGCATTCCTGTGGGTGGCAAGCCAGCTCAGTGGATAAAACACTGTGCAAGCCTGGCGAACTGAGTTTGACCCTTAACATTATGTAAGGTGGAAGAAAAAAAAAAAAACCGTTCCTTCCCTCACGCATCATATGCCCACAGGTACAAATAACTTCTATAAGGGCAATTCTACCCCACATGAAATGAGAAGGGATTCTCCATCGTCATTTTCTGAGGCATGAAGCCATTAGAAATGGCTTGCTTCTGGGTCTCCAGTGCCTGTGTTTTTGAGAGATGGTCTTGAGAGACATCTTTCCTACTTTACCTCATCCCCTGGTCACACTGCTTTGTGCAAACGTTAATTTTTTTTTTCAATAAATTGTGCCTGGATTTAAGCCTCTTTATGCCACGTCCTTACTGATTCTTCAGCTGTTCAGGACACTCTCAATGCGCAGACTCGGGTCCAGTATAAACATTCTGAGGGTGTGTACAGCACTTTTGAACCTCACAAACAACCAGCTCTGGCCAAACATGAACGAGAAGTAGCTTTGGATGTCAGGTCAACAGCACAAACATGTCTCCTCATTTTGTAGACAGCAGGCATGTAAACATATACCACGTGCTTATATAAAAAAGCTACCTAGCACCGTCACATAGAGACACCAGTGGCGTGGCAAATGCTATCAATTGTGACAACTCTGCGTGGAACTCAAGCCACCATTGTACTGTCACAGATTTCAGTCATTTGAACTGAATGAGTTGGAGAAGCATGGAGCAGGAAGGTGATGGGATTCCGAAGTTAAAAGATTCAGGGGAAGAAAAGGAACAAAAACATCTCCCTCCCTTCTCTGCTGTAAGTGGAATTCCAGCTGGGTCACTTCCAGGGAAGCTACTGTCAGCGGAGGAGAAGATGTCAGGCATAAATTACCAAGAGCAGCTCAGGTAAGGTTCGCACCACTAAAGGAAGCTAGGCTACCAGAGAATATTTATGTCTATCTGCGGGGGGGCGGGGGGGCGGGGGTGGCGGAGATCAAAGATCATTATGGAATGAGCAACCTGGAAGAAAAATGATGGTTCACAACTGGAGCCACCTGGGGTAACCCCACTTATCACAAGACTCCAGAAACAGACCTGTAGGATCTGCCAGAGCACCCGCCAAAGGAAAGTGGCATCCAGTGTGCAGCCCACAACACAGGGCGGATGCGCTCTGACTTCAGACTCCCTCGAGAGTGTCTCAGAATTTGGTCTCAATCCCGGTGGCAGTCTCGCATGCTCCAAATTCCCTCAATTCACCACCCAAATCAGAAACAGAATTTGTATCCAAAGAACTCAAGTTGCTCAAGAGAATATCGTTTGCGTCCATCAGCGAGAAGGAAACTGGAGAGGACGCGGGCCCCGAGCAGATCAAAGCTACCCTGATGGGCAAATTAGATTTCCAGCCTCAGAGGATCAGTAGCAGATGGAATATTGGACTCCACAAAGCTGGGGATGTCATCTTTTCTGGGTGAGCCAGGCAGGGTATTGTTCAGCTCGAGCCAGGATCCTTGAGGAGAACCAGCTCCTCTCACTAGGCTTTTATTTCCGAATACGTCACAGCTCATTACTGTGGCTGATTGGGCTTTTGATTGTTGCCCATTGGTACCATTCTCCAGGGACTCTCAGCACAGATTGACCTGGGCCCTATGTGACAAGTGTTTACAGCAACCTCCAGCAAGTGTGTCCTCTTTCCCCAAGGCCCTGAGATCCTTTTTATTTTGAAGGTGTCATATTGCCTCATACCTGTTACAAGAGAAACTGAAAAGATATTTAAAAAAAAAAAACATGGAATGATTTTGCTGTCCATTTGGCCGGATTTGTTCCTAGCGCTGACTTGGCTATGGGTTGGAAATGTCTTAGTTGAGCAGTTTTAGTCGCAGCGCTCAGGTTGAAGGGCAGAAAAAGTGAGCCAGGAGCAGCTTGTTACTAAGCACAAGGACATGAAAAGAAATGAGGGTCATGGAATGATTTCTGTGTCCATAGATGTCACCAAGATGGGTGTGGAATTCATGGAGAAGGAACGAGCACTATAAAACACTATTCCCATAATGCTAAGAGAACATAGAAATGTGGGGTACAAGGCATGAAACTGTTTCTCCAAACAGGAGTCCTGTCTATACCATCATAATGTACAGCTGAGTTCCATATTGCAAGAGAAGCAAGTATTTCTTTGTGTGTGTGTGATATTAGATGGTATTAGATGAGTTTGTTCAATGGGCATGGGGGGGGACACTAAAGGGTGGCACCCCAGAGAGAGACAGAGACACAGAAGGAAATGAGGGGAAGAGGGAGTAAGAGAGAGCAAGTATTTCTTTCTTTCTTTTTTAAAAAAGTATTTCTTTACAAAGTTGAATTTCTTGCTTTAAGCTCTCTTAGATTCCCTTCGTTTTATACTCTGATCTTCTCCATTTGTTTAGAAATCCTTTAAGGTCACTTCTTTTTTGACTGTTCAACCAGGACTGCAAGAAACTTCTAATCAACCTGCAACAGTTATGCATGGACTAATTTACAGTCGAAGGATTAAAGTGTAGCCATTAACCTCCCACCTCCCACCTCAGGGCTTCTCATCGAACTACCACCACGAGCAACTGGTGCTGAGGGAAGGACTATGGTCAAGTGTAGAACACTCCACACAGCCACAGGACGTTTGCAAGGAAGGTATGGTGTTACTAACAGTGAAGTGAAGGGAGGTCAGTGAGGCTCCTGCATGTGTTCCAGGATGCACAGCAGCAAAGCAGTTAGTCAGCGGGCCAGACATTAAATCCTGAACAAGCAATGTAAGAAAAAGCAGAGTTTTAGAGTGCAGTCCTCCATGAGAAGAGGAGCAACAGAATCAGACCTCCAGCCAGGACCTCAGTGATGGCAGCACAGGCTTGGTGCCCCAGCCTGCCAAAAAGTGTGTACAGCCAGCATACTTTCCTTTAGGATTTGTTACATTCTGAGGAGAGTGTAGGTCAAACTACTGAACACATTTGGACTTGCTTTTCTATCTCTTTAGTCTTGAAAAAAGAATAAGGTTTTCTAAACTCAAAGGAGTCAAGATGACAGGGAAGGATCTGAGCTCAACAGTGACTGCATTTGAAATATGATGGGGTGCAGGAGGGAGCCAGAGAGCAGGGCGCCTCTGCACAAGGAATGTGACTGCTTAGATGCTTTAAGAGCAGTGGGGGTAATCCCTGTGTCTGGAGTTGGCCCGTGGCCATCCCTAAGATCCGCCAGGCAGCATGTGTGTTTTGAACACATCTAAGTAAAATAACATAAGGATAAGTGTGTAGAATGCCTGTTACTCAAAACGTGGCTCAGAGAACCTCTTCCAACAGGAACACAAAGCAATGCAAAGCCTCATCAGCAGGACAGAGGGCTTGGGTGTGGGTAGTTGAAGGCAGGACAGGTTCTGAAAGATAGCATTCTGTTATGAGTGGCTGGGGAGTTTCAGTTATACAAGGGATCTTTGGGGTAAGCCTCAAAAATGTGAGGATTAAAGACAAAATTCAGAGAGGAAGGATAGCAGGCTACCAAGAAGAGACTTGATACCCTATGAGCATATACAGGGGGAGGAGGTCCCCCTCAGTCACAGTCTTAGGGGAGGGGAGTAAGAGGAAAATGGGAGGGAGGGAGGAATGGGAGGATACAAGGGATGGGGTGAAAATTGAGATGTAATATGAATAAATTAATAAAATATATTAAAAAATAAAATAAGTAAAAAAAAAAATAAAGACAAAATTCGGACTGAGTGTCCAGGTTGTTTCACATATACACGTGTCATGATTTTCCATAGTGAATATTTTGATAAATGCTTACCTTCCAGGAAGGAAGCAGAACATGCCCCTGGACCCGAGTCCTCCTTCCTGCAGCTACATAGGAAACCTGCTCCCCAGTGTATGATGGGTATGTTTACACGGACATGGATGGAGCAGCTCTCAGCTCTAGCCAAGAGGACAAACTCTTCGTTCTCAAGTAGTTTCCACTCTGGCATGAAAATCAGACACCAAATGAAGAATGTAAACAACAGTGTCAAGTGAGGCTAAGCTCAGGGGAAGCAGAGCTGACAGAGGGTGGTGGAGGGCAGTGGCCCAAATGCCGGGAACACAGAGGCACACTCCTCCTCAGAATGAAGTATAAAGACACCTAGCTGAAGTGGAACACTAGGCAAGATGCCCCTGGAAGAGGTCTTCTGCAGAGAACACAGCCCTGTGTTGTTGTAGATGGTTTGACCCTCCTCAACAGAGATGGTCATGGCAGCCCTACTGTGATCACACAGAGGCACACTCTTGGGAGTCTGTTGTTAATGCCGCTTCCTGTTTGTATGTCGGACTGTGGGACTTACGGAAAGGGAAAAGGCCAGAAATTCAATTAGGAAGGGCAAGGTAGTAAAGCATGGTGCCCAGCTGTTAAGAAAACACCAGGTAAGCAAAGCCACATTGTCTGCATATCTCCACAATGGGTGGCCCTGACGAGTGTCAGGGGCATGATGGCACACTGGTGACGGATGGGCTCGGGGCTTTTATTTTGCCTGGCTGGAATCTAGGCTCCCTGACTGGCCAGCTGGATTTTTTCCCTAGCCATCTACGTTTCTGTTTTGTCATTTGAGAATTGAACAAGATGATCCTTGTACACAGGGTTTCCAGGTTCTCTTGAAAGGCTGTAGCCCATGTGCAGAGTGCTATATATCAGGTTCTCATTAGGAAGGCCACAGTGTTCCGGCTATGACATGTTATAACAACTGTAAGTATGTCACTTAAGATGCAGAATATTATGTAACGATTATGTTAAGGATAGCATTACTTCAAGCTATGGCTTTAAACTAGCTAGACAGGGTGGGCTGCAGATGCGGCTCATTGGTTAAGACAATACAGCGCTCTAGTACAGGACCTGAGTACAGCTCCCAGCAACCAGTTCAGGTAGTTCCCAACTCCGTGTAACTCCAGATCCCAGAGGAACTGACACATCTGGCCTCCAGGGAGACCAGCACTAATATGTACAAACATGCCCTTCAGAATACACATAACTAAAAATAATAAAAATAAACCCTTAAAAATAGCTGATTAAGCCAGCTTTTAAGTGGCACACACCTGTAATCTCAGCACTCAGGGAGGCAGAGGCAGGCGGCCCGGTGTAAGTTCGAAGCCAGCCTGGTCTACAAAGCGAGTCCTGGACAGCTAAGGTGACACATAGAAACCATGTATTGAAAAACCAAAACCAAAAATGAACAAACAAACAACAAGAGGGTTTAGCCAGATGTGGCAGGTCATTCCTGTAATTGTATCAGCAGTTGGAGGCTGAGGCAGAGGGAGCATGAGATCAGCTTGGGCTAAGTGAGGTTTTGTTGCAAACAAATAGTCCTTCCTGATCGCCTATGAGTGCGAATATAACACCAGCACCCACTGTTGAGTTACTAGTAATGGCAGGACACCCAGGCATGCAGTCTTTGCTTTACTTTGAAACCCAAGCCTAGGTTTTCCTGCTTGCAAATCATGAAAAGACCTTTTGTCCCAGATATGTAAAGCTTATTTAACAAAGTGCTTTCCCAGAAGCAGATGAGAGATCTCTCCTATCCCCTTAGATGCTCAGCAACTGTCTCAGTTCAAATCACAAAGGTGCTCTTAGGGATGAGGAATGACAACTGTGCTTTGCTGAAGAGGCTGCAAATGACAGAAGGAAATGAATGGGCCGGGGAAGGGGCCCAGTACAAAGAAGACACTGCCACTCCTATAGCACTCAATCACAGATGCCACTAACAGGATGCAGGCATCACCCAGGGACCACAGGCGTCTAGGTTCAAAGCCTGGTGATGGCAAGGTCCTGAGCAAACTGTGGGCTTATTCATCATCCTGACATCTGGAAGGAAAGGGGGTCAGCTGGACCATAAAAATCTGACGCTGCTGCCAATTCCACTCATGTTCAGGCTGTTAACATGTTCCTGATCACAGTGGCTCTCTTTATGGGGCTGGTGAAAGAGACCACAGGATTTTATGGATAGGAAAAATGAAGGTGCAACAAGAACCTCTGTGAACCAGATGCCCTTCTAGGATGCAGAAGGCTGCACAGGCCTAAGGACAATGATGCCAGCCACTCGCAGAGCCACATGCACACCAGCCGCTCACACCCAGGCTGTCACTATCTTTGGTTTCTTACTGTCTCCTGGGAATCTCAGAGACTATGTGGGTGTCACCTCAATTTTACTGTTGAGGAGGTCAAGACTGAGTGGATGGATTAGCACAAGGTAAGCAATATGAAGTCAGGCAGTGAATTCAAAAAGTTTCCAAATTTCTTCCTCCATTGCAGGGAATTTAGGGGGTATAGACAGGAAAGAAAAAGAAAAAGAAAAGAAAAGAGTTGAAGAAATAGAAAGAGGAAAGGAGAAAATACAGAGGTGAGCATGTTTTTGGCCTTTGAAATGAGAAACTAATGCCACTGTAAAATTGTGTCTTTTTACAGAAATACTGTAATCTAGAATTAACCCCTTGATTTTATATAAGAAGATGTTATGCCCCTAACAACTAGCTGGTCTCAACTAGTGTGATGAGATACCAGTTAGGTCCATTAGGAAACGCCTGAGTTATTTCTTTTACCCTTAGTCTGAAGACATCATGATATAAACAAAATAGTAAATTTATAATTCTTCTGTTGTTGTTGTTTGGTTTTTCAAAACAGAGTTTCTCTGGGTAGCCCTGGCTGTCCTAAAACTCACTCTGTAGACAAGGCTGGCCTCAAACTTACAGAGATCCTTTTGCCTCTGCCTTTCGAGTGTTGATAAAGACGTGCCCCACCACATCCAGCTCAAATGTATAATACTTAGTAAAGGGAAATTTCCTTTTAGAAAGAGAACTAACACAAAGTAGACATAAGGAAGATTTAAATGTGCATCTGGTCAGTAAAGGGACAATGAAGTATATGATCCCATGGAAGGAAGCTGACATTCAGTCATTGTGTCCAGGATCTGCCCCAATCTCTCTCCCTGACTACAGAATGGCACATCCTTCTGTATGGTTGTGTTTTCCGGTCACAACAGCTGTTGAGCTATTACCAACACAATGGTACCCAGGAAAAAGGTCTAGGGAAGGAACCTCATCCTCATGATTCTGAGGTCATTCAGGCTACATCATGTGATGTGTTCCGTTAGGGATGTGGGGCTCACTTCCTCCTGCTTTGATACATTGTCCATCACACTCTAAGTTTCTTTTAGAGAAGGCATTTATGAGACTGATCAGTACTCTGCCCGAAGCAATGATGCCACTGGGAACAACAGGACTGGCTAGGTCACACGTTGCTCGGAGGAGAGTGTGAGCTCACTGCACATCCCCAGACTCCAGAGGTATTTCTCAGGTGCTTTCTGCTGCAGAGGTGGGTATCACAGGGCACTGGTAGTCACTGGTTACAAGCTAGGGGACACACAGGTTTCTATTGAAAATAAAAAGAGCATCTCTAGGTGTTTACAGTTCTATGAGGAAGTCAAAGTGTTGGTGAAGGGCATTAGTTTTTAATTAAAGAAGCCAAAAACTTCTAGTCTTGCTCATCTCTGCACTTTCTCCTTTTGTATTTTACTTATGTTTGGGAATAGTTTATTGACAAATAATTGAGGAGGTGCTGAGAAACACACTTGTATATATACAACTTTATTTTTATTTTATGTGTATGGGTTTTTTTTTTGCATCAATGTATGTTTGTGCATGGCATGCGGGTATTGTCCAGGGGGGCAAGAAAAGGGAATCGAATCCCCTGGGATTGGAGTGACAGATGTTGTGAGTTGCCATGTGGATTCTGGGAATCAAACCCAGGTCCTCTGGAAGAACACCAATTTTTTTTTTTTTTTTTTTTTTTTTTTTTTTTTGACTGCTGAGCCATCTTTCCAGTCCTGGGCTTGCGAAAGATTTTAAATGTAGCCATTCGGGAGGAATTAAGGAAAGACTGGGACATCTTTAAAATGTAATCAAAGTATGCACTAAAAATAGTTGGGAAAGCAGATGTAAAAATATAATAATAATGAAGTACCAACAGGAGATCAATAGATGTAAATTAATTTCGCACAAGAGGCAAATGCTCTGAACCTGAAGAATTTGGACTATAGAACTTTCTTCCAGATTTTGGAAAGCGTGAACAGAATGAGGCATCTTGAGAGTGAGAATTAAAACTCACTTATGCTTCATGTGTACACGTTGTCCACACAGCCTGTCCATAACTTCAAGCCATATATTAAATGACTTTTACGCTTTAACTCATCTCCACATGTGGAGTCATATCAGTGCTACATAGCTGTTGGACTTAGTATTTTGGATTTGGGGTGGGCACAGTGTACTTTCGGTGTCTCCTCTGCTCTTATGGAAAAACGAGCTGACTCTCTACAATGTGGCTGGCCTCTGCATGACTTCTAAAACATCAGGCGAAACAGCTCAGCTGGGCACTGGGGAGTTGGATCCTGAGACACTTTATAAAACCATGGTCGGAAGAAGAGGGATGGCATTTGACCTTTGGAATTGGTGACCCCGTGGCAGGCGTTCCAAGAGTCCAAGCTGACACAAATGAGGGTAAGTACTATGTTGCCTCTTTTACTGACTTGTGTCTCCCCCTATTATTTCAGCAATGGCTTCATGAACTAAAGACCATTGAACCCTCACTTTATAAGGGAGAGCTTTGATCCAGAAGGTGGCTCCAGTGACAAAAACTCAGGTAGGTCAAACGAGTAACCTGCGATCTGAACCCTTTTGCTGTTTACCTAACACAGAGAGTCAGGGTGGTAAACAGGGGGCCTCGGTTCACTTCCATAACTCCCCACTCAGGAGACTATGGTAGCTTTAGAGAAGCACTGTTGGTACAGGGTTAGTACATACTGGATAAATATAGTCCCTTGATATCTGCAAAGGATTGCTTTCAGGAATCCTCAGATCTGAGCACGTTTAAGTCCTGTATATAAAATACACGGCCATACATAGCATTTGTAGATTTATCCCTGCATCTCGTTTCTTAGACACTATTCCATTTCTAGATTGCTTTAACACACAAAATAATACAAATGCTATGCATACAGTTCTAATAGTGTACTGCTATATATATCTATAGTATAGTATATATGTATATATATATATATATATATATATATATATATATATATAGTAAATAAGGACTAGTAAACAATTATCTTCAAGGTAATATCCATGTGCTCTGGTTAGCTAGTTTGTAGATGTATAGCCTTTGGATACAGGAAAGCAAATGTACACTGTACTGTAACCATGAGTTACAGTACTTTTGTGTTCATAATGAGACACCAGAAGTCTATATGAGACACCAGAATCCAAAGTCAACGATAGAGCCACTAAGCTGAGAACCACACATTGATTCTTATTTTCATTCTGCCACTATCAATGTAAATGTAGGCCAATAATTTGTTCTTAATGAACTGAAGCTTAGTCATAACCAAGGTTATATTAATGCTCAAATATCGTGACTCAGACAAGCATTTTCAGGAATCAGTAATAGACTGTTGATGTTCACAGTGACTTATTGGTACCATCAGCTAATCTGAACTGCAGTTTCAGTCTGCTACTCAGACACATGCTCATGGGTCTCCCTTTGTCTTTCCATGTGAACATTAAAGAAATGTACGGTAACAGGCATGAGAAAGTTACATACTATTTTCTTATCATAGGATTCTCCACTGCTGTAGGTTGTGGCTAGTGTAGATGAACACTCTTCCAAGTACCAAGGCTTCTTTCCACTTTCGGCCGTACTGCTGATGGAGATGGTGTAGATGCTGTTGGTATAGCCATCACAAGAGCAGTGGTCTTTGCTCCTCCCACCATTGCCAGATGCCCACACAAACACCGAGCCAAGGCCTCTCCGCCCCTGTGGACAGATAGAGAAAGTTAGAGAGATGAGAAGACAAGACCCCAGGTTTTAGATGAGTGGAGGATCGGAACCATTAAAACAATGTATTTGTAGGATGAAAGCAGCTCTATTGTAATGAAATGTTGGGGAAAGAGGTAAGGAGAGTTGCTGTAATGAGGTAAAATGGCCACAGAAGTATCAAGAACTGTACTGCTATAGTAAGAACGATCAATATTTACAACGTAGGCATGATCCTAACTGCTTTACGGACTCAGGCTGAACTTTTTCCACAAACACGTGAGAACAACATGATTTCTGTCACTTTGATACAAATGAGGAGCCAAGGTGCCAAGGTTTGGTGATGTCCTACAGTGATAAAGGAACGGTAACAATTATCGTGATACAACAAACACTGTTTTGAATCTTCACTACTGCTGTAAAGGGAGGCTGTCATACAGTGTCATTTGATATCTGAGAATCAGGAAGCATAAAGCAGTGGCTGCCACATCCCATGGTCTCTAAAAGCAGTAGTACCACCTCATACTTCTCACAGTCAGAGCGACCCACCACTGCTCAAAATTCTTAGAGCTGTGTCACCCCTTATCACAACTGAAGCTTAAAATGCAGGGAGAGCACCATGAAGTCCAAACTAAATAATGTAATGAACACCAGGAAAAGACAACACTGATGAATGAGGCAAAGCATATCTTTGCCTCGTTGGTAGCTAAACTCATGATGATGATGATGCTGCTGCTGCTGCTGCTGATGATGATGATAATGATATTAATTTGAAGCCAAAGGCACACTGAAGAATATCTGTTGCATCATCTTCTGCTTAGCATGTAAGAAGAAAGCCACACTCCTGGTGAGGGCTGATCCTTTCTTCAAGCCATAGGTGGAAGGAGAATATGTGAGACACTGTTAGAGTTTGAATCTAAAATGCCATGTTTTGAGCACTTGTTTCTTCGCTCTGATAGCTCTACTTGGGGAGGTCATGGATCCTGGCTGACTAAAATAGGGCACACAAGATGGGGCCTCTGCAGGTTACCACAGGACCTGGGCTGGCAAGAGGAGGATAGGCCTTGCCCCAACCTTTATGATGGACAAAGCTACTCTACCACACTTTCCCCACGGAATGGGCTAAAACTTTCTGAAACTAACAGTTTCCAAAATAAACTTTTTTTCACTTAGGTTGCTTCTGTCAGTCATTTGTTTACTGCCTTGTGAAAGTTGCTAATTAGAAAGACATAGAGTAATAACAAAGAATTTGAACTATTTATAATAACCTCGGCTTCATATTGAATCTTTAGAGAGCAAAATATTCATAGCCCGATTAGACCAAGCTGAGCACACATTTCTTTTTGTTTTTTGAACTGTAAAAGTGCAATGCTGTCTACACAGAATAAGCACACACACACACACACACACACACACACACACACACACACACACACACAGAGAACAGGAATGAGAGTAACTGCCAGTGATAGTCCAAATCCCAGCTGGGCGATCCCCGACTTCTCATCACGACAGTAGCAAACCTATAATGTAGGAATCATAAAAACCTAGAAGAGTGTAGAAATAATCTTGCCATCATAATCTAAGCCTCTGTCCATGCTTTGCCCAGTATTAGCAGACATTACATCTGACTTTTGTGTGAACAGTTGCACTCATATCTAGACCTTGGAGAAAGGAGATAGCCAGAGCAATGAAGAATGTTCCAGTTATCATCGGCATGTTCCCCCTTTCAGAGGCTGAGAGGCATTACCATAGGCCCAAAGCATGGTCACAAGGCAACTTACCTGGACAGGCCAACAGAATGCATGGGAAGGCAGATGACCCACCTGATTTAGCCAATGCCATAACAGATGAGAGCAAAAGAACCACAGAGGCATGAAAAAGCAAAGAAATGCAATAACACTTATTCATCTAAATTTCTGACTTTGTACCTAGCAATAAATTTCATTAAAATAGTTTAAAATAATTAAGATACTTAATAAGAAAATGTCCAGAAAGTACTTTTGTGTTTATACATTGTTATAAATCCAGTGTACACATAGATACAGCGTGTCTTAGTTGAAAAAATAAAAGTGTGTATGTCCAGATGCATGAGGGTGTCACATAAGAACAGGGTACCAGAAGTTATCCTCTTTGGTAGGATTAGGGTTTTTTCTTCTTTAAACCAAGTTTCCATGACAATGCATTGGTTTTATCAATATACAAGCACAATAATTCCTTTGTTAGGAGGGAAAACACAACTCCAATTATTTGTATTTATGCATATTTGTCTATGTGTGGATATCGCACGCGTACGACTATCCTCAGAGGCCAGAGGAGGATGGCAGATCTTTTAGGGCTGAAGCTGAAGGTGGTTCTGGGCTGCCCTACATGGCTTTTGGGACTCAGGGCCTCTGGTGGAGCAGGAAATGTTTTTAACTGCTAACCCGTCCCTCTAGTCTTCCTAATTTTTTTTTTTTTTTGCTTGGTTTTGTTTGTTTGCTTGTTTGGAGACAGGGTCTCAGTATGTAGCCTGATAGTAGCCAAAAATCATGAACTTTCTGTCTGGTCTCCCAAGTACTGTGACTCCAGGTAGGAATGTGTCTGGTTGAAAGAATTTTTCCCCCAGTGCTAGGGATGGAATCCAAGGCCTTATGCATGCAAGGCATGGTCTCTTTCACTAGGATACGACCCAGCCCTTTGTGTCAACTCTTAAAGGATGTTTTCCTTTCTAAACTGTGATCAAGTGTTGCTTCCATAGACAGTCTACTCTATATTCAAAACAACAGAAGCCAAAATGTTAGAGATGTTTTTTTAAACACAGAAAGCACTACAGATGGTACAATGCACAATATAAGCATTTTACAGACAGGCAAAGCGCATCTCAGAAGTACTCATGGATGCTCGGATACATGACAGAAGCCAGAACCTGAGCCAGTCTTCTCCAGCAGCTTTCTGAGCGCACAGGACTGTGCAGTCCTGTGTGAGATTATACTGCCATTTTCAGGAAAGCCTCCTGTGTCTTCACTGAAGCCTCGGATTGGGATCCAAGAACATTTTAGCACCTGTTCTCTCCAGAGCCCGGCAGAATTAGCATGGACAAGCAAAGGGTGTAGGCTTTCCCATGAGCATCACTAGTATGGGGGACATAGGTTTTTTTTTTAAAACCCCAAATACTTCAGGAAACCTTGACCATAAAGTGGCTCCCTCAGAAATTTGAACACTAACCATCCTGTTATTGCAAGATCCACAGCTAATATCACTGTAGAGGATCTGTGACACTGTTTAAGGTGTCATTTAGGAATTTACAGGGATGAAAGGGCTATGGATTGCTGCTGTCCTGATAGTGTCTCCTCCAGAGGTGACATCCCTGTATCAAACAGGTGGGAATTCTTTTATACATGAGTATAGAGGAATACATGGCCGGGTAAGGTAGCACAGATTTTTAATCCAAACCCTAGGGAGGCAGAGGCAAACAAGTATCTCTGAGTTCAGAGAAAGCTCAGATTACATAGTAAGTTCTAGACCATCCAGGGCTACATGTAGAGACTCTGTCTTACAAATAAACAAAAACAATAAGCATAGAAAAGCCGAGAGGTCAGCGCATGTTCACTAGCCTTCCAAAGTCTAGACATGGGGAGAGAGGAGACCCTGGGACTGAGCATGGAGAAATACTAGGACTAGGGGTGTCTTGTCAACCAAGGCTGCCCCTGAAGACTCTCCTACTCACAAGCCCATTTTCTTCTGGTCTTAACTACAGGCTAACACTTGCCAGAAGTCAATGGGCCTTAAAGCTCATAGCCAGAAGCCATGGAGATTATTGTATGAGCAGCTCAAGGGTTGGCGGTGTATCTGGTGGGGAGTGGGGGAGACCCAGAGTACTATAAAGGCCACTGTTGCCATTTATATGTTATGGGGATGAAATTGTAACCCCCCCCAAGTCATTAAAGTTACATAAGGTCATTAGTGTGAAGACTAAATGGGCAGAGTTAGTGTTCTCCTAAAGAGAGGAAGAGACACCAGCAAGTTCTCTCAGAAAGTGGCACAGAAGAAAGGTCATGTGGAGCAGCTGGCTGTCTGCCAGCTGAGACCTGTACTCCTCTGACTTCCTGGCCTGGTGCTGCAGCCTTCCGGAATTTAGGACTGATGGAAAGGAAATAAGGGCCTACCGCTTGAGCTTTCTAGCCTGGGTGCTTTGTTAAGGCAGCTGGAGAGGAGCTGGCAGAGCAGCCTATCCCTCATGGAAGGTCCAGGACGCACAATGCCTGCCCTCATTCTCTCCACAGGGCAGCTGGCCCCATATGCCTGTGTGTAGGCTTTATGATCAAAGTCCCAGAAATAAACACCAAATTTGTGGGCTGAAAAATGCCATAACCATATCTGCCAACGAGCTCTGGGGTTAATCAAAAACAATTAGCAATTCACAGACGTGTTTACTACAGTTGCACAGGGGGTTCGCATTAGTGTGAAATGTCCCCAAACCAAAACATATGTGTTAAAAAAAAGTCCTGTTTATTTTTCTAAAACTTCAGAGTAATTTAAGAAGGAAACCTTAGTGCAGGGTGCAGGAAGAAGGGAAAGTAGATGATGGAGGATTAAAAGAAATGTTTTGAGACATTTTTCCCCCCAAAGGGTAAGTAGTAATGTCATTTTCTAGCTTGGTTAAGTATTATGATTGCAATTCAGTCATTTAAATATGGGAAACAAAACAAGCCTTCAGTTGAACTGCATGCCAAGTTAAAAAGCCAGGAAACTTAAGGCAAGATACATTGTGAAATCCATGCAGGGTTCATTCAGCTAAATGCTAAACAGTCTTTTTCTCTGTGTGTCTAAGAGAACATGTGTGTTTCTTACATATATCCTAAAAAGTTGATTTATATAACCCCACAAGCATTGTTTTTACAAGGTAAGAAGGAGCTGGCTTTTCAGGTGGACACTTTATGCTAGAGTACTAATTAAATCCGATGCCCCAGCGTGAGTTTTGAGAACTTCCTAGGGTGACAAAACTAGACTTTTATTTAAAATGAGTTTTTCTTTAAGTCAATAAAACTAGGCTTTCTTTGGTATTGAAATAGTAAATTCTTCTTCATATTTCAGTTTCTTGAAAGGCAATGAACAAATATTAGAGGCTTTTTACAATTAAAAAAAAAAAGAGGCTTCTGGTATTTGCTAATTGAGAGCAGAAATGGAGCACCAGCAAGATGGATAATGCTATGTATAGTCTATTGAGTAGGAAACCAAGAGCATCAAGCAATAGTCCTACATCATTTAGAAGATGGTAGGCACGTGAGACCTTGTCAAGTTTAATCAGAACTGTGGATCTGTGTATGGATACATGAAGGAGCACATTAAAACTATATGAGACTAGAGACTTTCTTCAATTTGTCCATGAGCAGTGGACTGCAAACTACACCAAAGCCTCGCCCAGGCCTCTCTCGACATTCTGTGTGGTTTCGTCTCTTCTGTGCACCAAGAACACAGTGTCTCTATTGTTTACACCATGGGTATTTGAGTCTTTGTGTCCTGTGATACAGGGTTCCAGGGGTAAGAGGCAAAGAACTGGGAAGGACATGGCCACCTGCAGTGAATGACGTGGAAGCTGAGAAGTGAGGCAACAGTAATTACATTTTAAAGCTCAACCACATTCAGAAAGCAGCTCCGAAACCCACTTCCCTCCTGAACATGGCAGGGCTTCTTGAACGAAATGGTTCTAGTCCTGAAGCACAGGAAAAAAGCAAACTAACAAAACAGTACACCAAAAGCTGAAATAAAGATGTTGAAGAACTATTGCATAATTTCAAAATATATTTCTTATTTAAGCAACTTCAATAACTTTTGGGATCATTATCATCAACAATGAATAACTAACATGAACCAGAGAAGTTACCAGAAGATAAAATAGGTGGCAACCGCGCGGCAGGAGTAGATGGCCTCTTGCCCAGTGCTTGGTGACTAACTGGTCTACCTTGGGGAAAGCACTGGGGGAAGACCACTCGGAGTACAGTCACCATCCACAAGCAGGGAGGCATGCTTTAGATAAGAGTTTATTAACGCTTGATCTTTATTCTTCCTTCAGCTCACTGAATGGAAAGTGGCAACTGTAATTATATGAGACTGAAATAAATGAGAAATAAAGTTCTCCCCAAACCCAGGGACTCATGAGGGGTTTTATAAAGAAGAGGTTTGGCCCCAGGGGTTAGAAGTCTGGGGGCTGCTTGTTGCTTTTCAAGAACAGTGCTATGCCAAGGTGCTCAGCTTTCATGGCACAAGACCATCTCCCAGAAAATGGTCATGCAGGACTCTGACTTCTAATATCTGCCACTGTTGGTAAATCTCACTTAAAGAACATAAGGTCTCAACTGGTGCAGGTTCCACTTCCAGAATAGTTGTGGTAAATGAAAAAGCTACTTCATGTACTTTAAGCCAAATGTCGTGAGCTAGAGTTGACCTACTTGGTGATCAGATAGCAGCAAAAATTCAGTAGTCCTCTTGTTCTGAGTCAAAATCTCAAGATTAAAAATGCTAACAAGTAGCCAGGCACGGTGGTATAGCCTTTAATCCCAGCACTCGGGAGGCAGTGGCAGGCAGGTCTTTGTGTGTTCCAGGCCAGCCTACTCTATAAACTGAGTCCAAGACAGCCAGGGCTGTTACGCAGAGAAACCTTGCCCCGAAAAACAAAACAAAACAAACAAAACAAAACAACAAACAAGCCAAAACAAATGCTAACTAGTGACAAAGAATGGCTCCCTAAAGATGACTTTCAACAAAGCATCAACCAAGAAACATGTTTGCCTTGGTCATACCTCCTGACACACCCCATCTGCTCAGCCTAGACCCCTTTTGCTACAAGTCCCACATTTTAAATATTTGTTCCATGCATCTGTTGTGAGCCCCAGTGGAACCTGACTCGGCAAAGGCAATCCATGGCATGGTCTTATTCGTTCTCATCCCACATCATCAACGGATGCTGAGTAGGAGGAACAACTGGAATGCAATTACAGCTACTTTCCGCTTCCACTGTGAGCGGGGACTACTGGTCCTCAGCTCTGTATTCCTGCCAGTTACACGCTCTAGCACTTCACTCTCCCTTCATCCTGCCCATGCCCACCATCCCTGTTCTCAGCTCTCAACTGGCTTCTCTGCATTCTAGTCTTCTGCACATACATAAGACTACTAAGCCAAGTAGTTAACATCATTTTTTAATGTTCTTTGACTTCTTAATAAAACATTGAAAAAGTAGATGCAGTTATTAGTAACCATATTAATTTATACAACCACACACAAATAAAAATGAATTTTATATGCTCAGTGAGTGTGCCCAATGCAGTCAGCGTAGTCATTAAAGGCTTAGAGAGCCCAATAAGGATCATGAAGTCAGCTGCTGGTCACTGCGACAAGCATTTCTAATAAAAATGACTTCTTATTTTTAGGTTTTATGTTTAGGCATATTTTAAGCAGAATGGCAGATTTTTAAACAGCCCGTATAACTGACAGTTAGTGCTTTTTCGTAGCAGTATTTGAGTTCTAGTCAATGAGCTGGCAGTGTGGGATTCAAGGAACCAGAGGGGACTTGAGTTTCATGTTTAAAGGTGGTATTCGGAGACAATGTATCAAAGGCCAGAATGAAGGATGGTTCACAGAAGGGCTCCCACTCTCTAGTGCTCAGAAAATTGCTCCTTTTGTGCTCAGCATATTCATGGAAACTGCTTAAAAGGAACTGTTTACCTATTGTATCCAACAGAATATAAATGCGTTAATCAGTATTAGAATTAGCCAATTATGGTGGCATGAACCTGTAATTCCAGGACTCAGGAGTTCGAGACAGAGGACTCACCATGAGATAGAAGCTAGCTTGGGCCACTTAGTGAGCCTAACTAAGATCATCCTGGGATAATTATCAAGAATTTGTTTCAGCAGCAGCAGAAGCAGCAGCAGCAGCAACAACAACAACAACAAAAACCTCAAACAAAATAACAAAATCATAACAGTAATAACAACTTAGCAGAATCAACCCTATTTTCAGAGATGGGAATCCTTTAGAAGGGTCAGTAACTCTGAGCTTACAGATGTATTCCTCATCTGACACATCAAAGGCGTATACAGGGCGTGAACCTTGGCTTCTGGAACTGTATTATGACTTTGGATTTCTTTTACTTTGCTTACTTTTATGACATAACTGGAAGAGAAGAATCATTCTTTCAAGGAGAAATGGCATTAGAATACCTATAAAGAAATAAAACTTTGCTTTATGCCAAATATTTTATTAATTTTCAGATACTCTGTCTATCCAAGTACTTCAAATAATAGAATTTTGTAGCTGAGTAATTTGCTATGTATAGTACATTACAGGACTAATATGAATAGAGGTGAAGATGTACGAGAGACAGTGTGGGACAGGCATGCTGGGTCAGGCTCGCTCAGTGTGACTTCCATGGATACTGGGTGTCCTTGAAAATACTTCACAGTGTGGATTAAACACTGATTAACAACCGTGGATTAAGCTAATTAGAAAAAGAAAATAAACCCTTTCTCTTTTTGTTTTATTTTCTTTGCCAAATCAAGAATTCTACAGTACAGGCTGCTGACAACCCAAGCCTCCAGCTTTCCCGGACTTCATCTTCCTCACCAGACTACATTTAGTTTTACATGAGAACAAATCATCTAAAAAACTGAAAAAAAAAAATGGAGTTTTTTTTTTTACTGAGAAAAGGTACATTTGGAAAGACATTTCACCTGCTTTAAACCTTGCACAAGGTGTGAAAACAACTCATGGTGTTCCATTAATATGTACACAGCTTATTTTATGCATCCGTCAAAAACAAATGAAAATTTCCAAAAGACTCAGGTATTACTTGTCTAGTCACCTCTCGGACTGCCACACTTTAAACCCTGTGTAAGCTTCTCTTCCATACTGTTAGCGGTGGTTGGAAGAGAAACCATATGGTAGAGCTCATACTCATTTCAATCAGATAGGACAAGACCGTTCACATCACACACTTCCTGAAGTAATCCCAGGCAACAATTAATACTAGTTGAGCTGTTCTGGGCAACCAGTCATCTCAGCCTTCCTAAAGGCTACTGTCACACCTGCCACCTCCCTACCTATTGGACCATCTCAGCAAAGGCAAAGTCATGCGCAGACTCTCAGCAGAGTCAGGTTCAAGGAAGCATGAGGAACATTCCCAATGTTAAGTAGTGATGTTGAGGGGCTGACGAGCTGCCTGGGGAGCTAAGAGTATAGATTGCTCTTGCAGAGGACCTGGATTCCATCCCTAGCATCTATGTCAGGTGGCTCATGACTGCCTGTAACTCCAGCTCCAAGGAGACCTAAGGGATGCAATGCTTCTGCTCTCATTGGACATTTGCATACATGTGTACATGCCCCCCCCCCACAGATACAAACACACACAACACACACATATTTAAAAACAAAAATAAATCTTTAGAAAGTACAAATTTGAAACTGTTCTGAAATGAGTCATTAATTTTCAATTTATGTTGAGGTCTAAAATTTGAGAAATTCCTTTCATAGAGAATAACGTTTATTACCAACAAGGGTATGAAAAGAATTTATTGTAAATGTTTGAAAGGCACTTGGAAAGAATAGAGATATTCCAGAGATAATAAAAGTTCACACTACTTGAAGATAGCTCTAGATTATGGAATTCTTGATATGAATTACTGCAAATTCTGACTCAACTCAAAAAAGCAATAAGCAAGCCACCCCCTGTATAACCCACGTGGGGCTTGAATGATGTCACATTCTTCAACTACATGAAGCAATGGCTTTGACCTTACATAGGGCACCTTATTGGATTTCTGAAAATAAACTCATAGCATTTTCTAACCACAAACACAATCCTGTCTTAAATAAAATGGAACCATCAGTATTAGACTAATTTTTTTTTTATATAGGGCTCCATGGTGAATATTCTGTGCTTCTTAAAAAATGAATGCAATGCCACTCTTCCTTTGAAGAGAAGATCAGCTGCCAAGATGAGCACTTCATCCCTCAAATGATCCATGTCACTGGGTCTTTGTAATTGCTCCAATAGAGAGAACAGAAGTGTGGCCCTCTCCAAGGGAAACGGAAGTGCTGGCAACTTAGCAACGTGCCATGTCTCAAACTGACAAAGGCTGCTCTTGCCATAACATCCTGGACCTCCTACAATGTTGAAAAGAAAGAGAAGCAACACACTGAAGTCCAAAATGTTGCTTAGTGTGGCCTGGATGACAACTCCTCCAGAGACTCAAAGAGACAGTTCTTGGTTGCTGTGGTAACTCCGGTGACCATATTTTGGCTGAACTTGCATAGATGCACTATAGGACACTCCACAGGAACCGACATTACGCAGGGGTAAACAACACGGGCTTTGTGCAGAGGTTTGAGGATAAGCCGCAGTGATGCTTCCTAGTGGTCATCCACACTGTCTAACTGTACACATCCATGTACACCGCTACAAAGCCACCAGAGCCACACTCATTAACAGTTTAAAAAGAAAAACCCCTGAAAATTATAGTACATTGTATCCATCACATAATGAGGAATGTAAGTATACTATGCCCACCACAAATTGCATGACACAAGTCGTACACACTTCTAAGGGTTAGGAAAACAGCAGTCTACTTCAGCTTATCTCTGTTTATTACACAGTGGCCTGTATTTTCTGCTGACTGCCGTATTATGTTGAAGGAAATGCATCCATGTGTTTTCCCCATCAGCTTTCACAAACGTACATTTGGCATCACAGAAATGGCTGCTTAGAATGTACCTTAAATTCACTGAATTCAGTACCTGTATGCTCTGTACTCTTCCAGTAACACTGCAGAACAACTTTTGAGACATTTACCTGCTTCCCAATTAGCCCAGCAGTCAATCTGAACAGAAGCAAGCAAACCAAAAGAAGAGGCCTCTACTTGGTACGCAGCTGATGCAGGGGGAGTGGGTTCTAACACACGCTGCTTCGTCTATACAGTCAACTTGACTGAATTTGGGGCCACCATGGAGCACACCTCTGTATTTGTCTACGAAAGTATTTCCAGAAGGATTTAGCAAACCAGAGATGATCCTCTGAATATTGGCGGAGCCAGCCAATGGCCTAGGTCCTTGAGTGACTAAGTAGCAGAAACCTGAGCTCCAGCTGCTTCAGTCTCCTGAGCCATGACTGTCCTACCCTAAAACCGTGAGCCAAGATAAACCCTTTCTTTCTTAGGTTGTTGTTTTCAAGTACTTGTCATAGGAATGAGAATTAAGAGGAATTTGGAGAATTTGCGTTTACTGATTAATTACATAAATACCAACACATCTTTAAAACTGTATACAAGGTAGCAATTAATGTTTGAAAATTTTACATAGATATGGTGACTATAAATTTGTTCACCTTTCCTTTAAAACGTGTAGATAAAATGCATTAATCAAAATTTGATACGTATGCCTCAGGCAATACTGTGATAATTACAGAATTTAAACCCACACATGTATTTATATGAAAGACGCACTTCTGTTTAACAAGTGGGTGACATTAAGTTGAGCACTCTTGACAAGTCACTTCTTAGTTCATATAAATTATGCACAGAGTTCCACACAGGAATAGTTAAATCCTCAGGCAAGATTTTAAAAACAGGCCTGGTTAAAGCAATTCTCATTAAGTACACCAAATTTAAATAAGCTCCTTTGTCTATCTTTGTCCATCCATATGTCATTTCACAGCTTTACAACATTCAGCAACTAATGTAGCAGCAGCCTGTCATTTATTAAAGTGCAAACTGCTATCAATCCTACTACAGCTGGGTGTATATGAAACCTATTTATCCCTTCCCAGTGGAATTGATTAATTTGATTATGGTTACCATTGCTGCTTTTATTATATATGCCTCTTCTCTCTCCTCTTGGTAGACACAGGCTTTTCATTTAAGGGCTTTAAAAATGCGCACGTGTGACTTCTGCATCTTTAGAAGATAACATGTGGTTGTAGAAGGGGCCTTGTGCTTTCATCAAACACTCTATATATCTACCCAACTCGAAAATGTGTTAATTTTCTGAGAAGAAACAGTAAGTAAAGAACTGGACCTCTGGATACCGTAGAATGAAGATGGAACTAGTGACACACTTTCAACAGGACATTAAGAACCAAAGATTTTCATTCTTCCCACTCCCATTCCCTGCCCTTGACATTGACTGTTCAGAATGTTCTAATGACCTTTCCAAAGCAAGCAAACAAGCCAAAACTCGGAAAGTGGGATAGAGGTGAGAACATCCTATTGAGACTCTAGGTGAGAAAAATATAGGGGATAGGGAAGTAGGTGGATCCAGAGGGTCCTAGAAACCTACAAGAGGAACATTATGATGGGTGGATTTGAGCCCAGGGGTTCTGCTTGATCAAAGCCACCAACCAAGGACAAAATGTGCAGCCATCATCAAACCCCTACCCAGATCTAACCAAGGGACAGAACATTCTCCACAGTTAAGTGGAGACTGGGGACTGACTTCCACAGGATCTCTGGTGCCCCATATTTGGCCATGTCCCTTTGTTGGGGAGGCCCAATGGCACTCGGAGGAAGGATAGCGGACAACCAAGAAGAGACTTGATACCCTAGCACCATATTCAGGGGGAGGAGGTCCCCCTCGTTCACAGTCATAGGGAAGGGGGATTGGGGTGAAAGTGGGAGGGAGGGAGGAATGGGAGGATGTATGGGATGGGATAGAAAATGAGATGTAATATAAATTATTTTATTTTTCAATAAAAATGTGTTAAAAAAAAAAACCTGGGTGACAATTAAAAAAAAAAAAGTTGCCCTAGACTTGAAATTTTACTTGCAGATAAAGTGACAGGGAAAGCTTGTTACTTCAAAATATAATTAATTACTTATTTTTATTATTATTTCACGTGCATGCATATGAGTGTGCAAGTACATGCATGTGGGTACTCACAGAAGACATAGGAAGGCACTGGCATCGTCACTGGCACTAGAGTTACAGTTCATTGTGAGCTACACCTTCCAGATAGGGATGCAGGGATTTGAACTCTGGTTCTGTGGAAGAGCGTGTAATGCTGAGCCATCTCCCCAACCCAAGAGAACTCTGTAAAATGTGTTCCTCAACTATTCACAGTGAACTACATGAGTTCTCCAGGAGCGGAGAGTGCACAGACAAATGCTAAACCCAAACTGAGCATGTAGTGTGTATTTCAATTAGCTTTCTTGAGTAAAACGACAAGGTAACCATAATATACGCTTTCCTGAATATGGAAAAGATTCCATTTCAATTTTCTGCTCCTTTTCTAGGGAACATAATTGAGCACACTTGTCAGGAAATGCTGTCAATGTGTCAGGCACCTGCTGATAAGTACCAACTGTACAAGTCTTATTAAACTTTAATAACCCAAAGTGGACAAGATGGCTTTCGGGCAAGTAGGTTTTGTTACTGTGTGTTGTGTTTTCTGCACTCTCTTACCAGGTTCTGTATGATGAGTGCAGTTAGGGAGTGGTTCACACTTTATTTAGACAGTTCCTCATCACTACGTAGAGACTCTCCCTAAGATGAGGACCAAGGGCTAGTTATCCTTCCATGCCACCTAGCAAAGTGCTGAGCATGGTGGAACTCAGGGATAAACAGAGTCCACTGGAGAAAACCTGGCACTGCCAGCCTCTTACTCTGCCACCCAACTCAGCACCATCGATATCTGAAAATTGTTTGTGATGTCACTTACTTTACAAGATTATTTCCCTATACTGGATCGGCTAAAATGATGGTGCTACAAATGTCTCCTTGGGTACTATTCTCCAAAGCTCTGGGTCACAGCTACATAAGGGCAAATGGGGGCAGCATGATTCTTACTCTGTTCTATAAAAGATGACATGTAAGGTTTCTACGCTGAAAGCCCTGCTAAACTATGAGAGACCTACGTGCCCTGCTAAAAGCCTAGTGTTCCTTGTCCTTCATGGGAAGCAATGATGGAGTTTTGAAGGAAAAGACGATAATATGTGCATATAGATATTCTTCCTCCATTGCAGTGTTCATGCAGAATTGAAAGCTGAAGCTTGGGCTGGGAGCTTTCGAAAGCATCCAGTTGACAAAGTCTGTGCAAGAGTCGTTCTCATTGTGAAGACAAGGGAGGATTCACAGGCTTTCAGAAAATAGTTCTAGAAAGTTGCTTTATTGATGACTATGCCAAAGTACAGGTTTTAGGGAGGGAAACGAGGTGAATCAAGGACTTAATTAACCGAGTGAATTAACCAAGTCATTTCTAGGCCTAAGGTTATGACAGCAAAGACCTAACAAGTTTAGCTGAATTTGAAGAGAATAGTTCTACACAATCTAAAATGAAATGAAAATTGAAAGCAATTTTTAAAATATGATGCAAGTTTGTTGTTATTGTTGAGTGTGGTGGTATATGCCTGTAAGGCCAGCACTTGGGAAGCTGAATAACAAAGACTTTGTTTGAGGTCAGCTTGGGATACACAGCCTGGGGTACACAGTAAGACTCCATCGGAAGAAGGAAGGGAGGGACAAAAGGAGCTAGGGAGGAAGGAATGGCAGAGGGAAAAGAAAAGCATCTATATGCTTAAATTGAAAACCTTGATTAAAATTAAACATATCTATTTACTTTGAGACATCCAAGGCCCTTTAACGTACTTTCAAGTCACTAGAGATACCATAAGATAAATGACAATTCTTGCGTACTTGGCAGAAAACAAAACAAAACAAAAACTTGTTGATTCCCATCTCATTGTGTTTTGAGTTTTATGAAGTTGGGGGCTTTTGGAAGAACACATTAGCAAATGTTCTCTTGTTGTTTTCTTCTCCTTACACAAACTATTCAGTAATAGAGTCTGAAGACTGTCAATGGATCATTCAGCAATCACAGGTTGATTAAAGCCGGGCATGTGGGACCATGCAGACTCTCACCGCAGTTTACGTGATTTGTCAGCAGATCATCTTTAGTGCGTTGCTCATTTCAGTTGCGAATCTGATTAAGACTTGTACCATTCACAGTTTTGGCATTGTGTCATGACTGTCTACAGTGTGTTTCACAGGCATTAAAATATGATCTTCTAAGGGAATTGATAGCATTTAGCTCCATAGAATGGATGGACAAACTGATCCTACAGGTTAATTTTAACCTAAATGAGGTTTTAAAAAAGTACCAGAACCCACATTTCTAAATCAGAGAGCCTGCATTCAGACTTGAGGTTCCTTAACCACCATGGTGTATCATGTATGCTTAAGAGGTTCAGGTTCATTATATATGTATATGAAAGTGTGGTTTTTGAATATATATAGCAAACTGGCATGTTAGTCATTCATACATTCCTCAATCACTCATTCTTTCCTCACTAAATCTCTCCAGAGTGTCAAGACTATTTTGAGTATTTTGCATATAATAGAGGTTGTAGCCTGATTCTAGATGTTTGTGGAGGAGATAGCATAATGTGAACAGGTACTACAGAATTTTCACAGAGCTCGGAGGGTTTAGGGTGTATGGGAAGTGCAGGTAGGATGCCCTGTAGGACAAGTTAAATGACAGCTTGGAGGTCCTGCAGAGGTCAACGAGACAAAACAGCTTTCCTATGTTCCTGGGGGAGGGGAGCTCAGACGCAATGGCCCCAAGAGGTAATACAAACAGGCCCTAGTAGATGGCAAGAATGAGAAAGGCCACAAGGAATTTCAAGTTGAAGGGAAAGAGAAATGGAGTCAGGAAAAGGAAGGGGATACAAGAAGAGAGGTTCGTCACCTATTCTTTCTCATTTTTATTTTATGTGTGTGGATGTTTGGCCTGCACACAGCATGTCTGTGAACCACTTGTGTGGCCAGATAGCCATGCAGGCTAAAAGAAGGCACTGGATCCCCTGGAACAGATGGTTGTGAACTGCCATGTGGGTGCTGGGAATTGAACCTGGGACCTCTGGAAGAGCTCTTAACCACTGAGTAGTCTCTCTGGCCTTACTTATCCTTTCTGAGATAGGGGAACTAACTGTGTGGATGTGTGTTTGATAACAGAGTTGAAACAGGAAAGCACAATCAAGGAAGGTGCAGCTGAACTTACTAGAGTGATTTGAGGCCCATGTTCTGACTTTGATAGCTATGATAGATTTGTCTTCTCTACTTGTAAAATTGGGGGAAATAGTGCCTGTCTCACAAGAATATTGTCTAGATTAAAAGTTAACAGCCCACTTCTGGACTTAGATGAGCGACAGCAATGAACAGAAGGGCCAAAATATTAAACTTTCATGTTATCATTGCTACCCTCCTCATCTTCATCATCGTCACATTTCTACTCGTTGGCTATAGTCTAAATTATATAATTCTAAAAATTATACTCATTTTATAGCTCCTTGGCATCAAATAAAATGCAATCCTGAGAGAGAGAGAGAGAGAGAGAGAGAGAGAGAGAGAGAGAGAGAGAGAGAGAGAGAGAGCAAGTTGTCAACTATAATATGGTTTGTTTAACACAGTTTCTCTGATACAATTTTGGCACATTAATTCCAAAGGGGCTATATCAAATTGAATCAATTCTGATTTTGTTAAAGTCTTTGAAAGCACTGCTACATCCTACCGATTCAAATGTTTATCTTATAGTAAACAAATGGAAAGCATTTTGGAATTCAATATTTGGTACCTTTCTGATTAGTAAGCAGCAAGAATGGACACGATCAATACTTGGAAGCCCTGAGCAAAATGTATTTATCTCCTCTGTGAATAGATTTCCTGATACTCGTCCCTCCCTCTCCTGCTGCCTGATCTTTCTGGTGCTCTGGACAGTGCTGCCACGTCCTAATGCTGGCTTGGACCACCACAGTCTTCCATTCTTATCCCCCCTGTTCACCATACAGATGCTTTGTCTACATTACCTTTGCCCTATTTCAACCTCCAGTGGCTTTCTGTAGTGGGATGGAATGCAAACCCTCTCTGTGACTCAGAGAAGCCTGCTGAGCTGGCCTTAGGCAACCCCATCTCTCTACTGCTTTCTGCCTGTACTATTCCTACGGCCTGGGCACTCAGCTGTCCTGGAAATACACTGCAAACCCTTTGCTATTTGCAAAATCCCTTTGCTATGCAGGGTTTTCAGTCCCTTCCTAATAGAACATTCTTCTTCCAGGTCTTCACATGATTGGATTCCTTTTATGTCTGCAGATTCTGCCCTCCTCAAAGTGAACTGTCTACCCTTTCCATATAAAGCTATGCTGCCCCTCCCAGCTTCCAGTTATATTTCATCTACTATATGCATGCCAGTTGAAATATTCTTGTGTATTCTCTGCTTGTTTTTTTTGTTTGTTTGTTTTTGTTTTTTGTCTTGTTGACATGATATAGGGACTATTCATTTCAGTTCCTGCGTGAAGTGGAAAAAGGAAGGGCCAAAGTGACTTAAAGTCTTTGCAAATGCTTTTCATTGGTTAGCGGAAGGCATTTCTTTACCTGCCTTTGTTCCTTATGTCCTCAAATCACTCAATAGCTCACTGATTTTTTTCTTTTCATACCTAAATGAAGATAAAATTAGGTTTCACTTGATGCTTCATCGCAAGAAAGTAGTAAATATTTTCATTTTTATAATAAAGACGACCCAATATCAACTTGGAGTGCTGAATGGTATACTCATAGCTATCTAGAGTAACAGCCTTTGGGAAAACAAACAATTTGAGACTAGATACATAGGTGACGCGTGTGCACTCACATACACACACACACACACACACACACACACTCATGGAGAATCATAGTAAAATTGAAGATGCCTTTTTTAAAAGAGCAGGTGGAATTGATGGTGTAAACAGACAGAAGGAACCCTGTAAATGATGTCAACAAAGCTCAGCGAATCTGTGCTGAGCTGCCCTGTTGTTTTTAATATACCACAAAGGTAACCCAATGGGGCCATCTAGAATTCTGCAACCCAGACACGATCTAGGGGAGAAGCATGAGGGACTAAGGACAAAAGTAAACAGTAGTTTTGAAGAAGATATATTTTCTCTAAAGAGTTTTAATTGAGTACTTACTACACTCAGACAGTGAATTAATGACTATATGTGGATATTTTCTCATAAAATCTATGTGAATGAGTACTGTAATATCACACCACTTTAGAAGAGAAAACGGAAGCAAGGTATTTGATTTAAAGTCAGAAGTAAATGAGAAATATCAGACTTGACTTAAGCTTCACATGGAAGTTTCACTGTACTAAATACATGAAAACACTATCCAATCAATTTTGCCTCATTTCAATGGTTTATGGCTGTCATTTCGTCCTGAGATGGGAGAAGAACCAGAAGATAAATCTTCCCTTTTAAGAGCTGCTGCTTTTGCTGCTACTCCAACTCTAAAAGTTAACGGTTCGTCTTAAAACTCAAGTCCTTTTTGTTCAGATTAAATTCTCAGAAGATCTTTAAGGAAATGCTGAATAAATCATGCTATCCTTTTGGTTTGTGGGTGATGGGTGTTTGTGGGTGTTGAATCTATGTCCTCATGCATGCTCAGCACATGCTTGACTGCAGAGGCATATCCTAGCACCTAAATTATGGTACTGCAAGACTCCAAACATTTTGAAACAAATAAAACCAATGAGCCCTATTTGTATGGGTTGCACTGGAACGGTGCTCAAGGATCCGCATGGAAATTCAATGTGATTCCTAGCTGGTCATATGATTAAGGGTATGCAAAGACACTGGACCTACACATAGCCATCAATGACTGACTAACTGGGTAGGGAAATCTATTATTAACTGCTTCCTAATATCCTTTCGGCATATGACTTATCACAATAAAAGGCCACTTTAAATTAATTAATTAATTAAATTCATTAATTTTTCACATAACTGACATATAAATAGTCCTATGTGTCTGAAGTTTCTTTACATGATCTGTTTTTAAATCTAACTTTAAAAAGGAAACACTTTTTCTTACAATCAATGTGCCACATTTTAATCTGCTTCGCTGCTTAACATTACGGTTTATTTCTGTTGATGAAGACTCTGCAGGTATAATAAGTTGTGAAAGTTCACTCCTTAGCACATTATTACTTACCCACATGCCCATTAGTCACTTAACAAACCGATGAGGTGTGGGCATTCTTTATATGTATGTATACAACCACAGGCTATGTGCATTACTAACAAAAGAATTTTCATATCATTGAGAAATTCCAGGTGCCTTTTTTTTTAAATGAGTGGGATGTGTTCATGACTGGAAGATTTGTTTTTTTTTTCTTTTCTTTTCTTTTTTTATTTAACTAATTAATTTATTCAGGTTATATCTAAATTGTTATCCTATCACTTGTATCCTCCCATTCCTCCCTCCCTCCCACTTTCATGCTATTCCCCTCCCCTAGGTCTGTGACTGAGGGGGACCTCCTCCCCTACCATATGGTCATAGGCTATCAAGTCTCATTTTGGTAGCTTGCTGATTCTTTCTCTGAGGGCCACCAGGCCTCCCCACCAAGGGGATGTGGTCAAATATGGGGCACCAGAGTTCATGTCAGAGTAGTCCCCACTCTCCAGATAACTGTGGAGAATGTCCTATCCATGGGCTAGATCTGAGTAGGGTTTCAATGTTTACTGCATGTATTATCCTTGGTTGGTGCAGTCGTTTGAGCAGAACCTCCTGGGTCCCTATCTGCCCATCATGATGTTCTTCTTGTAGGTTTCTAGGACCCTCTGGATCCTTCTATTTCCCCATTCTCCCATACTTGTCCTACCTAGAGTCCCAATAGGAAGTCCTCACATCTATCCCAATCTCCTGGTGCATCACGGGAAGATTTGAACTGAGCTCAAGTGGACATTTTACTGATGACATACTAGCCAATAACATTAATTTGTAGTCCACAGCTTTGGCAATGAATCACCAAATGACTTATGGTATATTATTCATTTGCTAGTAAGACATTTTGAAAAGAAAATTTTAGGCAATGAGTTGAAATATTATCTATTTGTTAAAAAGTATGCTAAAGTAGCTGAATATAGACACAACTAGAAAATAAAATATCTTCACTAAACCTGAACTTTTTTTTTTTGTTAGAAAGTGTTTGCAAAATAAGTTTATATTTTCTCTATCAAATCCATTTCAGAACAGTCATGGGATGGCTTAGCTCAGGCTTTTGCTAAAAGTCTATCCTGGGTTCACAAAAATATGCAAGACTCACTATAATTTGTATTCCTGCTCAAACATTATGCTAATCAACTGAATACGTCCCACTGTTCCAAATCTGGGCCGAATCTATGAAAACATTGTGGTTAGTATCAAGCTAAATTTGATGCAACAAACATTTCCAGAATGTTCACTAGAATTCAATATATTCTCTTAGTTTTGTAAAATCCATAAATATGTATAAAGGGAATGTTCTGCTCTCTTGGACTTAAACTTTTGTGAGGAAGATAAACCCAGAACAAACTCTGATACAAAATGTAAATATGGTTTGGCCTTCACTTAGCATCAGGAAGACTGATAAACGCAATGAATGCAGAGTGGGGACTAATGATAGTTCCTTCCAGTGTGAGCTTGAAGGGTCTTCTAGGAAGAAGTAGCTTTTCAGTAGAGGACTGAGGAACTTGGGGGTAGGCCTGGAAAAACAGAATGTGCTGATGAACAATGAACAAGAGTGCAGAACGTTTCCATGACTGCACAGTGATGTGAAAGGCAAGGGAAGTTAGGGCCAGGTCCATGATGACTATGTAACTCAAAGATCTAGTCATTAGTAGATTGAAAGACACTGCTTCTGGTGGACCAACTCCCCTTTCTACAAGTTCTAGCATCTTTGCTTTTACTTAAGATAGAATTTAAAATTAGAATTTTGAAACAGACATTCTATTGCAATAGAATACGAAGCTCAATTAACTTGTGCAGTGACTATTTCAATGGCATCAAATAAAATTTAATTTCTATGATTGGGGAGATCTGGTGCTGATAGAAAGATAGCATTGTCTTTGTATAGAAGTGAGACTAAGTGACACAAAGGGGACATGCTAGAAGCACGTTCCTGGATGATTTGGCATTACCAAATGGAAACTGTGAAAACATGCTCAATAGTTCAGATCCAAGAATTTGCTTCTCAAAGTGCTATATTCACATATTAATTTATTTCCCCTGTGTGGCTCTAAACATCCAAGCGCACTGTTCATGTCAGAGGGAACATTAACTCTGAGTTTGTTTGTAGAACAGAAACAACACTTGATGCCAAAGTTCAAGCCTTCTCTCCAGTGGCTGCTCAGCCCATGAGTTCCAGCAATCCTCTAGCCTGGATGATGCCATGGCCACAAATGCTGCATATGAACATTTCCACCCCCAGAAGCTCTGAAAACCTACCATTCTCACACCATTTTCAAAGGCTTGTCGGGTGAGGGGAGCGGGCCCATCCACAGTCTTGCCATCGTCATCAGGGCCCCAGCTGGCACTGTAGATGTGCACATGCTGTGGGTTGTAGCTGACAGATTTTGCTTCCACCATGTCTGTGACATCACCATCCAGCATTCTCACACCTTCAAAGCAGAAAGGAGCAAGTCTGTTACTTATCTCCATTAGAAGACACCTACACAGCCCACTTAGACAATTTTGGGGAAGAAAGAATACATTAAATACTTTAAAAATATTCATTCATTCATTCATTCTGTGTATGTCTGCCTGGGTTTTATGTGTGACATATATGTACAAGTGTGGGAAGCTGAAGCTCCTGGCAACCTGCCAGGCAAGATGACTTGCAATTCTGCTCCTTATTTGGGTTGTGGGCCGTGCTTTGCTCTAATGTATGCACCCCGCCTTGTCGGGAACCAATTGGAGCTACCGACGTTAGAGCTGCTGATTGGGTGAGGCAGATGGTATAAAAAGGGGTGCTGGGGTGTTGGGGAGGAAGAAGGAAAAGAAGAAGCTTGCTGAAAAGGTTCCTGAATAAACTGCCTGGAGAAGAACGTTCTGGTTGCGTCCTTATTTTCCGCTGGCCGGAAGGGTCGCGACAAGTGGTGGTCCATACGGGGACCCTTGTCATTTACGAGCGCTCAGAATTCCTGGTGGTCAGGGCAGTCGACTGGTAAGTTCCTTGGTAAGGGACAGACAAGCTAAGTTCTCGGATACAGAGAATATAAGGTTCCGGTTAGGACTATAAAGACTTGGTACGAGCGATAAAGTTCCCTGGTAAACAAGGGACGAATGAGGTTCTCAGGTATGGAGGCAATAAAGTTCCGGTTAGGACTATAAAGACGAGCAATAAGGCTCCCGGTAGAGGACGAAGTGAAACAGAAAGTAAAATGGGAAATTCACCATTCACACCTGTGTGCGTTTGGCCTCCCTTTCTTTTTATGGTTTATGGTGGTGGTCATTCGGGAGCCTGGATCCAGTGTTCCCCCAATGCCTGCTTTTGTGCTTTGTGTTGGGATGCTACCCAGTGCTCCTCTGCTGTGGTTGCCTGTGTGCCTGGATTTGTTCCCTGGCCTGTGGAGGCACCCTCAGCTGTGACCTTGTTTGGAGCCAAGGGAGATTTCGGTATCACTGCAGCTATTGCCGCTGCAATAGCTGTTTCTGCCA
The DNA here is from genome assembly GCF_903995435.1 of Acomys russatus. Taxonomy (NCBI): domain Eukaryota; kingdom Metazoa; phylum Chordata; class Mammalia; order Rodentia; family Muridae; genus Acomys; species Acomys russatus. Next base: position 37,828,860 of record NC_067141.1, read on the forward strand.
CAACGGCTACCGCTGCTGCTGTGGCCCTTACTTCTACTGTGCAGACTGCTTCTGCAGTGAATAATATGTCTGCTAGTGTGGCCACTGTGCTAGACACTCAGCAAAATATCAACTCCCACCTGAGAGCAGGCATTACTTAATCAGTGTGTGGACCTGCTGCAAGACCAGGTGGAGGTGCTTGCCGAGATAGCCCAGCTTGGATGTCAATGGAAGTATTCGTGTCTCTGTGTAACATCTATCCCCTTTAATAACATATCCCATTCTGCTAACTTGTCCAGACAATTGTCTAAGTATCTTACAGGTAATTGGACCGGAGAATTTGAATTCCTACTAAAAGAACTGAGGACTTCAATTGTTCACATCAATCCCACATGAGTTGACCTCACCATGGCTACCGACCTTTCACATTGGATTGTTCAAGCCGTGGGCCATCTCCAGGAATGGGTGGGCATGGGGGCATTGGGCCTGTGCCTCATTCTTATCAGCTGCCTTGCGTTCTGGTTTATGTGCCGATTGCACATTCAACAACAAAGAGCAAATGCCATGGTTGTCCAAGCTTTGCAGCCCTAGAGGATGGTCAATCTCCACAGATTTGGCTTGGTTATATGAAGGATCTATGAGCAGTCCCCCAGATCGTCACGCTCAGGATGCAAGGCTTAGCACTGCAGGGATGGCGCTGCATGAAGACCAGCGTCATCCTGAGGAGCATGTTTGATTGCATACGGGTTAGTGTCCCAGACCCCGTCTCCAGGAAAAAGGCACTGGGTTGGGTGTGGCCAAGCCAGACTCCCTGAGTGGGGTTTGGCTGGGCCATTACAATCTCCCATTTTGACAACTGGAGATCAGACCTCTACTCCCGCCTGTTGCGTTTTAAAATAAAGAAGGGGGAACTATGGGAAGCTGAAGCTCCTGGCAACCTGCCAGGCAAGATGACTTGCAATTCTGCTCCTGGCTGGTAAACAAGTCCTTATTTGTGTTGTGGGCCATGCTTTGCTCTAATGTATGCACCCCGCCTTGTAGGGAACCAATTGGAGCTACCGACGGAAGAGCTGCAGAGGATATAAAAGGGGCGCTGGGGTGTTGGGGAGGAAGAGGAAAAGAAGAAGCTTGCTGAAAAGGTTCCTGAATAAACTGCCTGGAGAAGAACATTCGGGTCGCGTCCTTATTTTCCGCTGGTCGGACGGGTCGCGACATACAAGAACCCTCCAAAGTCAGAAGAGGGCACTGAGTCTCCTGGAACTGGAGTTACAGGAAGTTGCAAACTGGGTGTGGAGAAGAGTGTAAGAGAAGCAGGCACTCTTACCCATCTTCCTGTTCCAAGACTACATTTTAACTACGCTTCAGTGAGCATTTTCCTGGCATAAAGGTAGCACACTTTGCAGAAACTAGCCTATCTTGAGGAGAAAGGAGGTTTCACTGTATATAAAAAAAAAAATTTGCTCAAAATTTTTTATTGTCTCTATCCATTTTCCAAGGTTCTAACTCTTGTTTTCCTTTTTCCCTCTCAATCAATCCACCATCCTAAATTTATCTCCATTGGATAACTTGGACTCATCGTTGTAGAAATCGTGTAACTTTTGCAGTTTCATCAAAGTTGCCAAGTTGTCAAGTTAGCTTAGTCTCATTTCCTACATACCCCGGAATCTTAGACCCATATAAACTTACTGTATTTCTTTGTGCCAAAGCTATTTACAAATAATGGGTGAGAATGAGTTTAACACTTCAAATAACTCCCAAGAAGTTTTAACAGTATTTGGTCATTAATCTTCATTTGTGTGCATTCCTACCAGACAGAAATCCAGTATTAACCCTAGGTTTTTCAAAAACAGTCCCTAACATACTGAGAAATAAATTATATATCAAATGCCAACTTTCCCTTTTTATTCTGTATTTGGCCATTTACAACAAGAATATAACTTCTAATCATTTAGTTAAAGAAAAGTTTGCTTATACTAGATATCATCATTGAGTTACATTATTTTAAATTTTAAAAGTTTTATTGTGTGTGTGTGTGTGTGTGTGTGTGTGTGTGTGGTACCAGAGGAGGCCAGAGGGGGATGTCAGAGTACCTGGATCTAGAGTTTACAGATCACTGCTGAGTCACCATATGGTGCTGGGAATCAAACCAGAGTCCCCGAGAAGAGCACCCAGTGCTCTTGTCCAGTGAGGTTCTTCTCTAGCCTGGGCTCCTTATTTTAAAATTGTGCCTTCACAGGATGAATTTACTTTGAAGTAGAGCTTTGCTTTCCCAGCAGGATCTCAAGTTTTGTAAATGGTTATCAAGACATGGATTTAAATGTAAAATCCCAATGTAGGCTATCTTAGAGACTATGAGGCCTGTGTTGACAACCGTCAGGGAAACAAAACAAAACTAACAAAACAAAATAACTTTGGGAGGAACAGTATCTCTGCATTAAAAAATAAATTTAACTTTACAAAATTTTTAAGTTAAGAAAAATAGAATTACTGAATAAGAGTATATATATGTGTATATATATATATGTATATATATATATATATATATATATATATATATATATATATATATATAATAACAACTATTAAAATTCTAGCTCATTTTCTTCATCTAAAGACCACATTTTTGGTTAGTTTAAAGCAATTTAATTAATATGACAGGTATGAAATAAAGGTTATTATGTTCTTTAATATTTTTATGAAAAAACATGAAGAAAAGACCCAGGATATTCTAGCACCAAACAGCATTATTTCCACTGAGCATTTCTAAAGATGGCGTATTTTATTGCTATGCCCGTGTTCATCCTCATTGGCTCCTTGATTAGGCCAATAAGACAGACTTCCGAGTGCACTTGCAAAGGCTCTCCTGCTAAAGCTGGCCCAGCAATTAGAGCGGAAAGAGTAACTAGCTTGTGTCTGAGTGGTGCCTGACAACAGATCGGGGCTTGCGTGCATAATTAGAAGGAGTATGCCATCCTAAGTGCACAAGCAAACACAAAGCTTGTGTTGCTGGTGAAACTGAGACTGGGTTGTCAGACTCTAGCTTTTGCAGCCTTCTGGGCAGGGCTCACACGGTGACTCTTCAGGGATCTTCCTGGCTTTAGTCTGAGACTAGAATATAATTCATCTTCTCTTTTCTGAGCCTTTCAGGCTATTGGACTAAGCAGCTATTGGGGGTTCTGGGTCATAGCCAGTAGTCAACATGGGACTATCCAGCCATCAATTATGTAAGATGATTTGATAATCCTCCTTTTCCTCTTAGTACACCAGCCCACAAAACTTAATTGTGCATCTATATGTATATGGATACATGTGCATTTTCTATTGGGTCTTTTCTTCTGTAGGACTCTTGCTCATAAGTCACCTGTCTATAGTTTTATTTTTTAATATTTTTAATTAACACATACAGTTGCATATAATTCTGGATTATTATAGAATATTTTTACTTTTGGATCTTTTTATCATTTTGTGTTGTGGTGTTGGTTTGTGTATATATGAATGCAGGCATGTATGCATGTGTACGTTCATGTGTGTGTGTGTGTGTACGTTCATGTGTGTGTGTGTGTGTGTGTGTGTGTGTGTGTTTGTAGGCCTGAGGTAAATGGCATCCTCAGTTACTTCCTACCTTAATTTTTGAGGCGGAGCCTCTCAGTGAACCTACAGATTACAGATTTGGCTGGGCTGCCTAGACAAGAAGCCCCAAGGAGCCTCATGTCTCTACTTTTCCCAGGACTAGGATTACACTCACACATGCCCACGCTTGGTTTTCTACATATGTGTTGAAGATACAAAATCAGGTCCTCAAGTGTGGGGCAATGAGCACTTTGCTGAGAGAGCTACCTCTCCAGCTCCCACTCTGAGGTTTCTCAGAGCAGATGTACATCATCAAGTTATGTAGAGGTGAAGTCTGGGGACAAAACACTTTAAAAATGATGGGATGGAAAATGTCTTCTGCAAGGTCATGGGCTCTGTTCTGTGGAAGCAGGTAGCCTAGGACGATGTTCAGCATGTACAGAGTCCTGGACAGCCACTGATTGCTTCCCGTCACAATGAATGAGTAAAGCTGGTCTACACTCTTTTGGAGCAAAGGCAGGCGTATGACGTCATCTTGATACTTTGTATTCAGAAGCATCCTCCAGTAGAGTGGGGTCTAAATTAAACATCAGAGTTGCCCCCAAATAACCAACTAGAGTGTCCAGGTGAGAATGTGAAAGCGTCAGTATAAGGCCTGAACTTGGGTTTTTCTGTCACACAGTTTATGTGCCTGCGAAATCATTCCTGTTATGACTTCTTCTTTTTTTTTTGGCTGAAAATACTTAGGGAATTTCCTATTTGGTCAAGATTATAGGTTACTTCTTCTTTTCTAATTCTAAATGCCCTCAATCTGAGGAATCAAGTTCCAGTTCAGAATGTTCTTATTTAGCATGTTTTTTTTTTTTTTTTTGAGTCATCGCCATACATTCATCTTCTAAATAAAGTCCAGGTAAGCTTGGTCTGCAGCTATGAGAGAGTTCAGAGTTCATTCACTTCTTCCCTCCTGGTCAGAATGCTGGGTGTGGAATGGAATGTCATCACTGGAATAGAGAAAAGAGGATGTAATCCCCTGGGAGTGGTGATTGTTGTGGTACCCAGGCAGCCTTGGTTCTGCCTCTCCTGGGTGAGCAGGGGGCTCCAGCATTCTTGTCACACGGCAGGAAAAGCCTCTGTCTATATCAGAGTAGATGCCCTGAGTGCAGCTATGGGACAATAAATTGTCAAACCGACAAATTAAGGGGGAAAATAAAGAAAATAAATTGTTCAGACATTCTGACATTGCTGGCAGTCAGGGGAATCTCAGGAACATGCTAGAAGCACAGCTAAATAAGGTTCCTCTGTATATAGCTTTGTTTTGATGACATCAGTTTCCCACCATCAATTGGGGTCCAAAAATATGGCATGGGAGAATCTAGAAATAAACAATTCATGCTTTTGGTAACATTTCTTGCAATATTTTGTTATATCTGTTCCATTTTATTGGTTTGTTGTTAGCTTCCTGTTACGCTCAATCTGGAAGATGGATGACCACAGGCATTTATGTAAGACAAAACAAGGCAATACAGAGAGACCTGTGAACTGTCTGCTTGAAGCAGTCATCGGGAGCCTTGGATGAGGGGCGACTGTTACACTCTAAATGTTTCATACTATTATCATGCAGGAATGCCACTCTTTAGTTTTAGAGGAACTATTTGGTAGCAAATAGGGCATTGAAACAAGGTATTCACACAGCTGCCAAAGTCTGCAGTATCTTATGACATCCTTTAGCTTACCTAGGGAAGCACCTTCAGGCCTAATGAAGAAGGTGCCAGGGCTCATTATGCTGTCTGCCCATTTGTGTGGCAGTGGCAGTAATCTTTATCGTAACAATGATTACAAGGGGGAAGTTGGAGTCTACTTTTTCAATACTTTGATTCATACTGTGTTGGCTAGATCTTTATAATAAACATATGTGTCTGAGTATGATTATATGTGAGCATATATACATATATACACAAAAGCATGTGTATACATGTGCATCTATCCATCTGTCATATCTCTATCATCTATCTAGCTATCTAGATATCTATTTATCTATCTATCATCTACCTATCTATCTTCTACACACACACACACACACACACACAATCTGGACTTATGGGAAGAGTATCACTGCATTATGGAATTATAAGAGGAGATTTTTACCATTTAGCATTTTAGTTACAATTAAAAGGCACATTCAAAAGCTTAGGCACCATATACTGAAGCATAAAAGGATTTTCTGCTCTGAGGATGTTTTAAAATGCCTCTTTCATAGAGATAGTGTGGTTTGATATTTTTCTTGCTAGTTCTTTATGATCCAGGTACCAATTCCAAGTTAGTAAAGGCATCAACAGAACACATTTCTGTGGTCAGTACTGGGTAACTCCCCACCCCCAAGTCTGTTTAGAAAAAAAACCAACTGTATTGTTGACACATTGAGGGTCTTATAGCAAGTGTCTACTGGTGTACTGAATATCATCTTTAACATGGTTACTGTGCTGCAGCAGCAGTTGCGCCCTGTTATGCACAGAGATGCCCACTGCTAGTTTGAAATGGAGTCTGAAAGGCAGTTAGCCAAGTGCTTCCTGGCTCCTGTGTATATATCCCTGGAAGTGTCCCATACCTCCAATCTTGGCGTTGAAAGCGATTCCAACGGTGCAGTGAGAGTTGTTTGCAGCGGCTGCCACTTCTCCAGCACAGCGGGTCCCATGCCTGCAGCAGAACAGACACAGTTTCTAAAGTAAGATGCTTGGTTCTCACCAGCTCTATGCGTCACTGCCAAAGTGGTGAAGAAAGTATCCAGCTGTAGGTGGTTCAGGAACTTCTTACCCAAGTAGCACCAAGCTTGTCTGTGGCAAATTATTTAGCACTTTATCATGTGACTTGGGTTATATTCTGATGATATTTAATGTTGATATCTAAATTCACTCAGTTTCCAACAAAAATGTATTATCTACAGTGTAGTATGCTACTTAATTGCAAAAATATTACATAAAGTAAGTATTTCTTATTTTCTGTTATTTGTTTGTTTGTTTTTTGTTTATTGAGACAGAGTTCCTCTGTGTAGCCTTGTAGACCAGGCTAGCTGTAAGATGTCTGTGTGTGTGAATGCATGCATGTGTGAGGTGTCTGGTGTCCATTTCTGTCTTCATTTTAGAGATGAGAACACCCAGAGGGATTTGAGATGTAAGGATGTCTGTGGAAAGTGTAGAAAGTGCCCCCAAGTTACTAGCTCTCAACCTTTGAAATTCTATTCCACTGTTTCTTATTTTATATTATACCTGTTATGGCCCACTTCCCATGAGATAGAATTAATGTCTTTCTGACTATAAACAAGCAAGCTACTGGTATACAGGTTTGTTTGCTAAAAGAGATATTCTTTACTGCTCCTTTCACTCAGTAATGCCATGAATATATTTCTATACAAATATTAATCTGGATATGTTAGTGGCTACTAATACACTAAATTATCCTTTATATTGTTGATTAAATAATGTGATTATGAACTTATTTGGCTATATAAACACACATATACATGTACAAATTCTTTTAATGTATTCTTTATTCCCAGAATGTTACCCAGTTTTTTACTAATATGAACAAAGATATGAACAATTTCGAGCATATATATCATTTACCAATTGAAGACAATTATAAGAAGTAGACTTGCTGGACCAAAGAGTACAGTGGATAGAAATTGATAACACTATGTGAAAACAATATAACTACACTACATGAACATGCCCAATTAATATTGGGACAGGGTTGTGGAGATGACGCAGTTAATAAAATGCTTGCTATGCAACCATGAAGACTTGAGCTCAGATCCCTAGCACCTATATGGAAATGTCAGTAACACTAACATGTGTTTGTAAGGCATGTCTCTAGAGTGTGCTAGCCAGCCTTTCTAGAGAAATCCACACATTCTGTATCCAACAAGAGACTGTCTCAAAAAATAAGGTAAAAAGATATCAAAGAAGATACTCAACAGCTACTGAGCCTACACACACACCCCACCCCACCCCTCCCCACCCCTCCCCCACAGGTCAGTATATCTACAGTGTATTCATGTGATGCATGTGCCAGAGAGAAAAAAAAAGAGGAAGGAGGAGAGAGAGAGAGAGAGAGAGAGAGAGAGAGAGAGAGAGAGAGAGAGAGAGAGAGAGACAGAGACAGAGACAGAGACAGACAGAGAGAGACAGAGAGAGACAGAGAGACAGAGACAGAGAGACAGAGAGAGACAGAGACAGAGACAGAGATAGAGGGAGCGAGGCATGGGGAACATCTTTGGAAGTACTTATTCATTACCTATAATTGTTTTATGAACAGCTTTTCTGAAGCCTTGGTCCAAATTTCTCACTGCCTTTCCTGTCATATCTTTTGTAAAAATGTCTTCAAGTTTGAGAACTGTTGTTTTCACTGAAGAAAATTTCAGGCTGTCACACCCAGCATTTAATTTTGATAGACTGATAATTATCCTTCCCTGCTAATACACTTTTGTGTGCTTGGTGTGTGTGTGCGTGCCATGATGCATGTGCACAGGTCAGAGACAATTGTGGCATTGTGCCCCCCTATTTACCTTTATGTAGGTTCTCAGGATCGAACTCAGGACTACAGTTTTGTGCATGAAGTCTATTTACTTTCTGAGCCAACTCATTGCCCTGGTCATACCACTTTAATTATTTTTCTTTCTTTCTTTTTCTTTTTTAGTACCTGGATCTTTTTACTTACTTAATTAACTAATTCAGATTACATCTCAATTGTTACCCCATCCCTTGTATCCTGCTGTTCCTCCTTCCTTCCTGCTTTCATCCTATTCCCCTCCCCTATGTCTGTGATTGAGGGGGACCTTCTCCTCCACTATATGGTCATAGGCTATCAAGTCTCATCTTGGTAGCCTGCTTATTCTTTCTCTGAGTGCCACCAGGCCTTCCCACCACGGGGAAGTGGTCAAATATGGGGCACCAGAGTTCATGTCAGAGTCAGTCCCTGCTCTCCACTCAACTGTGGAGAATATCCTGTCCGTTGGCTAGATCTGAGAAGGGGTTCGATGTTTCCTGAAGTATTGTTCTTGGTTGGTGCAGTAGTTTGAGCTGAACTCCTGGGCCCAGATGCACCCATCATGATGTTCTTCTCGTAGGTTTCTAGGACTCTCTGTATCCTTCTATTTCCCCATTCTCCCATACTTCTCTCACCTAGAGTTCCAATAGGATGTCCTCACAACTATCCCAATCTCTTGGTAAGTGAAGGCTTTCATGTGACATGCCTCTTGGGCTAGTGTGCAATTATAAGTGAGTACATACCATTTGAGTCTATCTGCTTCTGGATTAACTCACTCAGTATGATCATTTCTAGTTCCACTTTAATTATTAAAAGAACAATTATTTCTTCTGTGAATCTCCCTTGAGGCCAGCCATTGCTAAGTCTCAGTGCTCTTTAGGTTCTTGTTGAATATTACCTCATGACATTATTTTTATTCAAATTTCTAAGGCTCTTGTGAGCTCATTGTTCAAAATTCTGTTGTATTGATCATTAACTAATTCTGAGTGTTGCATGACTACAAATGAGTACAATCCAGCCTTCTTAAAGCCTCTAGCACATGGACTACATATAATTTTTATATTTAAAGTGTATATGTGTAGTTTTAAAAAACACATTTAACACTTAATTACCTCACAATGTAAGGGTATAATTTCTTAACAAACTGAATTTTGAAATACTTAAACAATGACTGTGTCCACAGTCAGTGTTAGCAAATGCTCAGAAGCTGGTGTACTCTATACATTCTCCAATTGTTCCTGTATGCCCATTGTGTCACACCTACTTAATATTCTGGGCTTATTAATGTTTGGTGCAGCTCAATCTATTTTGTTAAATTTAGTGCAGAACCATTACCCTTCTTAGTGAAATCTATATTTTAGGGATACGTTATAATCCTCAATAGCTCCCATAATAAAAAAAATCTGACTATATTTAAATCACTTCCTACTTTATTTTATGCTAATACTAGTTACAGCTCTTAACATGAATGTTTCTTTTTCCTAAAGCTAAGATATTTTTCACTAGCCTGGCATGGTGGCACTTGCCTTTAATCCAAGAACTAGAGAGGTAGAGGGAGGTTGAGCTCTGTGAGTTTGAGGCCAGCCTAGTGTGCACAGTAGATGACACAGTAAGCCTGAGAAAAGCCAGAGCTGCATAGTGAGAACCTTCCTTGAGCAAAACAGAACAAAGACATATTTCACTAGAGGGGAAGCCCGTTTAGGGTAACTGCTTATTGATACATCCCTGTCCAGTGTTGTTACTTTCAGTCAGAACATTCTCTTACCAGCTGGTCATCCTAGGAAGTCAGTCACAGAAACTGCACAACAGGACATGTGAAGTCATCTATACTATTTTCTTCTTTTCACAAACAACGCACACTTTAAGACTGTCTTTCCTCGGGGTTGCCCATGTCTCATTCCCATGTCTAAGCCACACACGACCGGAGTTATTGGTTTTGTTTTCTTAACCCTAGAAATTACCATTGCTGTCACGACTCCAAACAATGCTTGTTTAGTTACAAACACACTTTCTGTTTTACTTCCCTTTGCAGTTTCTGCTTCCTTCTGGAATCTTTGATGTCCAGCTCAAAGTCTTTGGTTTCCTTCAGAAGAATGACTTGCTCATGGCAGAAATTACATCCATTCAATAATTCTTGACTTCCTCCTACCACCTTACAGATGCCAGTCCACTGCCTGCCACCACCTTACAGATGCCAGTCCACTGCCTGCCACCACCTTACAGATGCCAGTCCACTGCCTGCCACCACCTTACAGATGCCAGTCCACTGCCTCCCACCGGCTACTGTTTCTGGCAGAGGATTACTCATCTAGACAATCTGGTTTGGGGCGTTTTGTATCTTTTTCTTAGAAATATCTTAGAATGAAATTCCGTAGAATTCTTATACTGGCAATATTTAATTCTGCAGAGTGCCTAGCTATTTTCTCCAAAAGCTGTCTTTTTATCATTCTTTTCCCTTTCCCCTTTTAGGGTCAAATGAATTGTCAGTTTATATATATATATTTTTTTATTACTTTAGTGGATAACCTCTGAGACCTCGAAACTCTCTCTTAATATATTACATTCTGTATAACTCTGTCGGCTCTGTATTCCACCTATCTTATCTTCAGCCATGGTGAATTTTCTATTTCATCCATTCAAGGTGGATTCACTTCAATTTCTACTTCACTTTTTTTGAAACAAAGTTTCTCTCCGTGTGTAGCTTTGGCTGTCCTGGACTCACTTTGTAGACCAGGCTGGCCTCGAACTCACAGCGATCTACCTGCCTCTGCCCCCTGAGCGCTGGGATTAAAGGCATGCGCCACCACCATCCAGCTCTACTTCACTTTTTAAAGTTTCTTTAACATTTACAAAATCTGTTTAGTTGATTCTGGTAATCTTTTACTGCAATTTGATATTCATTTCTTTACACATATAAATTAAACACAAGAATTGTAAAATACAAAAATCTAATTAAATTGTCATTTTTTGGGGTAGCGTTGCTTGCACTTTTGTCTTTGTGCATTCTCTGATGCTCCTGTGGAAAGTTCATTCTTCCAAGGAACGTTTTTAATTTGATTCTGCAGATGCTTGGTGGTGAGCCAACACAAGTAGTAAAAATTACAGGTGTGATTCAAAGTGTTGTTAGCATTCTTAAAAGCTATACACCCATTTGTTTTCTTGTGCTATTTGTTACCTAATTTGAGGAAGTCCAACATAACTTCTGTCAGCTCATTGCCTATATTGTTCTTTCTCCATTAAGGTGGTGAAGATAATACCTTATGGTTCCATTTTATCTAAGAGTTATTTTTCTTGCCCTACTCAATTATACTCTCTTTGTCTTCCATTTCTGGGTTTTCTGAACTACATCTCCTATCTGGGCTAGAGCTGGTGCTCACCAGAGACAAGCATGCACCAGGTGAGTCTTACATACTTGTATCTTCTCAGAGAAGTGCTCATGGCATCCCACTAGCCTAGTTTACCTCAAAGAGTTCTTAAGTATTACCCTGGGAATTTTGGAAGTACTATAGTAGGAGAGATAATGTTGAATGTCTGTTTTCCCACACCAGTTAAAATGGAAGAAACAGCTCTGTTCTGCATTCCTCAAATATAACAAAGGTTGGCATCAATTGCAGCCATCTTTAATGTACAGAGAGCACTCTTGATTGACTATTTCCTCACAGTGAAATTTTCTTGCAAAGATTTCTTTTTATTGTTCTTCATAGGTATATATAAATAATTTTCAGGTGAAGTTATCTGAGGTGAATCCCCTTTTTCCTGCTTACACACACTTAAAATATCCATTAGGTAATAAGCCACAGTATAATGTTCCCGACAGTGCAAATGATTAGTTAAACTACATTTAAAGAGCCCCTTAGCTTTGGATGACAATGATGGCTTCCCCCCAAAATACCAGTGATATTTTTACTTTTACATCTTAGTTAGACTCAGTATTTTGACATGGATTTACAACAATCATAGAAGAATAATTATCGTCATGACTGGTTTGAAGTTCAAGTGTGTGAGGAAGTCTCTGATGAACAGGGGTCAGCAACATTGGAAATGTCATGTCAGTTAAACACCAAAGTCAGAGACTCAAGCTGGTTTTTCAGCTGTAATTTTGTTCAAAAACCAGGATATGTGCATTAGTGTTTTAGCATAATGAAAATAACTGTCATCTAGAAAATATACTCCAAATTATACTATAGCATAAAGAACACCTAAATAAGAACTTTAAGGCATAAGCAGTGAGGAATCCTTAAAAATCAGATGCTATTACACTCCTGTGCACATTCATGGTTCTACCACACTCTATTGTGAAACTCCTGAAAAATAAGCCAGATACACATATTATAATGGACCTGTATACTAATAACTTGACTTAAAAGAAACCAGATGCCAAAATAAATAAATAAATAAATAAATTGGGTATGGGCACACAATCATTTAAAGGTATTTCTCAGTGGGTCAGTTATCTAACTCTGGGGCATTTTCTTCTTCTTTCTGTCTTTCTTTTTCTTTCTTTCTTTCTTTCTTTTTTTGTTTTGTTTTGTTTTTTGAGACAGGGTTTCTCTATGTTATCTTAGCCATCCTGGAGTTTGTAGACCAGGCTGGCCTCGAACTCACAGTGATCTGTCTGCCTCTGCCTCCCGAGTGCTAGGATTAAAGGTGTGCACTACCACTCCCGACTTCTGGGGCATTTTCATGATCCTGGTAAGTATGAAACATTTTGTTACATAATTTCCCCTGAATGGCGAATTTAAGCTCAAAACAATCTTGACATAAAAACCATGTTATTCTTGGGTCTACTTCTCTTTATTACCAAGTTTTATCATCTACTCTACCCAGTTCCTTACAAAGATCCAATGTAATTAAAGGGCTCAAGACATTTCTACTGAGCTGTTGGAAAGTCACATGAGAGCACCTGCTAATTAATGTCTCTATATTGTGAACACATGAAATGAGGTGAGGTGGATGTGCAGCGTAACTTACAGAGTGTGCTGTGTAAGCTGGGACTGTCCTCCCCTTCCTTCCCTTCCTCCCTGTCCGCTCAGCACACTCCTGAGTGAACATCACTCCTTCCATGGGAGTTAGTCAGGTTAGAAATCCTAATTTACATGACTTTTCACAGACCTTAATGTAAGATTGTGAGCGAGCTCAGCAATGAGCCAGAAATGAGGATGTATGTGGATGCACCTGCCATCACATCTCATGGAAGAGAAAGTTACATGTGTAGGAATCCACAAAGCCAAGTGGCTAAACCACTGCTGTCTGCTTCCTTTCCCTCCAATCATCCACAGACCCTGCTAAGCTCCACCAATGCTCTTCCTGTTTGATATCTGCCATATCCATTTTTTTCTTGCAGGTGTTCATTTTGTATAAATCATAGAGAAAATCATATATTTCAAAAGCCTTCTTAGAGGGAGAAGAGACAGCAAGTTATAGGGAAATGTCCTCCACCACACAGTTCTAAGACTATGGTCTCAACTTTTGTGGTCACATGTGATAATACTATATTTATATTGTACTCATTTTTAATCTCACAGTGAAGTTGCAGGGATTTCTCTTATTTTCCAAATGGAAATTATTATCTTGGCAGATGGTAAGTGGTAGGCATGAAACATGGGAGGACCAGAGTAGCTCAGAGTGTCCTGGGTGTATAACTACAGCTTTTCAGTATCCCAGCCACTCCCCTCCCAAAGCCATCCCATTCCTCAGATTCTGAATGGAGACCAAGACTTTTCACTTGTTTGCCCACCATCCTACTCTCTCACTGAGCTAATGCTCTGGATAACAGATAACAAGAGTATTTGATTGCATTGGAAAAAAAATAACCAACCTCATTATCATAAAACACAGGCCTAGACTTAAGCCATTTTCCCCTCTACCCTCTATCCACCATAACCTACACAAGTAATGTATTCACTGTTAACAGAAACAATATAAAAACTTATATTAGCCCACATCGAAAGAATAAAGAAGTTGTTTTGTTTATCAGAAAACCTAATTCTTAGGGCTGGAGAGATGGCTCAGTGGTTAAGAGCACCACCTGCTCTTCCAAAGGTCCTGAGTTCAATTCCCAGCAACCACATGGTAGCTCATAACCATCTGTAATGTGATATGGCGCCCTCTTCTGGCTTGCAGGAGTACATGCAAGCAGAGCACTGTATACATAATAATAAATAAATAAATCTTAAAAAAAAAAAAAAAAAGAAAACCTAATTCTTTGCTGTGCTTCTGCTATTTTCTCAGACAGGTTTCATGGATTGATTAAGTATAACAAAAATGCCACACTGGCACACATGGATGTGTGTATGCAATACTGACCAGGACAGCGGGCCTCCTCCGTAGCTAGCTTTCCTTCTCAGTAACCACCAGTCTACACACTAATGGACTGATCAGGACAATGGAACAGGCTCTGGCTTGGCTGCTGCTTAGTATTTGAGATCTGCATCTGTTATGGGTTTTTCGTTCCCTTCTTGGCTTTCAGTGATCAGTTTTCTATGTGCTACTTAACTTGGTTTCTGTGAAGTAAATGGTTGGTGCTTGTCTGCATCTCCTTGTGACTCTTTGATGTTGTTCCTTTCCCTCTGAGGCCAACAGGAGTCTGAAGCCCTGTTCTCCAATCTCTCCTAACCTCTTACAAGAGAGTTCTCTTTTAGTGTTCTTAAACAGTCACCTACTCGTTTTTATTCCCTGTAACTAGAGCTTTAGAAACAACTTAATGTCATTTGCTCCCATAAACTGAGGACTGAGGGGTTGTCTCATGAGCCTTTTGACAATGAATAGACAGGAATTACTCATTCCTGCAGACTCAATTTTAGGTCTGTTCCCTGTGAGCTAAGAATGAAGTGGTTTCTTTAAGAAGTTCACTAATGTAGATCAGAAGGGCCAGCTTTTCCTTGGAAGGTCTGGCAGAATGCTCAGTTTTATCCTCTGGATATTTGTCTGTGGGACGGAAATAAACATTGTCTCCAAGCCAAGGAAACAGAAGAGGAAAACCTCCTTCTTCTCCTCAAACCTCTTCCCGGTTCTACACTTCCATTTTTCTTGTTTCGTTTTGTTTTTGTTCCTTCAAACAGTCTTGCTCTACAGCCCAGGAAAAGCCAAAACCCAGAAAGGAACTTAAGCTAGAGTTGAGCCAATCTTCTTGCCTCAGCCTCCTGAGTGCTAAAATCGCAAGTATACAGCGCCTCAATCCTGAATAAGGGTCCAACACCTTACTCAAGTAAGCTGCTCAGGATTCTGGTTTGTCAATTGCCAATGCACCGCCCAACAGATACATTATTGAACAATATTATTCCCTCCCTTACTCTTTCATTTTCTCCTGTCTTCTTTTGTAATGTTTAACTCTTGTCTTAAAAGCTTGGAAGCTGCAAAACGGAATAATCAGAGGTTCACAATGTTCATGTAGGCGAGTCTCAATGGGTGATTAACAGAACTCACATTTGCCTCTGGGAAGTTGTGACTGAGCTTTCTAGCTTTTTTTTTTTTTTTTTTTTTGGCTGATATCTGATAAAAGTGACATACTAACTAGAACAACACTATTCAAAAAGGAAACTGAGTATTGGTGTGGTAATATAAAGCTATAATTGCAGCATATGAGCGGCTGAGACTTAGAAACACGAGTTCATGGCCAGCCTAGGCTTATAGCAAGAGCTCATCTCAAAAAACAAAACATGGTTTCTGGCTTACTGTGTGTGATCTGCGAGATCTGTGGCCAGGACAGGATGAGAAGTCACAGTTTTGAGCTTCTGAGACTAGACTCAGGAAATGGAATGTCCCATTCCGTGCATGGCCCTGGAAGCTACAAATTCATAGATTATTTTTCCCTAAGCAAAGTGATTGTCACACTTAAGTATCACTTGGCAGGCAGTGGTGGTATATCAGTAGAGAAGAAAATAACACTGAGAGTGCTGCTGCTGCTCTGTGTCTGTGTGTGTGTGTGCGTGCGTGCTGTGGGGGACTGGTAAACTGGGAGTTAGAAGGTAGGGGTGACTGGGTGCCTGAAGGCATAAGCAGGAAGACCCCAGTTTGGATCCCCAGTCGCTTGTAATCCCAGTGCTAGGATAGTAGAAACAGAAAAATCCCTGAGGCTTGCTGACCAGCCTAGCTGAACCACTGAGGCCGAGGTTCAGTGTGGAATTCTGCCTCAAAAAGTAAGGTGGATAAGTGATTTCTGGCCTCCACAGGCACGTGTGTGCACACGCAAACATATTTCAAAAAAGAAAGAAAGAAATGCACTGGATACTACCATCCTGCCACGCTCTTTGTCCATTCTAAGAAAACAGAAAAATTTCCCCTGGAGCCTAAGAAGCTCCATGTGTCTGACTAATTGAACCTAAGGTCAGTGGCATGGTGCTGCTAGACTTATGCAAATCATCATCAAGTGCTGAGGTGCTTGCTAATCAAGGTTTAGGAGCAAAGCCTCTAAGAATTTCTGCTCCAGTTGCTCTGGCTTGAGGTTGCTGCCGGTGAAAACACTCGGTATGCAGGATGAACAGCTTCCCCTCCTGCCATCTAGGCTGATTTTCCTATAATTTCACATTATCATAATTAGAAGAAAATTTCATAATTAGGACTCAGTAATGCATGAAGTATGAGGTGCACACTGAATGAGTATTGCCAGGAGTCTGGAAGAAAGGCCCCTAAAGGTAGGGAACAAAACAGCAGCCTGCATCAAATTGTGATTTCCATTCTTTTGTGGTCCTTTTCTATATATTTCCCCCTTTTGTCTTCCTCAAATGTTCACAGAAAGTCACATTACATAAGTACATTTTAAGTAACAGAACAATGCACTAGGGTGCTAGGCTGTACTCAAAATGAGCAATATTTCACCTGTTCCTTTACACTGTAAGCAGTTTATGGCTACTGCAGTAATGGCTTTACTGAAACAAATGGAACTACTCCCCTGACTTCAGTCTAATCAATTTTTCTGAATCATCCCTTTGGTAGAGAGAATCAAACAAGTACTGAGGGTGTGCTTGTCACTAAGGATTCAAAGGTGAGAACAACACATGCTGTATGATGTGGGGTAAATAAATATTCTTGGTCAAGAAATCTTAAAAAATAATGTATTTGCCTGTATTTACTTAACGATATATTTAATAGATCTACTTTTATTAGCTTTTGCTACAATATTTAGATAAGTATGTCATCTAACACTTAGTATAAAATGGGCTAAAATACCTTTGTTCAAAATCTGTTAACAGCTGGCAAAGAGGGGTAGTATGCATTATAAATAAATGTCTTATTTCACTTGGCGAGAAAATGCTTGCTCATCATAGGCAAATAGTTCAGCTATTGAGGACACAGGTCTTACTTTCCAAGGAATAAGCAAAGAAAATCTGCAGCTATGGTATATTCCTATTTAGCCAAAACACAGGCAACATTGGCACTGAGGTCTGGTCTCAGCGCTCTCTTAGTGTTGTCAAACTCCTTCTGCAAGACACCTCAGGTCTGAGGAGTACCAGGGTCACCGAACAACCTGGATTCAAGTTAAAGTATAGCTAGAACAAACAGACAGATGGACAGAAAGACAAGCAAACAAACAAAATCCCAAATGCCTCTTATTCACTCAACTCTCATGTAGTCCCTTAAGCGACACCATCCTTGATTTTTTGAGCACAGCTTTGGTTTCTTTGGCAACGTTCATGTCATCTTCACACATACTAGAAGGTTTTTAACGCTACAGAAGAACTAACCCAATGAGTAGGAGAAACCTCCTTTAAAAATCATAATTCCTAATCATCAATTTGACAAACAGAGTACGTGTCATATAAAACTAGCATATGGAATAAGCCTGTATTATGATGGCATTTGCATGAGTGCAAGGACATGAATTGGAAAACACTGCCGGTAATGAGCTTGACTTTATGTGGCAACACGAAGCTTTGGCACTTGTTTCTCTTTCTTTTTTCCTTCTGAAAATATGAAAATCATTCTCAGCTAGATGATTCTCAGCCCACTTGAAGTAAAGTCTTTATTTTCTAGGCATGGTGGAAGTAAAATCAATCTTCTTTGGGCTCTAAACCACACGTTTCTACATTTTTAAAAAATCTCTTTTATTGATACTGAAGAGTTTTACAGAATTTAATCACTTCAGTAAGTGCCACTCATATCCACTGAAGTACCCATGTCTGTGGCTGGAGAGAGCACAGTCATGAGGGCTGGAGTTCAGATCCCTACACCACTGCACCGGTCGGGTGGCGACAGTGCACATCTATACACAGCTGTGCTTAGTGAAAGCTGGATAATCTTGTGTTGGCTTCCAGCCTCATAGAGAACACTTGAGGCCAAGGTAGAGACTCTGCCTCAAAAAAATAGGTAAAGCATTTTTATTCTGATCTCTGTAAACTTGCATAAGTGTGTACATTGCCTTCCCCCAAACTTGCACATACATTATATATTCACATACAAATATATGTGCGGGGGGGGGGGAGGGGAGGGAAAGAGAGAGAGAGAGAGAGAGAGAGAGAGAGAGAGAGAGAGAGAGAGAGAGAAGTGAGGAATACAATATACAGTATAGACACATAAATCAAAGTAGTAGAAATGCTTTAAATATTATTTATCAGATTGTTTCTTATACTTGCTCATATTTGATTTTATTTGATTTCCACAATGACCTTGTACAATCTGTATTTTATTTCCAAATTATAGGTAAGGAAACATATTTCTATGGGTTAAGGGTATACCCCCCAATATAATACAATTAACTTGTATTGAAAGATGTTGAATTTATATCTCCAAATCAAGTCCTAACCATTTCACAACAATCAAACACCAAGGGATCAAGGTGGAATATGCATGTGTCCCAGGTTGTCCACACTTGTCAGGGTCAGAACAAAGTGATGAGGATTGGAGGTCTTTCCTGAGACAAGTACTCTCAGGCTGTTCCCTGAACCTATTTGGGCTGCCACCCTCAGGTTCACTGGGGTACCACAATTCCTGGGCTTTCTAAATAAGAAGACTCTATTCAAGAACAATGTTACTAGGCTTAGTGGGAGAGTCTGACCTTAGCACGTGTGAAAGGCTGCATTCAATTCCCTTATCAGGGGTGAAAATTAAAGATCAACCACAGAGAAGAATGTTCACTTGAGAAGTCAGTGTAGACTCCAGCATCCCTTCCCTCTCCAGTGTGTAAGTTTACATCTTCCTGAACATACAAACAACATAAGGCAGAGCAAGCCAATCAGATTGCAAATTGCCTAATGAACTTTCACAAGACATGGCATTCCACACACGAGTGACAACAGCACCTGGCAACACACACCAAGCTATGTTCAAAGGAGACTCAGGAGAGGTTGGAAGAAACAAGAGAGGGGAGTCAGCAAAGATGGTATCATGATCGTGACCTTGAGAAGGCCTTGTCAAAGAAACAATTCCAAATGGTCCTCAGAAAGCCAATAAAGAGTTTCACAAACTGAGTGCGCTTATGACCCTATTAAAATTCACATTTAATGATATTTCAGAAAAACTAGAAGCATGCTTCATTTCTGACTGATGTAAAAGTGACAATGACTGCACGCTGTTAGGTAATATACTACCTGCAGTTTCATATTCTCACTTTTATTGTTCAAATAAAGTGCTGCTTACTCATCTATGCAAGATTCTGGCCTCAGCTTCAGTGGATTCCTTTCTTTAGATCAGCCAATGACTGGGTCAGAGGCCATTTTGGTTAGATTGGGCATTGAGTATATCATACAACTGAAAAAAAAATGTTGATTTGGCTCCCGCCCAAGGTGCATCAACTACCGATCATAGCAAAACTCCAATGAGACTAAGCAGTGATTTGAATCAGCCACTAGTTATACCAACCACAGAACGGATTCAAGCACGGAGTGGATCAAATGCTAACTGACACAGGTTTCTGGTTGGATCCTCCACTGACTAGACCAAAGAAGCTTATTACAGTAGGCAGTAAATGGATCAGCTGACACTCTGATATCCAGAGGTGAGATCCATGACTGGCCACATCACTGTGGACAATACTGGACAATGATTAGCTCCACCACTCTGACTAGACATGCTGCTGATCACGGTAGACACATCATTGCTGCAGTGGCTCTCCAAAGCGGGCAGGCTGAGGCTTAAGATCAGCAGCTTGTTGTCATCTCTTGAAGAGGTGAGGACAGTCACGTCAAATTACACTCATGATGAGAATTGGCTTGCTCCTCTGACCTATGTAAATACTCTATGCAGTCTCTAGCTACATCCTAAATGCTTCTCTTTTATAGTCACTAAAAAGCACAAGCTGTCTGCACCAAAACAGTTCTCAGAGTAACAGTTCTCATAAACATGATGTGACAATGGACAATACCCATAAACGACATGCCAGGCATCTTTAAGATGTCTCCAAAGTACTCGTGCCGTTCACTCAGTCTAGCAATGATGATCCTGTTTGTCACATGGATTGCATGGCTAGGTGTGAGACCACACTTAAAAGACACAGAGGAAATCAATGGTTGAAAGTAATTATGTTTAGTTTTATTCATTAAAGGAAGACATGGATATTCTGAGAAACTCCTTTATATCCTTCATGAGATGAGTGTTCATAGACCTGCGCTGGGTATATTTAGGGACTAGACTTGTATTACTTTTCAATCTAGTATGTAAACAAGTTTAAAGGAAAATTTATACATAAAGTTAATAAAGTTTTATTATAGTATTCATATTGAATCAATTGTTAATGAGTCATAAAGGAAGACAAAAATCTAATTGCTTTGATGCTTAAGCATCTTATGTTAAAGTGTTTTACTTCTAGTATTCCATATTCTTGTTTTTATGGATGAGTTCTAGAAATTATAGTGGCTATGAACAACGATCTCAGAAATGGAAAATCCTGATGAGAAATTAACCAAAACTCTACCAAAAGCAAGGAGTTTTTCCAGTCCTCCAACTTCTCTTTAATGAGAATTTTCCCCCCTCAGGTCATGAATCATGGAGGTCATTAAATTGTTTCCTTTCAACATTTTGATTATTCTCCTTTCCACTGCCCATCCCAGGCACAGCAGGTGGGGAACCAGGAGGCCCGCCACAGGCCAGGTAAGCTATGGTGTGAGGATGGAAAAGTGTTAAGATTGGCCACTCAGGAGAGACATTGCTAGATTCTGTATATGTCTGATAGTCATCAGTCAATAGTTCAAACAATCATAAAATGGTATCGTTTTCAAAGAGAAAGAGAGAGCGGGGTGAAATGACTTGGCAAGCATTTTCTTTTCCTCTCCCTCTACCACTTTAAAATGGAAGAATTCTGGATCCTTGCTGTTAACCAAATGGCATTTACAGCTCTCAGTTGGCACTGGGCAGCCGAGAATCTAAAACAAGAGATGCTTATTCCATTTCCATTTCCATGGAAACCGGTCACCAACTGGTGAAAACAAGGTAGTTCAAATTCTTGAATACGGATGTTGAAGTAATCAGTTTTAAAATTTCCTCTTGCTTCAGGATGGACAGTGGGGACCACTCTCACTAGTGCAGAGCTGGCTCACCAAGAGCTCCCTTCTGTCTCATGGCCACAGTTCGTCTCAGCTACAGTACAGAGTGTGCTGCTGTTGAGCATTCTTGGAAGAACAAATTGCTACAAGCCCAATAACTACGTTTTAAAATAAAACATGGATGTTTCAAATGCAAGAACCCCTTTCAAAATTTATGATCACATTCTCTCCTGTACCCTCTTAGCAAAGCATGATGGGAGAGGTGCACTGATTCCAGAGAAGACTTATGCTTACCCTATTTGGGGAGGAAGTTCATAAAGAACACTTAAAAAACTCTATTCTAAGATTAGAGAGGGCATTGAATCAAGCAGCTATTATAAAATGGAGATAATGGCCATTGCTCTTAGGTGTATCCAGACCTTCAAAGAGACTCACAAGGCCCCTTCCTCTCACAGTAGAAACAAAGAATTAAAATAATTGGAACTCAACCCATGTCAACCATGACTTGTTTAAAAAAATCTTTCAAATCAGGTAGAAATAATTCTCTCATCATATTGACAACTAAAAATGATTGACTTACATTTTCCTGGTGCTAACCCTTTAAGTTACTCCAATACCAGGGATATAGGTCTCTGGTACTCTGAACATTCAGAATACACCATCTAGAAATATCACAGTAAACTGCAAACAGCTGTCTCCTCTGTATTTTATAGATATGAGGCAGGTAGGTGACAAGGACTTGCTTAAAGTTAACTGAAACCCTTGAGTTTCTCTGTATCAGATTTTAAAATATATACATTATATGTTATGTGCACTGTCTACTTGTGCATATGGAGGCCCATAGAGGGTTGCTGATCCCTTGGAACTGGAGTTGCAAGTGCTTGTTAGTCACCTGGTGCAGATGGCAGGAATCAAACTTGGGCCTCCAGAAGAGCAGCAAATGCCCCGAGCTGCTGATCCATCTCTCCAGGTACTCCAGATCAGATTTTCTGGATTACATTTGTCCTGTTCAGACACACTTCCTTGTTTCTAGCCTATAGCCTCAATTCTGAAATGTGACCATATCTCTTTCCCACCTCACCAAGACTAATTTCTTTCTAATAGTAAGAGACATGTAGAAATGTTGGAGCCTTAGTACCATCATTTTTTAGTATATGGAAGTCATTATAATTATTATTTCTAGTTTTTAAACATTTTATTTATTTTTTCTTTTTCCTTCATAATTATTTTTTAAATTCTTTTTTATTTTATTAATTATTCACTTAACATCCCATGCATAGCTCCTCCCTCTCTCCTCTAGGTCCCACAGTTCCTTCCTGTATCCCCTAGTCCCCTCCCTTTCTCCTCAAAGAAAGGAAGCCCCTCTTGCCAGTATATCAAGTTGCATCAGGACTGAGCACATCCTTTTCCTTTGTGGCCTGGTGAGGTAGCCCCACCAAAGGAAAGTGATCAAAAAGCAAGATGTGCAGAGACAAAAATAAAGCAGAGATTGAAGAAATGTCCAACCAATGCCTGACCCAACCTGAGACCCATCCTATGGGAGACAGCCAATCCCTGACACTATTAACTATACTCTGCTATGCTTGCAGACATAGCATAGCTATCTTCTGAATGCCTCCACCCAGCAGCTGATGGAAATAGATGCAGAGACCCACAGCCAAACATTGGGTGAAACTCAGGGATTCTTGTGGAAGGGGGGGTATAGAAAGTCTCAGGGGGACAGGCGCTCCACAAGAAGACCATCAGAACCAACTAACCAGGGCCTAGGGGGCCTGTGTAGACTGAAGCTCTAACCAAGGACCATGCATGGACTGGACCTAGGCCTCCTACACAGATGAAACCAACGGACAGCTTGGTCCATATATGGATTCCCTAATAAGGGGAATGGGGGCTGACTCTGTTGCCTGCTTTTCTATTAATTTTTAAACTATTAAACTGTTAAAGTAAGAGCTACACATAAAGCTGACATTGTCTGCCCCTGATTTTGACTAAGAATGGTGCTTCAAGTCAGTCAAAATAGTCAATAAATAAAAATAAAACAGTAAGATAATTAATGCATTTCCTTACAGTTTTACTAACCAGAAATTATAATGGTTCAACTTTTTCATCCTAAAATAATGGAAACATTTTAAAGAGCTTATGTCCCCAATTTGCTTTCTTTACTTGAAGCAAGGCAAGTACATAATACCTGAAACCAAACTCCCTGTAAATCAAAGCTTAATTAATTCCTAATTTCATTTCAGCAAGCTAGGAATAGGAACCAATCAATACAAACAAACACAGCCCCAGGTAACTTCCAACATTTTCTTTCTATGCACTTTGTAGTCTTGGTTTTCAGAGTTCAAATGAGAGGCTCTTCCTATCTGAAATAAGGAGAATTTATTATTTTATTTTATAATATTTTCTTATTTGAGCATTTTGTACCTGAGTTAATCATAATTCCCCCATCTTTTCATAGAGTCCCGCTTCCCTTTGTCTCCTTATTCTCACCCAGCAGCTCAGGTGTGCTGCCCAAATATTCTTGGGTGTGTGGCCTTCCACTTCAATGTGGTTGATTTATCAACTTAGAGAAAACTAACCCTTGTTCTCCAGCAATTAAGAATTTCCAACAGCTTCTCATCTGGGGTGGAACTATGTGCCCAGATGCCCTGTTCATGCTGGAGTTTGATTTGGCCTGGCCTTGTGGGACCTGGGCATCTTTTTTTTTTTCAAAATAATTTTTTTATTAATTTATTCTTGTTACATTTCAATGGTTATCCCATCCCTTGTATCCTCCCATTCCTCTTTCCCTCCCATTTTCCCCTTATTCCCCTCCACTATGACTGTGACTAAGGGGGACTTCCTCCCCCTTTATATGCTCATAGGGTATCAAGTCTCTTCTTGGTAGCCTGCTGTCCTTCCTCTCAGTGCCACCAGGTCGCCCCCTCCAGGGGACATGATCAAATATGAGGCACCAGAGTACGTGTGAAAGTCATATCCCACTCTCCACTCAACTGTGGAGAATGTCCTGTCCATTGGCTAGATCTGGGTAGGGGTTTGAAGTTTACGGCCTGTATTGTCCTTGGCTGGTCATCTTTTATGCTCTCTAGTTTGCCTATTAGTAAGAGAAAAATTTGGGAAAGTAGAAGCGCTTAAAACCTCATGCCCTTCCATGTGACAAACATACACACGGTACAACCCCTGTAGCTGTTGCCACTATTCCTTCTGAGCAGACATTGCCAGCCATTGCCCCACATCCACATCACAGACATCACAAGATCGTCACCATGTGACCATGATAGCTTGATACTAAAAACTTGAGCAAAATGGAGAAAGTTGGCTATCAGCGGCTGGGCAGCTTCTAGACGCTAGCTGGGGAAATCCTTGCAATGCATAAGTCCTTAATATTCATGGAAGGCCATTTTCTGCTAGTAAATTTTATTAATTTATAATTATTTATTTAAGATAAACACAAACCAAACTACCAAAGGGGGGCAGTTAAGGCATTTTGATACAATACTCAAAATAAGAAATAATACTAAACTAATGACTATGTAAAACTTAGTTCTGTTATAAGTTGTAGATTTTTATCATCAAATGTAAAAATCTTACATTCCATTGCCCTTCTTTTTCCTTTTATTTTGTCAATAAATGAATAATGAGTGGGCAGTGATCCCTGCTCTTTCACAAGGATCCAGTGGCACTCAACTGAATCCCTTAAGTAAATTAAGTCCGTAGTAGTGTCCCCACATACTAAGCTAATAGCACACTCAGAAATATGCAAGCGCAGTAAAACAAAAATAACCATATATCAAGTGACTCTTATTTTCCTATCTATAGTATGAAAGAAAAACACTCCATTTCAATGGCTAGGGCAAGGGCTACCCTAGTTAAAACCATGATGGAATCTAGAAGGGAGTAAGTGGTGAGACCAAAAGGACACTGACCATGTTCTATAGACCTAAAGAACTTGGACTTCATTAGGAAGAATCCATTTGGATGTTAAGTGCTCCTAAAGGCTGTGTGTTAACGGATGGCCCAT
The DNA here is from genome assembly GCF_903995435.1 of Acomys russatus. Lineage (NCBI taxonomy): Eukaryota > Metazoa > Chordata > Mammalia > Rodentia > Muridae > Acomys > Acomys russatus. The sequence continues at coordinate 37,854,387 of NC_067141.1, forward strand.
GGACCTTTGGTGCTATTGAAAGGTGCTAGAAACTTTAGAAGATAGGGACCACTGGAAGGGAGTTAGGTGATTGGAGGTGTACTACTGAAAGAGATACTGGACTCTCATTCTTTCTGCTTTCTGTCCATCATGAAGTGAGCAGACCTCTCCCATCACAAGACTGTGCCACTAAGTACTGCCTTGTCTCAGGCCCAACACAACGGCCCAGCAATCATGGATTGAAACCTTAGCGCCATCAGCCATCAGTCCAAACAGGTCTTTCAGCCACCTAATCTGTTTACGTCTGGTATTTGTCACAGTGATACAGAGCTGACAGACACTATGAAGACAGGGAAAATATGCTCAGACACGAGTTCAAGATAAAGGTGACTCTCCAAGAAAAGAAAGAAACTTCTAGCTCTTTGTCTTAAAGAAAAAAAGATACAAAAAGGAAACCCAACTGTCCAAGCAAGACCACATATTCGTCAGGAAGCGTGGGAGGACTCACTGATCTCAAGGTACCATCAGTCACTACAGACCTGAGCTCAGTACCAATTACTTGCGTCCACCAATAATTTTTCAAGATGGGGTCAGATGCTAACAACTGCATAGTCTCTCCATTTACAATGCAGTACAATTTTTCTTCACCACATTTCTCGGGCTCCTAATGCTGAGTTTACAATTTGATTTTTTTTCTTTTTTGTATAAGGAAAGCTTTAACTTTAAGGACAATTCTAAGAGGAATTTCACGATGGAATAAAGGTTTTAAAATAGATCCTAAAGTGGAGGGTTGATTTTTTTTTTTGTTTGTTTGTTTCTAACACTTGGGCTGAGGAAGAGGGAGCCACACCTACCCCATCTAACCTTCAATAATCGGAGGCCTATGAAGACCTGGCGGTGTGCGTCCACGAAAGCATGTTGGGAAAGCCAATACTTCAACTCACATTCCACCCGATGACATTTTACTGGACCAAATTAGCGGAATATTAGGTTAGTTTCATCTTTAAAATAAAGTAAAGCAGCTATATGGGCTTAGGTTTACAAAACATTCTTTTCAGAAGGAAACAGAATTAAGTTCTCATAACTAAACTATAACTGTTCTCATGAGTTAAAAATTGCCTATTCTTTATAAGCACTACATTTATTTTCATAAATGAATTACAGTTATCCCATGAGTTACTTTTACTTATGGACACTATGTTTAGAAACTGCAGCTAGTACCCACCCAGAGTTAGGATGTCTCATGAACAGAAAGAATATGACAAGAATAATTTGTCATAAATGATGTGAATTTACTTTCAATTTTACTTTTCTCAGAAAAAAATACTTAGAATGTTTAAATTCTAGTATCTTGGAATGACTGAGTTAGGCAGAAGAATAGTTTATTGAAAAGATACTAGGGTGCTCAAAATTCTTGGGGATATTACCAAAGGTACAGATGAGTGCTTTGTAAGTTATGGTCACCTCAAAACTATGAACCATTATCTTCAATCAAGAAAACCACAACGAGGTAAGACAGACATGGAGCTACATAGAGGCAGAGAGAGGAGACAGACAGAGAAAAGAAACAATACCAACTCCTCAAATGAGCCTCCGATGCTATAAAACAGTAGAGTATTCTCATCTGCAATCCTTAGAGGGAAGAAGGGCTTCAGACGTGGGAGTTTTCAATATCTGCATAAAGAAGGGAACACTTGGGGGGGGATGAAATCCAAGTCTAAACACAAAATTTATTGTTTTACAGATGTCTTACACTTGAAGCCGTACAGTAATTTTATGCAATTTTAAAGTAATTTCTTGCAGAAATAAGCTCTATGTGGTGAATTTCCGACCTATAGCAAAAGTGTATAGGATTCTGTGACAGTTCCAATTTCACATTTTCAGGAGAGATGATCAGCTGGTGGCAGGCAGATGCCATTGATTTTTAGAATGAGATGATATGGAGCACCCTGGACTACAGTATGGGAAGCATATGGAAATGGACAGTTTCCAGAATTTTCAGTAACCATACCCAAGGAATCTTTGGCCTTCATCAAAACTTACAAGCAGAAAATTCATCATATATAAAACAGAACTGAGATAGCAGTGTGTGTGTGTGTGTGTGTGTGTGTGTGTGTGTGTGTGTGTGTGTGAATCTATCTGCCATTAGACATTACTTTTTACATGATAGACGAGAATACATGTAAAAGTACTTTGTAAACTATAGGGCATTTGTAACTTATAAACCATTTCCCTCATAGATGGCTGTCCTTTGCTTGAGTTGGTGAGATCCACCCAAGAGGGACTGGACAGACTAATAGTACCAAGGCTTTGCCCCCTTTTCTTATTCTCTCATGAAAAATACACAATGGCCTTGTTAGATTTTGCTGAGTATGTAGTCCATGGTTACAACAGCTAAGGCTTCTCCTTAGGGGGAAATGTTAGTCTCTACTACATTTAAATCACACATTAAGCTTATCGAAGCTACAGGAATGCTCACAGGAAAATCTAATGAACAGTGTATATACTTTAAGTTCTAAAAGTGTGCATACTGACACAGCTAACTAAATATCAGCATATGATATTTGCCCATATTTCAGCACATGCCTGTTTTCATGGGGGGTATGGATGCCTTAATATACTCTCTCAGTGTGCAGGAGGGTCACAAGATTTTTAAGTGCAATTTATCTAGGAATTACTTAGGCCTCCCTCACCTCTAAGCATTTTCTCTTTTCACTTCAAATATATGGCTTAGAAATTTACAAATATGTACTATCTGTATGAATTTCACAAACCCACAAATCTTTTAAGAAAAATATTATGTGAGTTTAAGATATGGGTAATATTCTTAACAAAGTTCTTTCTCAGCCTAACATCGGGCTAAAGACAAGGGGAAAGCAAGTCTTGACAGATATATGAAGAGTAATGGGTCTTCTCCTTCAACCAGGATGCATTAAGCATGAGTTAGTATCCCTTATAATTGAAATAGGCTTGACAGTGCAGATTCTCAAAAGAAGCTCATAGAAACACAAGCAAAACTTTGGAAGAACATAAACGGAATGGATTGATGTACAAAAAGGCACCTATGAACAGATATGGAATAAAGAACATCAATATAACTTGAAACAGCTTCTCAAATAGCTGCTTCTATTTGCATTTGGGCCATAAAGATTTTAACAACATGAATCACTCACAGCTAAGTATGTTTTGTTGTTCCACGATTATAATGCCATCAGTACCACATCTTGCAGAGGCTGAAGCACACTGATCTTAATTCGACGAAAGAATGGAGTCAGAGTCACCAAGGCAACTCTGCAGTGGGAAAAACTGCAGTCCCAATGGGAGAGCCTGGATTGTCCCACTTGCCCCACAGTGGGCTTCAGGGTGGACTAGACGGAAATGCAAGGCCGTTACTAGAGATATTCTCAACAGGGTTCCTCACCTGGAACCTGTGTGCCTCCTTTGGATTAAATTTCAGCATATTCAAGTGCCTTATTTCATTGATCTCTCCCATTCCACTGCCCAACATTAGGCAGGTAGATAAGAAATAGGAAAAAACAAAATAAAACCCAAAACAAAACCAAAGTGTTTGTTTCAACTCTAATATCAACTAGTTCCCATTCCTTTGGAAGACATCAAAGCACTCTCCCATAACTCTAATAAAGAAACATAAATACAGTCAGCGTTATGAGAATCTCACAGTTCATGAGTTCAACAGTTCAGGTCACAGTGTAGAGTACTGCCTAAAGTGAGTTCAAATAAGGCCACTTAGTGTCAGGAACAAGTCACTGATGTCAAGACTGGGTCATATGCTAGAGACCAATGTGTGCTGCTCTTCTGGCGTGATGACAATACTAGTGTCTATGGGAAGATCGTGATATCAGGAGGATGGAAAATGAAAGGGATAGAAGGCATACACAACAACCTGATACATCGGCGCGCTGGAGGGCTGGGGAGAAAATAGAATTCTATATTTGGTAATTGGGGCAGGTGTGGGAGGGGGTGTGATCCTATGAGGATGAACTTCTCAAGGAGAAAATGCCAACCAAAAGCAAGAAGGTCACACAAAACCTGGAGCAGTCAGCTAATCTCAACCCAGGATGTCACCACAAGGAATTTTACCTGTAATTCATGCAAAACTCAAATGCATATACTAGCATATGTAAATTATATGCAGATGGGATGTGGGTATCCAAAAATAGGAAGAGGCAAACTATTGTAACAAAGGTCACTTCTAAAATTCATGAGATGGCAGCTTGGGATGAGAGCAGAGAAGAGGGGATTCCAGGGAGCCTGTATGCTCTTAGTTTCTTAGAGCTGGTCAACAACTTACAGGCAATGAAAACTCTTACTTGTCTCCAGAGGGGAACACATCCTTAAGTTATCACTCCTTTCTCAGTAGGAGGAAGTCCCCCATTCCCAGATACTCCTTGGGCTCAGTCTTCTACAGAGAATCTTTTACTCACAGCCCACATGTCCAGAGCACTCATAAAGCTCTTCACTCAAATGCAAAAACCCCAGGTCAGTCACTCTTACTTCGTATGATCCCAACCTCAGAGTCTGACCTCCAAACACAGCAATGTGAAGTGGCCTCTGGGAATTAGACGAACACTTTATTTTAGTACTTATTTTGTAAAATGTGTATTTACAAATCTATGTGTGTTTTGTCTGCAGGTATGTCTGCGCACCATGTGCCTTGTACCCAAAAATGTCAGACAAGGACATTGGATCCCCTGGGACGGGGGTTACAGATGGTTGTGAGCAGCCATGTAGGTGCTGGAAGTCAAATCTGGGTCCTCTGGAAGAGCTATCAGTGCTCTTAACTGTTAAGCCATTTCTCCAGACTCAGAGTACTTGCGTCTTATAAACACCGGCAATAACATTAGCATTCATACATATGGCTTTTTCACACAGTTTTCAGAAACCTTTTACTTGAATTGTGATCAGCTGGTCCTCATTAAGTTTCACTTTCAGAGACTGTTAATATGTATTAGTCAGAGTTTTTGAAAGAGGACAGACCCAAGCTCTACCTTCACCTTGACATCATTCTATGAGACCAAACCTAAAGCCAGCCAGCTTTCTACCCGCCTATTATCCTTTATTTTTCCATCCCTCCCTCCTTTCTTCCTTCCCTCCAATTATGGTTTTTCTAGTTTTGTGTCTGCCTTTGAGTTCATGCAAGTCACAGCAGTTAACTCTCTACCACCTGTGAATAAATATCCTATGGCCTCACTAGGTCTCCCTTCATTTATATCAATTGAATAGATTGCATTGTGGGACCAGGTTCATATAATTCTTTATTGAAACAAATGATATTTTCTCCTTGTTCCTAGCCACAGTGATCTACATGACATCAGAGATCCTTTCAGTTGCGCTCCTTGTCTCTAAAGAAGCAGAAGCCTGGGTACCAACGTCTCAGTGAACATAGTGCTGCATTCTAGTTGTGACAGTTCCACAAGGTTGTGACCAACCCAGACATCAGCTTCTCATTGACTGCCTAAGTTAGCTTTGTGGGTAAATACATGGTGGGAGAATAAATGAGCTCAAAGTCGGCCTGACACTATAGCCTTGGGCACATTTCCTGAATGTGAGATGCAAAAGCGCTAATGTTATTAGTTTATGTTTATATGGTAACCAGATACAACCAAGCATAACACCACAGATATACAGGTCATTGACAGTTTAAGATGAACAGGATCAGTGAGATAGCAAGGGAAATCGGAGAAGGATGTGCCTCCAAGAACAGAGATCCAGTGGCAACGGGCTATGGGCAGGGTACCAGGACAATTTTTGTTTTTGTTGTTCTGTATCATCCCGTCTTCTTTGCTGAGCAACCTTCTGATAACTAAATGCATGTTTTAACAATGCCTGATGCACACAGGAATAGGAAGCTTCTATTGTAGCAGAATTAATAGGCATTCAAACTATGGTACCCCTATTTGCTAACAAGAACAAAATTCTACCTTTTGTCCTTTAACCTGGAAGAATTTGATGAGAATTAAAATGTTACCGCTGTATAAACAATATCTCAATGATATTAAAGTGAACAATCTGCAAGGTTGAGGTCCAAATACTCTTTCCGCATGTTCTGCGGAATGACCCTGTTATTTATACAGGTAGTAAAATAACTAAAACAGGATTCTCCTCTCCTCTGTTGCCTTTCTTCTTCAGATTGTCTCAGAGAATTTGCCAGCAGATCAGCTTAGCGAGTTTTTGGACCCTTTGCTAATGCTCAGTGAGGCCACCAAGACACTGTTCCCCTCGACCTATAGGTTTTCACGCTCTGTGATAAAACGTATTTCTGGGTGGAAGGAAATAGCAGAAACTACGGGAATGCAAAGGGGGAAGTCGGAGATTTAAAAAGAAAGATAAATAAATACACCTGTCTGGGAAACCTGCTCAAATACTTAATTCATTATTTAAAAAGGATACTTATCTCTTCCCATACTGCAATTTCCATCTGCATTAGAGGCCGGGGAAGTTGTGAGTTTGTTTTTTAAATAAGAAATTTAAATTCAAGCAACTATCAATTATTCATGTCAACAGTACATGGGGTTCACATAAATTATACCCAAACTTCATTTTAACCTATAGCATCAATCAGACTCTTTATCAAAACTGTTTCTGAGGGTCCCAAGGCACTAAGTCCCCAAATCCTAGAGGAGAAAATAGTGAAACTGACATAGAGCAGAACAAAGGAGTTTGAAGGTTACATTAGCATGACTACAAGCTCTGGAATAATTAATGTAATTTTTATGAAGATGAATATTTATACTTCAGGTAACAGCTATATAGGACTTTGAGGTTAGATAACCACTTTCTGTATTTGTTCAACCTTCATTAAAGAATAAACAGCTATTTAAACAACTCTTATAAATTTAATTACTTTTGTCCTCAGATGCATTTGAACATTTTTTTCTTCTTGCTCTCTAAGACAGCAAGCTAAATAAAGGACAGCACATAGCTGTGTCAGCCATAGGCCTATCTCAGAACATTGAGCACCTTTATAATGGCTAATGCAGCTTAGTCAAGGGACAGACACAGACACAGGCAGAGCTTGGGGGAACGAAGTATGTAATCGTTTAAATGCTGAACCAGAACAAGAAGTTCCCAGAAAACCTCCCTTACCACCAGCTGAAAGGATCTGAGGTCTTTGGGGATGCAGAGATTGGGAGGTGGTCCAGCAACTGAGAAAGCCAGCCTGAAACCCCTTCACTCTCCCAGTGAATCGAACCAGTACCCTTATGAAGCCTGTCCAAAGGAGTTTGCATGTCCCTCTAGCAATGTAGAGACACAGAGGAAGAAGCATTTTCATCAGAAAGGGATCTGCTGCAGCCAATAAATCAACTGCTGCCTTAATCTTGGACTATCCAAACTCCAAAACTATTCAATTTCTGGGTCTTTTTTTTTAATTATCCAAGTCTAAGACGCATTGTTATAGCAGCTTCAACAGACTATGTCAGCTACATATGAACAGTGTGAAATATTCTGAATGTGAAGACTCTGGGAACTGTACTTGCAGTTAATGTTATTATACATCAATTTATTTGACACTCAGAGACCTACTAGATGGAGCTATTATCCTGCAAATATATTAAAGAAAATTTTTAGAAACTATGAAGAAAAGCAATTTAAACTTTGGTAACAACCGTCTTTCCCTTTGGAAGGTTTTGTATGACCTCGTAAGTTATAGATAACTACTTATCATAAATTGATCAAATTCTTGGTATAAAAAAAGTAATAGTACTTCAACTTAGTATGGTCACAGATTGCACAGTGTGGGGAGCTTAGTCTAGCACTGACTTATTATACTTCCCTTATAATCCAAATGTACTGGCTTTGCTTTAGTACACTATCTCCTGGCATCAGCTGTGTAGAAATAAGAAAGAGGTATGCACACACATTGGTTTCTGTGCCATACTAACATTCTTTAAACCAGAAAAGAATGGATGAAAGATTAAAGAACCAGAGGACATGGTGTTTCTATCTACTCTGGATAAATCTCCAGAATAAGAGATAAAGAAAATTAAAAAATCTATTCCTTTAAGAAAATGAATCTGTAACTTTTGGGTTGATTTCTTTTGAAAAGCAATTGGACTCTGAAGCCACACACCGTATACCCGATATAATGCAGTGGTGTCATCTTTTGTCACATATGTTGCCATGGCTTAAGCAGAGAGAACATTTAACAGGAGGCAACCTAGGGAAAGGGTGCTCTAACTCAGACATCAATAATTCATTTACTGAAATAGGAGTAGAGGGGATGAACTGCCAGGAGACTGTGAGACTGTTTCATTTGTACGGAGGCAGTCTCCGCTTTCAGGCCACAGCAATGCAAGCTACGACGCATTAAGGCAAATGAAGGGCAGGAGGGCTTTTATAGTTTCTTCTTATGATGCTATTTCTTTATCATCAGTAACACAGATTCGACATGTCACCATTTGGGCACTGAAAAAAATGGTGAGAAAAGAAACTGCTGTACTTCTGAGGTGATCTCCTTCACTTCAAAGCTTAGTCATGTAAGTCTAAGAGAGATGATTTGCATGTGTTTTAGGTTGTAGTCTTTACTGGTACTGAAAACTCTAGAACCATTGGTTCCTTCTGAAGCCTATTCCCAATTCAATCTATTAGTAACCAGTATAGATTTCATCACCATAGCTATCCATTTAGTATAGGTCTTTTCACAAAGTAAGGTCCTAACTAATACTTATTTTTAAAAAATGAATAAACAAATACAGCCAAGTACTAGAGAAGTCTAAATACACCCCCAAACCAGTTGGCCTGATTGTACAAGGGAGTATTGCATAGCATATGCCTCAACTTCCCTAGTGTGTTCTTCTTAAACTCGACATTCCTCTCCTTTATGATCTTATATCCAGTTGCACCCTCCTTTGGCAGCTTGCCTAGTGTTTTCTGCTACCATTTATACTAGACCGCAGGATGGAGGATTTCAGTTTAGATCCAGCTAGAGTCATCTGAGACTTGGGTCCTGAGAGTGTGGTGTGTTCACAAATAGGAGCTTAGCTTCAGCCTCTACAGGTTACCAAATGCTGTATCACTAGTCTATATTGTTTTGGGAGTCATTTGGACTACCCTGATCAACCATTCTAAAGGAGGGTTCTCTTACCTGGTACTGTTTTTGTTGTTGTTAGTATATCGTTATAAGTGGCATAACTTCCTTTATGATATATGTGCAGATATAGGTATATTACTATATATACACATATGATTATATACACATACATACATTTATATGTATTGTATACAACTTTGGGGTAATTATAAAAAAATGATTACTTGAAGCTCAAACAACTGTGGTATTATTTGTCCCTTGTGCATCTACTTCTGTATTGAGCTTCCTCCCCCAACTCCCAGTGGGTGCTCACTCCCTGTTTTTATATTTCTCATGTCATATAACCTGCATCCACCCCTCATCAAAATAACTTCTCTTTAGAGCCAGTGGAGACCATCGCAAAAAACCACAATTTGACACAATTCAGATATACACAGACAAAGGGAAACCAAGCCTCAACAGATCCATCCATATCCAGCCTCTGCATCTATGGCTCAGGGAACATTAGGGAAGAGGCTCAGAAAGATCGAAAAAGCCTGAGTTCCAGGAAGTCCATTGTGAGACAGGCTCTTCTAGAAATGGCTGCAGAATGATGGGGATATCAATGGACGTGGTAACATGGAAGGAGAAAATTTTTGCACAGTCCCACCACTAGACAAAGAATGACAGGCATGCTGTACTGAGGACTGGGTGACCTGCCGCTTTCAGCCTTCAGAGGCTGAGCAGCCTCTAGCTCAACCTTTAACTCTGGAGATAGGATTCCCGATACTTAATTTAGATGTGAAATGTTCATATGCACACATCCATTTAGATAATTTAAACTTTAACTGATTATGAGGAGTCAGAAACGTGAACAGAACATATAATTACAGTGATAAGAGCTATAGTTATTCATCACCCAGTATGCTGTTAGCTTAGGGTTTTACAGTTTACTGTTATTTTTTTAGAGTGAGCACTGTTGTCCTACTTTCCATGTATTACTTTTAAGTAGCAAAGTTCAGGGTAGTAAGATCCAAAGCTAATCACAGAGAGCCAGGTTCAGTAATCTCTTCTCAGAGAAAGATCTACTCTTATTCCTAATGTGATGAAACCCTGGTTTCAGCAGGACTATCTACTCATGGATCCATGCTTGAAGACATAGCCATCAACTGGATTGGACAGTAAGTCTACTGAGCAGAAGTAGTTTAACCGTAAATGCTAGAATACATGCTCTTAGCTAGCCAAGATGGAACACACACACACACACACACACACACACACACACACACACACACACACACACACACCCCATTAACAACAAACAAACACTCAAAACATAAAATATCAGGTAGAACTACTGAAAGGCTAAAGGGACACCCTGATACCATAGGGGTTTGAGGTTTTTATAAACAGATATAAGGAATGTTGGTGTAGGATCTTGAATAGTTTTCCATTTACTGTCAAGACTACAAATAAAGGATAAACCACTTGGGCTGGACAGATGGCTCAGAGGTTAAAAGCACTGACTGTTCTTCCAGAGGTCCTGAGTTCAGTTCCCAGCAACCACATGATGGCTCACAACCATTTATAATGTGATCTGATGCCCTCTTCTGGCCTGCAGATATACATGCAGGCAGAGTGGTGTATACATAATAATAAATAAATAAAAATTAAAAAAAAAATTAACCCCTTATTGGTTATCCAATGTAGAGTGGTCATCATTGAAAGCACATACTCAGACATGCATGGCAATAATGATTTAAAAAAAGAAGATATCAACTTGAAAGTAGGTGGTGATATAGGAGGGCTTCAAGGAAGGTATTTTGTAAGGGCTGCAGGAAGAAAAGGGAGGGAAAAACGGTATAATTCTATTTCAATCAAAAACTTAAAAAAAAAAAAAGACTAAAACTATCAGCACACCTCTTGAACAACGTTGCTATCATGCATCAACTAAACTCCCATCGCGTGCAATAAAGTTCTTAGAGTGGATCAAAATGGGACACATTGGCAATACTCCAGGAGGAACAACACTACAGTGATCCATGAACAAAGTCCTGGGGAATGGTCAACTTTAAAAGCCATTCTCCCAAACCAACCCAGTAGCAATCTATACTATTTCACTACTGTACTTAAGCATATAGGTTTAAAAGGCTAGTCTGAGCCAGGTGGTCGTGGCACACATCTTTAATCTCAGCACTCAGGAGGCAGAGGGAGGTGGCTTTCTGAGATCTAGGACAGCCTGGTCTACGGAGGGAGTTCCAGGACAGCCAAGTCTACACAGCGAAATAGTTTACAAATCACTAGTAAAATTAATACTCAAAGAACTACCCTTTTTACATACGGACACATTGGTCAGCATTGTTACATCAGACATACCTTTGATAATGGTAACCATCAGCACTCCATTCCAATGAAAAAGGCCCTCCCCCATACAGAGATTTACATATAACTAACGAAGGGATAAATTTTAGACATAACTAGCTACAGAGCTCAATGCGTAGGTCTTTAGCTCTTACCCACAGCATATCTGTACATTTACATCCTACAGGGGGACGCTGGCATTAACATGATCTAGATAGTTTACATTTTCCCCTCCTCTGTTCTCTCTGCAAACAATTCTGTGATAAATGCAGTGAACAGGCTTATTGCAGTCAGCTTCTGTAACACTTGTTTTGATAAACAGACTCATCTAACATGACAGATACATTAGGGACTATGCTGAGCATATGCGGGATTGGCATTTGTTTATGTGCAATTCTCTCCGACAGTCTCTATGTATATTAAACAAAACAAAATGCATCAGATAAACTGAACATGTAGGCCCCACACAAACACAGCTCTCATCTTAGGATACAATGCCCCACAAGTGGAGCGGTCACACCGGTGGACCTGCAGCTTCTGCCTGCTCACAGGTGGCTTTCCTTTCTTTTCATAGTCACATGAGGGCCTTCACCCCACACACCTTCCATTCTGATAAACCCTCAGCCCGCTTTGTAGTTTCTCTCATTGTTACGTTTTCTACTCTCGTTTTTAGCATTTCTCTTCGCCTTTCATTTAAGAATGTGGACTGGAATGGGCTTACTTGTGCTTGTAAAGATGAATAAGCACACTTCAGGTTCTTTCTGAGGTAAGTTTTGATGCACACAGCCTTTGATACATGCAACCTTATTGCAGTTTTGATACATTTAGCTCTTTAACATACGCAAAACTAGGTCAGCATTTAAGTGCATCCCTTTTGTGTGAGCAGTGACTGCACACACTGACATTTGTGAGTGCTACAGATGGCAGTTCCGTCTTTCTTTGTGTTTAAGACTCTGTAGAGTGTCATCGGATTCTTGGTTAGGCCTATGCTACATGTATGGAGAACCATGTATGGAGAATACCAGCAACACGGCATTGTTTTTGTTTTTAAGATTAGTGTTAGAGGGGCTGGAGAGATGGCTCAGTGGTTAAGAGCACTGTCTGCTTTTCCAGAGGTTCTGAGTTCAATTCCCAGCAACCACATGATGGTTTATAACCATCAGTAACGTGACCTAATATGCACTGTATACATAATAAATAAATAAACAAACAAATAAATAAATCTAAAAAAAAGAGTAGTGTTAGAGAAGTTTTAAACTCAATGCAAATATAAAAGGCCCGGGACTTCTCATATCTCCTCCACACAGCACAAGAGTCCATCTTAAAATGCTAAATGATTTGAGTCATTTCACGCTGTCTTGTAATTGGGCTAAAAAACAAAACAAAACAAAAAAAATCAGCTCATGTTGCCTGAAACTTTTATTGCTTATGTGAAATTTCTGGAGCATTATCATTTAGACAATAAAAGCTAGGTCCCAAAGAAGTCTGTTTGGAAGTTCTGGGAAAGTCTACCTATATCAATTTATGAATTATTGCTTTGACCACAGATCCGTATTTGTCATATATACTTGGTTTTCCATATTAACACATGACGTATTTCTACAGCTTCTTTTTGGAAACTTCTTTGTAGATGGTGAAAGCAAGAGAAAGTTTTTCCACGACATCTGGTTTCATCTCAATTTATTGTCCAAATACTACCTAAGACAATTTCCCCTGATGAAAAGCTGTGGACTGCAACAGCAACAGCATATGGTCAAAGCAGTCCTCTTTGCATTTTTTGTGGCCCCAGCCGAAACACGCTAAGAAAAAGTCAGATGAGATTTTCTAAATTATAATGTTTCCCCAGAAGAGCTTGGAACTAAGAGAGGTAAGAGACGAACTAATGTGGTCTGGTGATCGCCTTTGTAAGAAGCAAAAAAGCCATTGGCACTTACCCACTGAAGAGCGATAATGACTACTGTCCAATGGATTTGCATTTTCATTTGCAGTCACTAAAAACTACCATACTAAGAGGAAAGAGAAACTAGACCTCTTGATTAGGACTGGGGATAGGAAAGAGGATGCAGCCCACCAGTTGCAATAATTCTCTGAGTGTTGTATTGTGCCCTGGTGAAAAACCCAATCTGTGACTATAACTGCAATGACCAAACAAATGCGCTGGATCTAACAGTAAGTGAACCCTTGGGAATTACCATTACCCTTTTGTTTTTTTCTCTCCCCTAAGCACATTTATCTCTAATGGGCAGATTATCTACAGGGCTAAGATCTTCACTTCCATCTTCAAGACTTGAAGATGCTGAGCCAGTCCCCAGGGCTCTGACAGCAGCTGCTTTTTTCCTAGGTTGACAACTCCACTTTCTTACTCAAAAATTTCAGTGAGAAGATACCTGTTTCTCTTGCTGTGGTTTGAGGACCATTTGTTACCGAGAGGTTTGAAGAGAAGACTCCCCCCAGCGTAAGCAGAGAGAAGAGCTCCCGGCCAGCCCCTTGCCAGCCCGCCCTCTGAATCTTACTTGTTCTCATTGCTTGCGTCATAACGAGGCATCGGGTCCAAGTCATTCCCATTCACATCGCAACTGGCCAGAGCATCCTATGATCATGAAGAAGAGAGGGGGAAACAGGCTGTAGTTAGAGCTGACCCACAAGCTCATGCATTCTTAAGAGTACTTTTGCAAGAGAGTTACTAGGTTAATGAATACACTCATGGCTTCCCAGCATCAGACACCTGAGGGAGAGACTGTTAGTTCAATAATCATCAGTGGGGAATTGTCACTGTATGGCGAAGTAGTCTATACGGACCAAAGGACTTCCCACTTCTTACCCAGAGTGACCTAGTTCATGAGATGCTTATCTTGCAGAGATGCCCCAATTCCACATTTTCTAAGCACTAGAGGCTGAGTTTTTCAAAATATGCTTTCCACTCTTTACTTGATTTCATGGGCTTATGATAATCTTTATCACATTTTAATAATTTTTAGAAGAAAAAAAAATTACCGTTCATAGGTAATTAGCAAGCCAGCCAAGATATTAGATTCATCCTATCAGGTTTCTTGAGATCTGTAATACACAGCATCAGTCTTGTTCAGGCATATTTTCTATTACATAAAAGCCTTTAAGTCTGACTCTTAGAGTGATCCTTTAGCTCCAGGAGCAGTCCAAATGGCAAGCAAAGGGTTAAAGTGAGAGAACAGATCCTCTGAAGCCAGAGTTGGATTTATTTGTTTGCTTTCAAAAATGATTAAAAAAAAAAAAAGCCCCGAAATACTAAAGAGAACTCACAGGGTCACTTCCACTGTTTAATTATTTATCCCTACACTTTGCCTGGTCCAGAATATTATTAACTCCCCCATGCTTCATGACTACTTCTATGTCCAGTGTTAATAAAAGCCAGTATTATCTTTGCTTCCAGTCTTTAACAAGTCCTTGTGTTTCTGAAAATAAGTTTTAGTCCATGGAATTTGAGATGGTTTGGAGAATGAAGCATGGTACACGATGCATATAACGTTGATAAGTTCGGCTTCCTGAACACAGGAGCCCTGCTGCCTTGTGGTGGCTGTCAGAGCTGGACCTGCTTTAAAATGAGAGACTCAAACATAACTTATCAACTTTACTCACAGGAAACAGAGGCACAAAACAGGCTAATCTGTAGGCAGTCTGGACATGAAACAAACCAGCCAGGAGCCCAAGTCTGTGAGTCTGAATAATTCAGTGCTTTTTCTGGCTACCAAGTTAGAACTGAGATAGCACTGTCATTGGTAACTGAACAGGTGACCCTGGAGAGTGTCCTTCAGAATGAAAACATAAAAAAGGGAAACCTGCTGTCATAATTAGGTAGAAGCAAATTTCCCATAATGAAGTCCAGTCATCTGCAGCCGATAGAAGTGCAAGCAGAGAGACTCTCCTGGTGTGTGAAAAGTCTCCCTTCTGTGGTGCACGCAGATAGAGCTCAGATGTCATACCTCACCCAGGAGAACTGACTTCAATCTCCAACCTTTAGTTTCTTCACCTGTATCTGAGGAGATTGAACTGAAGTTCAGGCTTTAAGGTCTTTGCTGTCCAGAGGCACACGCGTATCTGAATGTGCTTGGCCACAGGCTGAGGTTAACTACTGACTCTTCTGTTCAAAGCAGAGCTAAACAAATCTTTAGTTTCGGCTTAAGAAAGGGATTGATTGATATGTAGTACCGGGAGGCAAAAGTGAAGCGGATCTGTTTGCAACACATAGAGACCAGAAGAGAAAACCACAATCAAAACGCAGAAAAGTGGAGCCCAGTCTCAATGAGTGCTTCTACAAAATGACTCCTGAGGCACTGAGGCAGTGGAGGCAGAACAATATTTTAAGAGCTAGAGGATCAGGGAATTTACTGTGAGATCGCATCTCCTAGTAATGTCAGAAGCTACCGCCATAAAGTCTCACCAATATGGCTGAGCAAGGTCAACAACAACAGACATGCTAAAGTAGAACTGGGAAAGCTCACAAGCCTCAACCAGACACAAAGAACTAGAGACATCTAAGAAGTGCCAAGAGTAGAGAAATAGTCTTCCCCAGGGAAAAGCACACCAATTGCTTATCCAATACTAAGTGCTCAGCCCTGAAAGAATAAATTCAAGTAGCATCAGGTTGTAGTCATATATTTGGGAATGTGTGTGTGTGTGTGTGTGTGTGTGTGTGTGTGTGTGTGTGTGTGTAACAAGAATTAATGTAAAAAGAAGCCATAAATCTGAAAGGCAGCAAGGAAGGGCAATGGAGGAGGTTGAGGAAGAAAAGGGAAGGGGTAAGTGATATAAGTTTATTAAAATATCAAAAATTTAAAAAATTAATAAAGACATAGAGATGAAAAATTAGCAGAACAACTGGAGAAAAGTTCTCAGTCTGCTCTTTACCATAGAAGTATGCTGCCTGGCTGGCTGGCAGAATTCTTGGGGAGAGTGGGTATGGTTGGTTACAAATGGTGTTGGTGGCAGGGTTTCTAATACGTCATGGCTGTCCTTTTGAAGGCCTCAGCATCAAAGGCATGGGGAAGTGCAAGTATGCTATGCTGTGACTCCTGTGCTGCAAGAGCCCACCTTTTGCAAGGAGGGAGCAAAGCACAGAGTCTGCCATGCCTCTTGCTACCTTTGTTAGTAGCTCTCCCGCTGTATGACCATCCCACCAGGAGTCCCCCACTTCCAAGGAGGGTGGACGTCTGGACACAGCAAACACTCACGTAGTTCTGCATCAGATCAGGGTGGGTCCTCTCAATGCCATCATCCAGGATTGTCACCACGATGTTCTTCCCCGTATAGCCTCTCTTCCAGGCTCCTTCAATATTCATGTCTGACTGGCAGGGGTGCGTGTTATCACTGCAGTGCTAAAGAAGAAAAGGACATCGTGGATTACTGAATAGTGAGAAGAAGATAGGAGAATCACCCACTTGTGAAGATTGTATTGAGTTAAGAGCAATTTGGTCTGCTGGCTGTTTGAGGGGAAGCACTCATCCTCAGAGAGGTAACTGGGAGGATACAAAGATGTATGTAAGGAAAGAAAGTAAACGTGGACTCATTAATACTGAGTGCCATATCAACAGAATAAGGGATAGTTTATTGTCACCATGTATTAATGAGACTATAATGAGCTACTGTGGCATTTCATTATAAATCTGAAGAGGGCAACTGAAGAATATATACTTTCTCATATGTTATCCCGGCACCTAGGACCCAATCCAGCAACTTCTTCCTCTAACGTAACAATGGTAGGCAGTATTCAGAGCTACTTGGAGAAGGGTGGGAATACGAAGTGGGGTAAGAAGCTAAGACAGGTACTCTACCCAGGAAAACATATACAGGTGCTTCAGGGGGCAGGCTGGAAACATAATGTCTTGGCTTCATTATGCGCAGAAATTTCATTCTGCAAGATCCACAGCGTCCACACATACTGACTGAAAAGGGAATGGAGCCAGCAGCTTTTTCTGATATAATTTACTAATGTTGGTTCAACCCACATAATTGTTCCTTTCAAGTCTATCTCTTTGAAATATTCTCAAGGGCTGCTGTTTTCCAGGTTCTTAAGACTCAGAAGAAGCACAAAGGCAGGGATGTGTGGCTCTGTGATGCCATAGCAACACCCGCTTCTGCTCGCCATTCACCACTCCATGCAGTCCTCCTGCATCTCAGCAAATAGCTCCATGCTTAGGGAATGGAAAGGAATGCTACATTTTCTCTGCCCTAAACATAATGGAGACCCCATTGGCACTGTTGGATTCAACGCATATTGTATTGAGCACCTACTGCATGCTCAGCATGGTTGCAAACAAAATGCCCTAGGTTTTCATTCTAAGGGAGTGTCACAGAAGACAGAAAAATGAACAAACAAAACAAATGATTATGCACGGTTTTCAAGGGAGATAGGGGCAGTGGGGTAGAGACAGCAGGTCAGTCATATATCGGTCAGTGCCCAGGGAACTGCTTTGGGGGAACAGTTAGGAAGACACTTCAGTCTGAGAAAGTAGACGGTATGTGGTCATGTGACTGTTGAGGAGCTGATGGTAGAGAGTGGAGTCATGTGTTCAGGAAAGGGCCCAGAGACTAGGATCCTGTTCAACACAGTGAATGGCAGGATTTTGATGTGGATAAGAGTTCTGCAGGACACAGTGACACTAAGGATGGCAAGCTGGAAAAGGAAGAAGGACCACTCTGCACCCCAGACACCAGCTGTTTACTCCCCTGCTCTAATGACCCATGTATCACTCTCTTGACTCCCACCAGTTTCCTGAGCATGGCCCAGGACCCACACAGTCTTCTGCAGCCCTCTCTTCTTTTTCCTTTCCAGAACCTAGGAGCAGAGCCATGCATTTGCACAAGCACACTGGCTCTCTGTGCACCAGCTCATGCTCACTGGCGTCTGTTGTGCTGGACTGTTCACAGCGGAATCTTGTGCACTTGTCTCCCTGACTGGCCTACGGACTTAAGTCTAACCAAAGATTTCATAAACACTGCTTAACCAATATACTCAGAATGAAAGAGTAGCCTTAACTTTATTTCCAGTTAAAATTATTATGCTTCAAACTTTGACCTTTTCAGCAATATCTGGCCAGTTACTTGCTTGGCTAAAACAAACGATAGTGAAAAAAGTGGTGTAGAGAGCCAACAAATCACCTATGTTCCCAACTGTCCGATTTGGCCAAGCATGTGAGCCTCTCCTCACCAAATATTATAATTTAACAGAAAGCAATTTTAGCATGTTTCCATTTTATGTTTTTTTTTTTTTTTCCAAAAGCTGCTGTGAGCACCTGTGGTACTCATTGTGACTGGAAGTGAGGTTAATGTGGCTGAGAGGTGGGTTGAAGGAAGGAAAAGCATGGGAAACAACACGCAAGCCACAAATGGAATAAACACCCTGAATTGCAGGGAGACAGCCTGAGGTTGTAATTATGAAAACGGAAGAACACTACCCGTCAATGGAAAACATGTGTGGTGGAGTGAGCTTTGGCCCTTTGGAATGTTCCCACCTCCGCTTCCGAATCCAACTCTGATCATTTTAAACATTCTGGCACTACCTTTTTTATCCCTTACACACACCACCATAGAATCCCTGGTGGTAGCTGGGAACTTTGCTACTGGTATATTCACTTGACAATCTAACATGGGCATGTAGCTCAAATATCAAAGACAAAATGACATTGAAAATAAATATAAGATGAGGGTGAACGAATTAAGAAAATCTAGACTGTTTCTTACAGACAAGTAATAAGTCTGAGGCCAATTTAAGGATCTACTGTGAACAAGATATAAACCTCTGGGTCCTCAAAGAGAACCCTTGATTTTTAATATATTTCAGTGTTTTATGTCTTCAAACATATTACTAACGTAGTTGTTTCATCTACCTGAACTAGTGAGAGCAAAGAGAATAGAAATTGCTGATGTCACCCAGCAATGAAATGAGAATGATCTCATCAATTTCTGAAGAGCCTGATGAAAGTGGCCTTTATTCTGGCCTCAATCTTCTTGCCAGATATCCATGTTAAAGCACCACTAAAGGATAAAAGTGCACAACTGGGCCTGGTTCTCATAGCTATAGTCAGTTCCATTGAGATCTCTGTTGGGAAAAAGCCTAGTATATAGAATGGTGTCAACATACATAAGCCCACCGCCTAGAGCTCACCAACAGACCAAAGGGAACTTCAGCATATTAGAACTGGAGAAATCACATAAGTGCATGATTTAAGTACTTATAGCCCCAAGTACACCTTCACTCTGAATAACGCTATTCCACTGGTGTCAACCCATAGGTGTCTAAGTTCTTTAAAAATGAACATAAAAATGTAAGTACACTACAGACACATGGCTTACTCCAGGTAGATATACTGCTTACTCATCCGAACAAGTTGTGTCCTCAAAAATATATTTCAGAGTTTATTCAATGGATGAACAGTTTATACCCTAAATAAGTTACCCCAAACCTACATTTGTTATATCTTCATCATCAATTTATTCAGAAAAATGGAAGGGAAACCCCATTCCTTTAAAATTTTTATAAATTTTGAAAGCCCCTGTGGTAATTTGAGTAAGAATGGCCCCCCATAGACTCATACATTTGAATGCTTTGTCATCAGGGAGTGGCACTATTTTTCTATATAATATAGAGATTTTTATGTTTTATTTTTACTAAATATTTTTTACATATAAATTTATATTATTACACATACATACAATAAACGATCTACAGCAAGAAGAACCATGAAACAATCGGGAATTATATGAATGTTACATTCTTCATGCTTTGGTTATTTGTATTTGGCAGCCTTGAAGAAAACATTATTCCTATCTTGGTGCATCTAAAATCTGAACTTATTTATCATATTTTGTCATTATCAACTTAGTGTGGCCTTGTTGAAGGCGATGTATAATCGAGGGTCGGTTTTGAGGTTTAAAAAGCCATCACCAGGCCCACAGTGTATCTGCCTGGCTCTGTCTCTCTGTGTCTCTGTCTCTGTGTCTCTGTCTCTGTGTCTGTCTCTGTATCTCTGTGTCTGCCTCTCTCTGTCTCTCTGTCTCTGTCTCTGTCTCTGTCTCTCTCTCTCTCTCTCTCTCTCTCTCTCTCTCTCTCTCTCTCTCTCTCTCTCTCTCTCTCTCTCTCTCCACCAAAGCAGCCCAAGGATCAGGATGTAGCTCTTAGCTACTGCTCTAGTGCCTGCCTGCATGTTGCCATGCTCCCCACAATGATGGCAGTGGACTAATCCTCTGAAACTGTAAGTGAGCACCTAATTAAATGTGTTCTCTGATAATAGTTGCCTTGGTCTTGGTGTCTGTTCACAGAAATAAAACAATGACTAATGCATTACTCCATGGACTGTGCCATTGCTTTTTTGTTGTCCTTACATTAGAGTCTAGGACCTTGTATATGCAAGGCAAGTGTCCTACTACTAAACTACATCCCTAACCCTTGAGCTGCTGGGTTTCATGTAGTCAGTACTCTGCTGACATTGAAAATAACCATTATTCAAAAACTGTTGATAAGGTCATTGTTCGTTGTTGACAGAAGCATGTAAGCCTAAAATTCTGACTGTATGATGTTTATAATAAAATATAATTCAATATACAAAAATATGTACTGGAAACCTTCTTATTGCTAAGAAAACACCACGACCAAAAGCATCTTAGCGAAAAAGGGTTTGTGTGTCATACACATCACTGAGGGAAGTCAAGGCAGTACTGAAGGCAGGAACCTGGAGGCAGAAACTGAGTCAGAGACCTTGGAAAAACACTTCTTATTGGCTTGTTTACCATGGCTTGCTCATTTTGCTTTTGTATATAACCCCAGGACCTCCTGCCAAGGAGTGACACCCCCCCAAAGTGGATTGATCCCTCTCACATCAATCATTAATCTAGAAACTTCTTCCACATTCTTGTCTATAGGTCAATCTGATGGAGGCATTTTCTTAGGTCAGTTTCCCTCTTCTCAGATAACTCTAGCTATGTCAAGTTACAAAAAATTAACCAGCAGAGAAACATCTCTAGTCAACTCAGAAAAGTGTATGAATACTTTGAAGTTCTTTGTAAAATTTAGAACTCTGGTGCTTCACATTTGACCATGTCCCCTAGAGGGGGAGACTTGGTGGCACTCAGAGGAAGAACAGCAGGTTACCAAGAAGAGACTTGATACCCTATGAGCTTATACAGGGGGAGGTAATCCCCCTCAGGAACAGTCATAGGGGAGGGGAATAAGGGGAAAATGGGAGGGAGGGAAGAATGGGAGGATACAAGGGATGGGATAACCATTGAGATGTAACAAGAATAAATTAATAAAAAAAAGAGTTGTTATAAATCAAATAGGAATAGAATTGAGATTTCTCTAAGTGAAAAATGTAAACCACTAGGTCCTTTCCCTAACCAACTATTGTACAAGTTTTTTCAGGTGAGTGACAATATGAAATTACCCAAGGAAGCACACTGTTTTTAAATACCATCAAACTCAGCAATGGTAGCTAAAAACATTTGTTAAAGTGAACCAGGCAGAGAGAATATGAGTTCCGTCTGCTTCTTTCTGGCTGAATGATTTGTCAAATTGTTTAAATTATTAAAACTATGTCTGCTATTTGAGCATAAATAGTAGTCATAGATATCAGAGAAGATGAAAATGCAACAGTGCTGTTATAATGATCCTGCTACTGCTGACAACAGTGCATTCATATGAGTCCTCAGTGTTCCCAACTACTAGAGAAGAAAACTTAATTTAAAGAGTGAAAAGGACAAGCATGTTTCTGTGACCCAATAGGGAGTTAGGTTAAGCAACCCAGGAAGGGCAATGGATCACTAGTAGAGACATCTGGGAAGACCCAGATGAGCGCTTCACATCTGCAGTCTTGGTGATGGGTAGGTGTTGTAGACAGGCATGATGAGGTGAACAAAGGGAATTTGTTACCTACCGGGGCATTGATGAAACATTTTGTCTTCCTCTGAGACATTAACACTTCTTTACTCTGTACTAGTAGCTCAGCCCTGATCAAATGACAGTTCCCATCTGTTACAATTTATTGTTGACAAAGGTTTGTAACAGGAATTGTTACTTTTCAGTACAACTCCACATAACACCAAGGAGATGTCAGGAAAAAACAGATGTAGGAGAAGACTGTGGTATATCACGAGTGCCTAGAAATTATAAAGGTATAAAACCAGGGCTTCACTACAAACGACTTAAAACTCTCTTGGATGAGCAGTGCATATTAGAGTAAACAGAATAGATCCCTGTCTTAAATGCTAACACAAGGGGATACCCAAGAGTCCAAGCAGCGTTGCCAAAGGACAGAGAGGTCTAGACAACAGGAAGCTTCCCATCTTCACCTTTCCAAACCTAACCTCACTTCAAATGACAAGTTTTCGATCATAAAAGTACTTAAGAAAACCACTAAATGAACACAATGCATCAAAAATGGCATCTGAGCCCTTTGAGGCTCTTTATGTGTCTCACAGTAGTGTTTGGAGAGTTGCTTTCAGCCATGTCACCTAGCTTTGATACTAAAGAGTAACCAACACTCCTAAAACATAGCGAACATTTCTGTGGCACTAGAAACAAAGTAAAATTGTATACAGACAGAGATATCTGCACTCGCCAGTTCAGAGCATTCTAGAAAAACACTGGTCTAAAAACAAAGGAATTGGGTTTTAGAAGCTCAGATCTTAACCCATGGCATCCAGTCCTCTTGTCATTTCTCCTTCCCAGTTACCACATCCGAGTCACGACAATGGCTTTGGCAAGATCTCTATGGTCAAGTCCTAGAGGCTTAGTCTATGTCTCAGACAAAGAAGTGGTTATGAAACAGAAGCTAAGCCTTATAACCAGGGAAGGCCATGAACCCTGGTCATGGGAGAGTGTGGGAAAAGTGAGAGCACTCCTGGAGAAATGACATTGATGGAGCTTGTACGCCAGCTGACTCACTGAAGAGCAGGTGGAGGCTGCGGGAGATTTGCAGAGCTTTGTAAAGACATGTAATAATCAGAGAGACGCTGAGCGCATCTTATCTAAAAATAACCCAGACTTGGAAAGACTAAAGTTGAAAGAGCAAGATGGGAAATAAAAAGAAAAAGGAAAGGAAAGAAAGATGTGAGATTAAAGAGGTATTCAGAGAATATTCATTACATAAAACAGGAATCCATACATGAAGTTGCCAGTCTGAAGGAAGGAAGCCAATCCAGAAAGACAGCAAAAAACCCTCACATACCAGGTTGATGGAGTTCACTAGAAGCACTGGTCCTGCAAGTATGAAACATGGACCATGAATGAACTACATGTGTCAAATAGAGTAACTATAAAAAACAAACAAACAACAACAACAACAAAAAACCCTCAAAGATCACTGGATCCTTGGCAGAGCATTCTCCTCAAGTGTAGCCTGTGGTTTCCTGCTCAGCCATCCAACATTCAACTCAGTGTTTTGTGATTACATGTGTGTTATCTTCCCAGTGTTTTTAAGTCACTTGTAATGGACGCTGTTTAAGACCTTTATTTTCTCTAGAGTTCAGCATAAAACTACTCAATAAGCTAAGGACTGTCTTCACTTACAGGGTAGGATGACTAACTGGAATTTTGTTTTTGTTGTTTTAGTTTGACAGATGCATAGATGGCTGGCAACAATTACTGACTGGTGTGCCTGTGTGGGTGATCCTGTCAAAGATTAGCATTTGAATAGCTATACTGTATTAGAGAACACTGCTCTCAATGATACAGTGTGTGCAACACACTGAGAGTCTCAGTAGAACGGAAGTTACAAGAAAAGTAAAATGATTTTCTGATTGAACTGGGACATCCATCTTTTCCTGTCTTTGGGTATTAGTACCTGGTTCTTGGGTTATCAGACACAGATTGGGAGTCCTAAGCTCAGAACTTGTGGTTCTCAGGCCTTCAGATTTAGAGAAATGGCATCGCAGGCTTTTCTAGGCTTCCTATGTATGGATAGTACATTGTGAACCTTTCAGGCTCCTTGACTATATGAGCCAATCCCTAGTGGTAACTTCTTTTTCCTTAGTCTGCCTTACATCTTCTATTTCTTATTGCTTTTATTTCTTTGGAGAAGATTGGATCATGAAGAAAGGCTAGTGTGATAGAAGGTAGAAATCAATTCTAAATATGGAAAGAGTAAGCTGTACTAGCACTTTCTTCTTGTTCCAGCACACGGGTGACAGAGACAGGATGACCAAGAATTAAAAGCCAACATACTGCATTTGAGAGCAGCTTTGGTTACATGAGACCTGGCCTCACAAAAAGAGGGGAGAAGGGGAACGTAGATGATGGTAGAAAAGACATACTACTTGGGTAACTAATGGAAGAGACAGAAACATGTCTAGAATTCATCTTCTGCACACTGGCTGATAATAAGGCCCCGCCTACTACATTTTCCAATGAAAAGATTCACGGTGACTCAGGGATGTGTGGAGACTAAAATTTTCATAGGAGACTATGTAAGAAGGATATTGACTATTGTGCGGTACCCTTAAGAAGGTTCAACATGTCCAGTGAAGAGACAGGGTGGCAGGTAAGCCATTGTGTCGTCCTCCAGCCCTGCTGAGAAGCTCATCTGTCAGGAGGGCAGCTCCGAAGTGCAGAGCTCTGGTTTCTTTGGGGGGCAATACATGGCATGAAGGTGCCAGATAGTCCTCAGTTCTGCTCTGGTTTTTGGAAAGTGGCTCAACTTGAACACTCTTCCCTCATAGGTCATGCATCAAATTCTGAGCTGAAGAGAAACTTAAGTTTTACCACATGACTTTCTTCCTGGGACATTCTAAATCAGGAGCCAGATCTTAATATTCCACTCTCTTGCCAAATAGTACAATTAGTAAATTAGCAAATTGCTTATTTAGGGATGATCTCAATTAGAACGTTTTCTTTAGGAGATTATAAGACAAGAAACAAATCCCACACTCATGCTTATAAACATGATTCTTCAAAACAGTGAGATTGCATTATTTATAGTAATGAGAACATTGGTGTAAATAACCTTTGGGTTTTCTTTTCTTTTCTTTTATTATTATTTCTTAATTTTATTTTTTACATATACATTTATATCGTTACACATATATACAATAAACTACCTACAGCCAGAAGAACCATGAAACAATCAGGAATTATATAAATGTTACATTCATAATGTTTTGGCTTTTGTATTTGCCAACCTTGCAGAAAATATCTTTCCTACCTTGGTGAGTCTAAAATTCTGAATGTAAATCAATATCTATTATATCTCATCTTTATCAACTTAAAACATCTATCTAGACCTAAAAACATCTTAACACCTAAACAACTAAGCTTAATTGTAAAACTAAACTATCTGGTCTTCCACCCCATCAGAGACTTGAGAAGGAACAAAATTAATTACCTGAGTAGACAGGAAGTGCAGGTTAGCAGGTTCCAAAATGAGAAAATGACAGAGACAGTTTGCTGCCTGATCAGTCACCCAAAACTCTCTATAATGTTGGAGGACCTAACTGGTTTTTCTTCTAAAATATAATTTCTTTGCACATACTGTTTACCAATTTATGCTAATATACCCTATTCGGTCTGTCCCTTCTATGCATGACTGTGTGGAGAAGCTCCTGTCTTCCTTTATTCATCATGGGTGCAGAAGTCCTGCTAACAGACTTGGAGGACATGTCCCTCTTCTCTAAGGTGAGTTGAATGCAGTATGATTTCAAGAACAGCAACCAGCAGGCTTATCTTTGAATTCAGAGATACTTTTGAGGTTGAAGAAAAAATTTGAGTATCATTTGTAAATATCTAAATACACTGTTATCGATGTAGCATCTTTATACTAGCTTATGAATCAATATTTTCATGAAACATAAAGGCAAATGTAATTTTTCAAATGAGAAAGCAATCACTTTTAACCGATGAAATGCACTTATGCCATCCTCCCAGCCCTTCAACCCCTCAGGCTTTTGACAACATGACTGCTATCTCTTGTATGCATGTGCGGATAAAGGACAGATAAGGACACAGAGAGAAAAATACATGATGCATTACATTTCAAGTTTTCTCAAATTCTTACTGAAGACTTCACATCCTTCAAGATCCTGTGAAGGTACTACATATAGTAGTAGATAGATAACTCAACTCCTCAAACTAAAAGCATTGACTAGATTAGGTGTTTCAATAGACATGTTAGTGAAAACCAAGCCACAGAGGTGGTACACACAAATAAAGAAGACAATGAACAGGCAAGGAAGAAAGGAGGAAATGCTCCTAACAGTAAAGTTAAGTTAGTGGTGCTAGTGTCCTCTGTGCTCTGCCATCCCCACCCCCCACCCTCCACTTCCAGAGAATAAACATCACCTCAGCTATCCTAATAGAACATAAATGGCTGCATTACACTCAACATGAAAAGTATCAAAATTTTGGTGCAAAACATTAATAGTGCTCCTGATGATTTTTGTTTCATAAAATGGCACTGAAGGGCTGAGGTGATGGCTCAGCTGGCGAAGCATTTGCTGGGCAAGCAGGAAGATCTCAGTCTGATCCCAAGAACTCATATAAATGGACCAGGCATAGTGTGAGTTGCTTGCTATTCCAGCACTGGGGAACCAGAAACAGGTGGATCCCTGGAGCTTGCTGAGGAGCTAGACTAGCCTAGATAACTCCCGAGGTCGTCCTCTGCTCTCTACAGATGGACACAAATTCTCACCTCTCCACCCCCCCCTCTCTCTTCCCCTATCTCCCTGCTTCCTGCCTTTAGGTCAGGAAGTAAAGCTCTCAGCTACTACTCCAGCACCACGCCTGTCTGCTTCCCACCATGATGATCACTGAATAACCAAGGAAGCAAGCCTCCATTAACAGCTTTCTTTTGTAAGAATTGTCTTGTCTGTGCCATTGCTTCATATCACTAGAATAGTAACTAAGACAAGGCCTCTCCAGGCTTTTGGGGTATTTGCTATTCTCTAGATGTATGAGATTATAAACTCAATTTTCTGAATATTATGAAAGTCTGAGGATCTCCATGACCTCAAACATGCTATTGCCATATATATATATATATATATATACATATGTATATGTATATATATATTCATTTCTGCAAGAAATCTACAAAAAAAATCATTACGCAGACCTTCTAGAAATGGGATAGTATGACCAATGTCTATATTCCTATTTAAAATATTTACATAATAAAGTATAAGTGTGTAAGTATGTGTGCCTGTGTGAATTTACCTGCAGCATATGTATATAAGTACCCATGGAGGTCAGAAGACACTGCGGAACTGGGGTACAGATGTTATGAGCTGCCTGGAATAGTACTGGGAACTGAATCCAGGTCCTGTGCAATGGTATTAAGTGATCTTAACTGCAGAGCCATCACTCCAGCCCCAATGTTCCTATGCTTTTAAACTCAAGTAATTATATCAGAATACGACGGGTATTCAATCAAAACTCTTAGGATCCTAACTGGATGCTGACAAATCATGATTCAACTCTGTCATCCACCAATACTCTTGACCACTTGACTTCCTCAATTCTTTTTTTTTTTTTTAATTCTAGCAAATGAATTCTTCAGGTTTAACCAGTCTTTGTTTTCACAGGGTCAAAAAATAGGTCTATCATATATAATGTCTTTAGTGTGCTGCTCACCAAAGGGGGGGAATTGTTAGGAACAACAGTCAACATTCATCCTGTGGATTCTTTTTCTTATACTGTGAAATCCTTGACTCCAAAACCCAGGTCCACAAACACAACTTCATTGTTTCCATTTTTAGTAGCATGGGTTGAGTAGGCTTAGTGGTGCGGCTCTCACTTAGGACTGCCCATGAAGTGCTGGGGTGACTGATCCCTGACAGCCTGAGTGACACCTAAGCTAGTAGTTTTAAGTCATACAAAGACTTGGAGAATTTCCTATGCTGTGTGTATGGTTTTGTTATTAACATATGCATATTATAGCTAAGCTACATGCAGGGCCTTCTGAAGGACATACAGATACTCCTTAACTTATAACAAGATATTATCTCAATTACCATAGTAAAGTGAAAATGATCATTCATTAAAAATGCACTGATTATATCTGACCTTTCATATGTTATAGTTTAGCAAAGCATAGCAAGCTGTTTGCTGGGCCTTTGGACCACTTGGTTGCTGTAGTTTGGTGTATTCTAGAAACCATCCTATTGAAAACTGTCAGAACACTGATCTAGGAATGGAATTTTGTGAGAAAAATTCTGAGTGCTTGTGAGAATATTCCAAGAAAATGAGACAAAAGGCTTGTGATCTCAGTTACTTCAAAAACAACAAATTCTTCTTGAAATGTGTTTTCTTGCTCCTCCTAGGTGCAGCCAATAGGTGTGAATTTGCCTTAGATTACTCATTATTGCTTGCTGTTGTTTTTCAATTTTCATTTGTTTAAATTAGCCTTTATATGCCTCTATGAAAAAACATGTTTTTACCACATGTGGCTTGTCCCTGTGATTGTATACAGCTAACCTCATGAGAACTTTACTTATGTGACCTTCCTAACCCTCAGAGTATTAACTGTCGGAGGCAATGAAGAAAGCTACTACATGAGACTTTGGCCTGCCATATCTATTGGCTCCATTCACCAAGGCCCCACCGCCTCTAGAGCAGTGACAACTATTAGGCTAGAAAAAGACAGATTTCAAAATTAGAGGTCTGGCTTTTACTAACTACACTATTATGAATCCATTCAATATAAAGTTGGAAGTCATCAGTTTACTTACCAAATAATTCTTTTATCCCATAAACACTAGGGGAATGAAAGTCTATACCTTTTCACTGCAAAATATTTATGTGCTCATGTGTGTGGTTGTTTATGTTTTATTTTCCAGCCAAGACTTAATGAGGAGTTTATAAGAGGGAATGGAAACACACAAGATCTAGCCTTTGCAACCTTTATGTCCTAAGTAGAGTATAGTAATAATAAGTAAGCAGGTAAATGAAATGCACATGCAATTAGGGATTGTAGTAATAGTTATAGAGAAAAAAATCTGTCTTAGAGAACATTAAGAAGAGTGTCATTAAAGTTACAGAGTTCCTTACAATTTTCTTATTATGTTGACCTATGTTCAATGATCACAGACAGTCCAATTTGAAGTTTTGTTTTTTTTTTTTGTTTGTTTTTGTTTTTAATGGAGATCAGGCAATAAATCCCAGAGTAGAGGTGAGTAGTTGAAGCAAGATTGAGGTTCCAGGCCTCTTCCTATTTAGGATAGCACAAAATCATTTGCACATATCAAATTAAAATGTAAAATTAAGAAATTTCTTACAACATAAAGCCCTGAAAAATAAAGAGGATGTATTATATAGTTATTTTTAAGATGGAACCACCCCAAACCAAATCTCCTCACGAGCAAAGTGAGAAACAGCTCAGCCCGAGAAGAAGCAAAATCGATTCAGACAAATTCTAAAATGCCACTCCAATATTGCTCCTTCAAGACCGAGCTAAGATAATTTCTTGAATCTCCCTGACATCTTTGCTTTCACTATGCACCTGCAGATGTAAGCTGGAAGAAAATCTACAAAGCCCAAGGCAAGGAAAACAAAACATTTTGCTTAGAGGGGCCAGTAATATACGCAGTACATTGTCTGTAATGGCACAGAGCCAATGCTTCAGAAAAGATTAGATTTCATAATGTGTCTGCTTATCTGTTCTCAATAAAGGCCTTTACAGGAAAGATGGCCCCTCTCACCTGGTGAGACTCTCTCCAGACCCTGCCGCATAATGAGCAAGAAAATGCAGTCCTCATTTACCCCACACCCCCAAGCATAATTGTAAATGATTTTCTTATTAATAAAAAAGTCGAATCTGCTCAAGAATAAAACCAAGCACCTTGCTTTAACAATCACTGGCAGGCAGAATATCTTCTGTTACAGGAAATTATTCTAGAAAAGCAGTTATCTGAATGTAGTGGTGCATTTTCCACCCTAGGGCAAGGACACTTTAGCTTTTCTCTGAGGGAACCCTAACTCTCATAGAAGCAAACTTGGGGTAAAATGAAGCACTGCTCCTGTTACAGGAGCGCAGTTTGTCCCCACTCACCAATGAAAGAGATACTGCTGACAGAAGTACATCCTACAGGAGGGTGGCACCTTCCCATGTCTGCACTCTCCTACATGCACATGTAGCTAGGGGGTGGTTTCCAAACATCTGTTACCTTTTCTACCTAGCCAGTTAGTAAACTCCATATGGTAAGTAACCTCAGTATTGCACAGATAAATGTGGCTGAACTCATCCTGATGTTTGACTGCTGTGCGTCCACATCTGGCTTAGCAGAGAGCTTTCCCAGGAGCAAAAATGGGCAACCACCCATCGAAGTAAGTGGGGTTTCAGGCCTCTAAGGCTGCTGATTTGATGCAGTAGGAAAAAAAATATGCCCCCTTTCATTTTCCTCTGCTGCACCTAGCTTTCAAGAGAAGGAAAGAGGAGGTACGGCAAACATTTACAACACATGATTGTACCCCGAAGATTGTTAGGAGAAAACAGGGAATTAAAAGCTTCCTTTAAAAGGGCGGGCTTAACCAGAAAACTCTTGAAGTTAGAAAAGGGTTTGTATTCATTTCAAGTGTTTCAAGCAGCAAGGAAAAGGAAACCCAGTTAACTATATACTGTTGGTAGTTTCTGCCTACTGTAGTCAGAAACAGTACTTAGCTGTTACTCAGCACACAGGGAAGATTTCAAGTGACTGATATGAGTAAAAATTCCTGAGCCACCATTCTTAGCTGTCGGCCCTTTATTCTCTGAGCCTGTCTCCTGGTTTCAAGAGAATTGCTATTGCTTCTTATAAGATTTTCCTCACAAAAGAAAAGAAGGCATAAAAGGGTTTTCTCTCCCAAGAGAAAAAGGCCCCATGACCAGTTTGCATCGTCGCTGGTGGACCTCTCTCTCTGGTGTTGGTGAGGGGCAAGAGTCCACGGCTGCCTTGGTCTGGTCCATTCCGTTGATCCCCACAGGCTAAGGAAGGGTTTACTTTCTCTGAGAACAGCTTCACAACAATAGCCAAAGGGTTTGAGCAAGGGACAATGAAGTATGGTTACCAGGGGGAGAAAACTCACCCTGAGAGTGTTATGAAACAGCTTTTATTAAATCATCCCATGAACCACTGAAGCAGCTTCCATCACTCTTGTTAGGGATACGGAATGACTTTCTTTTATAGAGCTACTTTATATTGTGAGGCAGAGTTGAAGGAAGATGAATGTTTCAAGTTTGTGTTTTGAAAAATCAAACATAAAGAACATTATTATTATGTTCAGTGCCAGCTTTATACACCTCAGAAAATAAATGCTTTTAGTTAACTTGGATTGAGAGTAGATGGAATTGAAACTAACTTTTTGTTAGTTCATTCGCACATGTTATGAGGAAACCGTACAGATTGTCATCATCATGTTTGTTGTTAATTAACACTTCTATTTCAATTAATATTTTGCCTCTACTTGCCTTAGGTATCATAGTAGGTACCAGTCAGAGTGACGAATAGTATTTTAATCCATTTTTCTTTACTATAAGGAAATATCTAGGGCTGGCTATTAATCTTTAACAGTTATTTGAAATTATTTTAACAGTTATGTGAAATTATATTACAATTTCTTCATTTCTCCATTCCCTTTCCTGTCTTCAACCCATCCCGTGCATGCTCTTTCTGATCTTCAAATTCATGGTGTCTTTTCCTTTAACTCTTGCTTTATACACACACACACACACACACACACACACACACACACACACACACACACACACACACTTTTGAATGTATTTTTAATTTTATGTGTATGGGTATTTTGCCTGCACATATCTGTACACCACATGCATGCAGTGCCCTCAGAGGTCCAAAGAGCACTGGAACTTGTACGATGCATGGCTGTGAGCTACTATGGAACCAAATGTTGTCTTCTGGAAGACCAGCCTGAGTCATCGCTCCAATCCACCGTGCTTTATTTGTTAAAAGGAGATTAACTTAGTTTCATGGGCTGAAATTAAACAGAGCACACACAGATGCTACTGAGGACCCAATTTTAAACAGCAGGATTATACATGGGCACAACGGAACACAGAACAGGAAGGCAGGGAAGCAGTGGTCCTACAATCCCTTCCAAAGGCCTGTCCCCAGTGACCTAAGCTTTTCCCAATAGGGACACTAACAGTCAGGGAAAATAAAAGTACACACACACACACACACACACACACACACACACACACACACACACACACACAAATTCCCTTATGAACAAATATAAAGAGAATCAAGCTATTGTAGATGGTAAGAATTCTGCTGGAAAATAAACAAAAGTGAAACACTTTACCTGAACCCCAAATGCAATATACAGAAATAAAACTGCAGATTAGGGCACTTTAGCTCAAGTGAAAAACGTAAATGTTTGTGTGTGTGTGTGTATTGCAAACAAACAAACAAACAAAACTCCACAAACAGGAAGACATAAAACTAGAGTGAACTAAGCCCCGGAAATAACCTGATGATTATATTATGCTTGGAATGAACACTAACTTACAAAGTGTCCAAGAGAGTATGACATCAAATGAAAGAACAATCAGGAGCAGTGGGGAATGGCATGAGTACAACAAATTTCAAATAATGTGACAGAGCACCCAAAGGAAGTGACTGAGAAAATAGATGCTGGAGAACACACATGCTTATTATACCTGTGCCTAATTTTAAGTAGTATAGTAATGGAGAATGTGCCCTCAGTCTCCAGTCCAAAAGATCAGTCCTACCAGCCAAATTAAAAGAACATTAAGAAGTCACTGTCAACAAAAGAAAAAAAAATCAAGCTTCTCTCAGAGTCTCTAGGCTGTACAGACTGACCATTACAGAATCCCAGAATGCACTGCACTCAGCAATTCCTTCTAGGTCATCAAGCAGGAGGCAGGTGTCACCCATTCAAGACACATGGAAGGATTAATTCTGGATATTCTGTATATTTCATAGTAAATCTAAGATTCAAAGTTGGAAGCAGGGTGGAGGAAGAGTAAATATGCATTATATGTGCGGGCAAAGTAGGAATGATGCATTTAAAAATGAAAGAAAAAGAAATTGTAAAGCGGATAAATTGTACCACAGGTAGCAGCCAGAGAACATTTATTTAAAGTCTAGAAAGCAAACACAGATGTCTACATGAAGAAAGAAGTCCGGGTACAGAAAATCCTTTGTAATAATCACCAAATATGCAGAGCTTCCTGAAAACCAAACAAATAGTCTTAAAAGAGCAGGGAAAACACAACCCAATAAAACCTACCAAATGCAAAGTAAATATGCACTGATGTTTCTTGACCATCTAGAGCCAGACCTTAGAACAGAAGTCCCCGGCTCCAGCAGCCCCATAATGATAGGCGCAGATGCCAGGTACAGAGAAAAGGAAAGGTAAAAGGGGGAAATGATTTATAAAGGAGCCAATCGACTCCAAGTTCTCTGTGGTATAGACATGAACTTTACATTTAAACGTGGGAAAAGTGGATGAAGGTAGAAGCGACATGAATAACTAAGCAACCCTGGGAAAGAAGTAGTGTCTTTGTAGTAATTTCTTAGTCTCACATACAAGGTGACTCAAAGCAGTGATGATTGCAGGGCTGGAGAGGAGCCTCAGTGGTTAAGAGCACTTGCTGCCCTTGCTCTCAGAGATGACCTGGGTTCACTTCCCAGCACCCTCAGGAGGTGTAACCTGTAACTGTTACAGTAATCACCTGTAACTACATTTCCAGGGCTTTGGTATGCATGGCATGTGACATGCATACAGATACATATTAAACAAGTTAGTGAATGGATGGACAAATGGACAGATGATAGATCTTTATAAAACTGACAGCTGCTTTAGGAGATAAGCTGGACCTTAGGAGATGACTTCGCGTTTTCCAGGCCACTGCCTTGGTGATGCTCTGCTGTTCCTGGAATGCAATCTAAGGTGACAGCTGGTGTGGGGGGGATAATAGGAGACTTTTGATGGTCTTTTGGGTGTCTGGAATAAAACAATATGAAAGCCTGACTGTGAAATCCCTCAGCTATGCTTACTTTTGTGTCTTCAGTACTAAAAGGGAATTGGGTGAATTAAGTGTTACAGTCTCTATGCAGACAGTCTAAGAGCAACTAGTGTGCCTATAAAAAGATATCAACAGGTGACCCAAAGTAGATGTTAATGCAAAAAGAAGGCGGAGATGTCAAACTTCTATCCCACCTCTAGTTTTCTTGTGGGCCTAAGGGAGAGTCAGAACAGTTTCTAAATACAAGTTATGCTACAGCAAGATTATTTCCAAGCCATCCCATCATATGTTTCAAACATCTCAAGTCAAATGCACTGGCTATGCAGAGTCCGCTGAATATCCAGCTTAGCAATACCATACTATATAGTACCAGTTGTTTCTCCTCTGATGGTATGTCTACGTAGGAGCTGTGACTCAATTTCCTAGAAAATTGGGAAAATATCTTCAAAATCAAAAGACCAATTCTATTGCATGCAAGCTGTTGGTACACTGCTCTAAAACTAAAATATTCTATTTGGTTCCCAGCAACCCAGTAAGGCATTGTGAGTCACACACTGCATGTCAGTCACTATCTACTTCTATAACAGAACAATGTCAGAGATTAAATTAAATGTATTGGTCATTTAACAGATGTAAACAGGCTTAAACTTCTATGCTAAATTAAATGTGCATTAGAGCTGTCTGACCAGCAAAATATAACTAATTCTGTAATCTCTTCACTTTCATTCCTTATTAAATATTATTAAGAACTTATGGGCATTTCCAAAAGCATGGAGCTGTCAGGGATATGACTTTTTTTCTTCTTTTGGGCTCCTATATTGTCCAAGATTTGACATGACTTGTAATCCCAACTACTCAATAGGATGAGCCAGGAATATTACAATTTAAGGTCTACTTGGACTATGAAACAAGGGTAGTCTGGACAACGTAATGACATTGTCTCAAAATAAAAACTACGGAAAGCATTGGGGATAAAAGACAGTGATAAAGTACTTACCCAGCATATTCTAGGCCCTAGGTACAATTTTCACTTACGCACACAGACACACACACACATACACGGTGGAGAGGGAGAGTAAGAGGGTGTGGGGGGAAAAAGAGAGAGAGACAGAGACAGAGAGAGATGGAGAGACAGAGGGAGGCAGAGAGACAGAGAGAATATGAATAAACTTTGTCCCAGGTTTGATATGTGAACTTCTTTAAAGGTGGCATCTATATATATCCTTCTGAGACATCCTGTTCAGCTTTTTAGCATTGCCTCCTTTATTCACATAAATAAGATAATCTCAATAATTCATAAGGTTGGGCAAAGCAGTGGCATGACTTTGCAGATACTATTTTAATACGATTAGCCCAAATTCAAAACATGAACACCAGGAAGGTAAAAGGAAGAAGGCACAAGCAAACATAGATGACAGAAGTCATGTCCACTTTCACAGCAGGGGATTTAGCAATTTCTAACAAATTCTTACTAAGTTTTGGCTTTTGATTTAACATTCCCACTGCTAGAGTCTTATCTGAAAATAGACTGTTAATGACAAAAATGTGCACAAGTTTCACCTTCAGTTTATTTGTAAAAACAAAATATTGGAAACAATTGAAATACTCATCATGCCCAGTGATATAAGTTGTAGTCATTCTACCATTGAGAAAAGAAGAAAAATTCCCACAAAGTAATGCACAATGATTTCCAGTATGTATTTCCTGGGGGAAAATTAAGCCTTTGAACCAGGCAATCTGAATATACTGACTCATGGAATGTATTCTAAAGACAAAAAGATATTTTGGATTTTACTTAGGTAAAATCTGTCATTGGTAGGAACACTGAAACAGCAATTCCACAGTCAAGGTGTGTTAAGAAATTCATCTGTATTCTTGACAGCTATGATTGACACCGTGGGAGGAAGAGGCAAAACATGAACTAGAAAGAAGAAGAATGTATGACACAGGCCTAGACCTGGGGGTGCCACTCAGGATTCCAGATACTTAAAGCCTAGTAGCTTCGGCACCGATGGAGTTCAACAGCACACTGGATTGGAGGGTGACATGTGCTCTGCACAGGTATAGACTTTGCTCACTTATGTCGTTCTCCTCGGGCAACTATTCACGCGTCATTCACATTGTGTAGGAATTATAAGAGATCCATAGATGAGTACATTGGTGAATGGGTGAAGGTCATATGCAAATACTTCTTGACATGAGGCATTGGAGAGGGAACTTCAGTGTAGACAATGCCTGCACCAGATTGGCCTGTAGGAAACCCTGTGGATTTTTGTTTTGTTTTGTTTCAGCGATGATAGATTCTGAAGGACCCAGGCCACTGTAGGAGATACCACTCTACGCAGTTCATCCAGAAATGTATAATAAAGCAAACTAAGCAGGCCATGGGAAACAAGACAGTAAGCAGCATTCCCCCCCGCATCCCCCCCCCCCCCGTTGTCTCCAGGTTCCTACTCAAGTTCCAGCCTTGGCTTCTCTCAGTGATAGACTGGGATTGGGATATGTGAGCCAAACGAACTCTTCCCTCCCAGAGCTGCCCTTGGTCATGGTGTTTATCACAGCAATGGATATCTAAAGCACATACCTATACAAGAGAGTTTGCAGCTTTCAAGGCTTAGTTTCTGTGAATTCTAAAAGACCAATCATGCCTGCATTCTTAGCTCTAGACACTGGTAATGGGCTCAGAATGAACTATACCCTTAACAGTGATATTTCAATTTTTAAGTGCTAGACCTCACAACAAAAGAAACTACTATTGGAGAAATAGCTATGTCTAGGTCTGGAGCTGAAAAAAATACAAAGTGCTAAAAAACATGATGGGATTTCTCCAGAGTATACAGGAACCCGCTTGAACAGTGTCTCAGTCCTTCAACCATGATAATTTGTGAACCAAAAAAGAGTAATGTCAGAAATGAGTCATTACATTGAAAAAGAACCCATGAATTCACATGGTATTTAGAAAGGAAGGAAAGTAAAAATGGGACCACAGAATTAGAAAAGCATCTTGCAAGTTGACAAAATGATTCATGAAGACAGGAGTCATCATTAAATGAGACACCTTGGCAGAGGTTGGCAAGGAACAGGATATTTGCACATCCTAAAATACTACTTCTCAGATCTTTATTAATTACAAAGCAAACTAGGCTTTTATAATGAAGAAATCAACCAACCAATGAATAAATTTAACATTGCCAAGTGGAGACTTCTGACATGCCACCTGGCATGAAGAATTGAGAGGGCAGAATCTGTCCTTGGTGGGTTTTATACCCCAAATATTTAACTCCTTAACCAGTCTTAAAACAAACTATTATCAAACTTCAGAGTGAGATTTGCTCACCTATACTGGTCACGAGAAGACCATCAGCAATCAGGAGGCAGAGGCAGGATGGATCTGAGTTTCAGGCCATCTACTCCAAAGAATGAGACCCTGTATCAAACAAACAAACTGGCCAAGCAAAAACACAGACCTGAGAGGCTGCACCACATTCCTCCCCTACCACACCTCTGAAAGGCAGAGAGCTCATCTGTATTGAAGGAGTTAAGGAGAGGGAACAAACAGTAACAGCATATAACCTCAGGGGCTAGGTCAAAAGGGATCACTTCATTAAAAATAGTATTATGGAAAAATTTGAATATGAACAGAAAATTTGATAAAAACATTAATTCTTACAAATAAGGGCTATATTTTGATTCACAGAGAATATTTTCTCCATTTTGCAATGTCAACTATATTCTGTCAGAATCTAGATGAGAAAAGAGAGAGAGAGACAGATATAGGGAGATGGAAAAAGGTGGAAGAAGAAGAAGAAGAAGAAGAAGAAGAAGAAGAAGAAGAAGAAGAAGAAGAAGAAGAAGAAGAGAGACTGTGACTGTGTCTGTATACATATGCAGGTATATACAAAGTTTATGTTCATTACACTATTCTTCAAGATGTCTC
This sequence comes from Acomys russatus, assembly GCF_903995435.1. NCBI lineage: Eukaryota > Metazoa > Chordata > Mammalia > Rodentia > Muridae > Acomys > Acomys russatus. The sequence continues at coordinate 37,892,650 of NC_067141.1, forward strand.
TTAATTTCAAATTTATCAAAATGTTGGAAGAAGGGAACCCTGTAGCCTCAATTTTTTAACAATTATATTTTATTATGAACTTATTAATTGAGTGTACTTCCCTTACAACCTGACTAACCCGAACAAGAGGAAAAAGAGATTAAAGAACACAAAGATGAAACCTTCTGGGTATCAGTTCCCAGGAATGACTCTCCTGGTGCTGTCAGCAGGATTTCTTCTGCTAGAACCTAGAGCAATGGGAATCGGAGCCTCAGCCAGATCCCTGAGCCCCGAAGCCTTCCCTGGAACAGTTCTCTCTAGGAGCATCTCAAAGTGCAGTGATGAATAGCCCAAACAATACCAAGTCTCCAAAGACGACCCCCTCCTGTTTTTGGTTCATGTTTATATCTCCTCTCAAAATTTGTTCAAGGATGTTTTTCAGCTGGTAACAACCAAGCTCCCCCTCAATATGGTTTGACTTCTAAGGAGATAAACATCACCTGCTCTCTCACAAGTCTGTTTCTCATCCCACACTTGGGATCTAAACAAAAAACATGTTTATCTCTCCTTCAGAACCTATCACATATCCACTTAACAATATTTTTTTCTAAAGGCTACCTGTCACAGTGTCCACAATAGAGAATTCATGCTGGAAAGATGGAATGGGACAGTTTAGGGAAAGAGAGGCGTGTCTAGACTACCACAGGTCAAATAGAAACAAAGAAAGTATTTTCCTAACCAACATCAAACCAGGCCTGGGTTAAGTACCTCACCAGCCACATGTCCTAGAAATCTATGAGATCTCTGTTCTGGAACATCCGTGAAATGCCCTCTAGGCCCACCATGACACCAGATTTCTGTTGGGGCAGGATATCACGGTCCACTGTGCACTTTCATACCCTATTCCACATGCCTCTCCTAAAACACTCTGACCCACAGCCGTCTAAGGAGGCCAATGAGACCACGGAAAAAACAAGCAGAATACATAGAAAGAAGGGAGGACGGTAGAAAAGAAAATGTTTACTCTAAGATTTTTTAACCTGCTGGTTTTTACCATTAGATTTGAACTAGGAACTGCTGATACAAGGTATCCTGCAACCATGATCAATAGCTTATTAAAAAATTGAATCAGTAGCCAAAAGAACTGGCTGTGCTCTAGAGACATGCAATATCCTGTGGAACAAGTGAATGCGTTCTTTGGGAGTCCATAGGCTGATGATTTCTCATTCTTTCTCCTCTCTCCTCTCTCCTCTCTTCTTTCTTCTCTCCTGTCTCTTGTCTCCTCTCTCCTGTCTCCTGTCTTCTCCCTCCTCTCTCCTCTCTCTCTCTCTCTCTCTCTCTCTCTCTCTCTCTCTCTCTCTCTCTCTCTCTCTCTCTCTCTCCCTCTCCCTCTCTCTCTCTCCCCTCTCTTCCCCCTATCTCCAAATTAAGTGATTGAAATTTCTGATCACTTGCCATTCAATTGCAATTAAAATAACACCATGTAAAACATCTCCTCCGGAAATGCAGGTTAGAGAAATAAATGCTGGCTTTTCAAATCCTTCTCCCTTAAATTCACAAAGCATATGAAGATAATAAGTCAGAGAAGTCTTGCAGAAAGAAACCTGCAGATTCTTCACATCAGTGCATCCCAAGTGACTTGACTTTAGAAGTTCCTATTAAAAATCCTTACAAGAACACTGGTGGCGTGTGCGTGCCTATATACAACTCCAGGACTTGAGAGGTAATGAAGGGAGGAGAATCATGTGTTTAATGCCATCTTCAGTTACACAAGGCGCTTAACATCAGCCAGAATGACAGGAAACCCAGCCTCAAAACAATCCTTGCAAATAATGTTCTAGAAGAAGCATGTTTTGCAGTTAATTTTTTGTAAACTGCTCATTTGCTGCAAAGAAATCTCCTACATAATTCTTAACTTAATATGCAATATATACCTATTCTTGCATTGGAATTTGGGGTCCATGTAATCAAACCAAAGATGCTTTCATCAAAATGCTTACAAACTTGGCTGGTCCCCAGTGTGCCTATGTTCAGCTCTGGGACAAAACTTAATGTTTTCTTATTTGCCTCCAGCCAGCTGACTCACACTAGAGTCCTAGGAATTCAATTAATTGTTGAATGAATAAAATCATTAGCAATTTACTTTTTTCCTGTGGGTTTTACAATTTGTTTCTTTCCTCCATTTTCCATCCTGTTACACATTAAATTAATGCCTTTATTGAGCAGTCTGCAGTAACTCTTAGTTTTCAGTCCTAGGAGTACAGAACAGGCTCAATGCTCATTAGTGTGCACGCCCAGTTCAAATGATCTGTCCGCTGCGCAGTCCCTTTCACTCTCCAGAATGAATGGGTCTGATCATTACAGATCTCTTTAATCTTTCATTTTCTTAGACTAAACTCTACACATGGCAATGTTTCTTGTCTTGTTTTACTTCATCCTTCAATTTAAAAATGAATGGCAGGTTTACCACACTCTTCTAAAGTAGCACACTGGAGAACATGATTACAAGCTATTGTGCACAGACCTAGTAGAATTAATTTCATTCCTTCAAAACAGAATGTATACTTCCAGGGTATCATGTTGCTGGAACAGATGATTTTACTGCCCTCAATCTACTGCCAACACACGCGCGCGCGCGCGCGCGCGCGCACACACACACACACACACACACACACACACACACACACACACACACAAGCAATGCAAGTCTTTGTGATGCTTTCTGACCTCCAGTGAGAGCGATCATAAAAAATGGTGGTATACTTGAGACTCATGCAATGGGTGACATTGTTTTTGAAGGACACAAAATGACTAATATTAAGGGGACACCTGGGCTTCACGAAACCCATTTTAAAATGTTTGTAGAGAAGACTCAGTCAATAGCAGAGCACTTGCCTAGCATGTGTGAGGTCCTAGGTTCTAGGCCCTGTCCCCAAAAAGAAACAAAAATGTTTCCCGAGAGGACTATATTTCCACCTGTTGGGTTGCATGTCCAACTTCAATATGATAGTTGTTGTTCTTCTCCTTCTTCCATTTTATTTTGTATTTTGTCATGCTTAGTTGTTGTCTCTTAGAATCCTATTCTTCTCTGATGAGGGACAGGAAGGGAGTGCATCCACAGGGGAAGTGGGGTGGAGGGGAACTGGGAGGCGTGGAGGGAGGGGAAACTATATCAGGATATAGTTATATGAGAAAAGAATCTAGTTTCAATAAAAGAAAAATAACTTTTTGCTTTAATCGCAGAATTTAAAATGGCATTGTTATACCAGGATGGTGTTGAATACACAGAGTGAGATAATCCCACAGTACTGATGCAAGCATCACCAAAAACTGGATTTTCAGAATGGAAAAAAGAACTTGATAGAGATGTAAAATTGATGAACATAGAAATGTAAAACCATGTATAACTTATGTCACAGAGGAAATAGATGTATCACTTATGTCTTATGTTTACTAAAAAGTCCTAAAGACTAAACCAACAGCAACCACGCCATTACATTATCATAGTCTCTGAGTTAATTAAAAAAAAAAAAAGAGAGAGAACAAGGGTCCCTGAAGAAATGTTTCATTCCAGGCAGGCAGGAACTCTACACTAGCGAAGCAGGAAACAGCTTATATCATACAACAATTAAAACAAACAAAATAGAAATAAAAATCAGAGCAAAAGAGAGTAAGATATACAGTGTTCATGTCAATAGGACCTGGAAAGCAACTGAATGGGTGATTTCAGCAAAATAGCTAAATTTCTCTAATTTCATGAATTAGGGTTTTTGTTTGTTTGTTTCTTTTTTCAATGGGGAAAAAGCATCAGTGGCTTTTGAGGAGGGCTAAGGAAGTGAGTGCCTAGTGAATATAATTCAGCTTCCAGCAGCAACCTTGTCTTCCTCGTTGGTGGTACCAAATAAACCGATGGCCAGTTCCTCCTGTAATGGAGAGGTAACAGAAAGGCAAGAGCCCACTTGGCACTCCTTGATGAATGAATAGAGCATACAGGTAATGGCAACTCTCCACATGGCAAAGACGAACAGACAACCATCCATGTGGATGTCCACATCATCAGCCAGCTTGCAGCCTTCTCAACAGTATAACCAAATCAAATGTTGGGCCTTTGGCTCTTTATGGCTTAACAAAATGTTGAGGTAAATTAAACTGGAGAAATGAGGCCCCAAAGTAAAAACATAAAAATCTGTATCACAAGCTTTTCAATAACCTTGATATTTCAACTCAAGTTTTCAAAGAGAAACTGGAGAAGAATCTGAATAATGAAGGCAACCAAAGAGTCAAACCAAAAGAAAAAGAGAGACAGTAGGCAGGTTCTAGAAACTGCTTATTCGAATGTATATAAAGATAATTATGGAATTTTATGTGAAAATGGTACTGTGACTTTATTACATAACACAATGTTCCTTATCTTATAGAAATACACCCTAGGACATTTAGCGATAAAATGAAGAGTGATATTGGCCTTAAGATAATCAGAGTAAAGGGGGCAATAAATGAAGGAGTGAGCTTGAGTTGATATCATCAAAGATGGTGATAGGACCACTGGTATTCATCGCATTTTTCTTTTGTCTTTTGCTTTCAATTTTTAAAAAGCATTCTAGTATAAGCATGTGAAATAAGAATCAGATGTGTGTCCCCACCCCAGAATGCAGCCTAAGTTTCTGATAAAGTCCAAGGAAGTGTTTTTCAATGGAATACCTTAGTACAGAAAAGGCTATGTTAGTATTGTGTATTTCTAGCTAGTCAAAATGTACAAGGTGGGGACAGAGTACACATTGAGAGCCTTCTCCTCCTCCTCCTCCTCTTCCTCCTCCTCCTCCTCCTTCCTTCTCCTCCCCTTCTTCTTCCTTCTTCTTCCCTCTTCCTTTTCTTCTTCCTCCTCCTTTTCCTCTTCTTCCTCCTCCTCGTCCTCCTCTTCTTCTTTTGGTTTTTGGCTTTTTCTACACAGGGTTTCTCTGTGTAGCAATAGCTGCCCTGGGACTCATTCCACAGACCAGGCTGGCTTCAAACTCTCAGAGATCCACCTGCCTCTGCCTCTTAAGTGCTGGGATTAAAGAGGTGCACCACCACCACCTACCTTTTTCTTAAAGCCAGACCGTTTTCAAAAAGACTCAGTAACCATAAAAGAGTATAGGGCCCATTGCATTGTGCTTATGTAATATGTGTGGATGCAAAACAGGGGGCCTTGAGATGCACAGCACAAGCCAGCAGAATGGGAATGGCTGGTGAAAACACTTCACTGGGCCTGCTGACCAAGGCCTTTAGCATCAGCTATTAGAAAAGCTGACGTGGGAAGATCACAAGATCAAGGCCTGCCTGGGGCACTGACCGGGTTCACAACCATCATGAACAACTTCATGAGACCATGTCTCATGAAAAAGTAAGACTGGAAATACAGTGTAGTGTTATAATATTTGCAAGGCCCCAACTTCAATCCCCAGTTATACAGAACAAAGTAAAACAAGACCATTTCAGGGGATGGGGGGGGGGGGGGAGGGAGCTAAAACAAATTTATGCTAAACTTGTCAGCACCGAACATCAAGCTGAAGTTCTTTTAGCTCACTGACAGATATGAATGATTTCTCAATCAAGTTTTCAAGATATAAATTTAACTAAATTTCCAGAGCCATGCAGAGAGATTATTAAGACCCCAATTCTATTATTTGGACATAATATTCTTTCCTGAGCTTCACATACACTAATTTTATATGCTTGGGTGAGAATTCCTATACTAGTAGTCTTTTTTTTGTATGGATCAAATTCAAATCACTAGGAAGCCAAGAGACTATGAATAAAACAAAACCCACTTGTCTTCTGAGTAATATTTGAAAATGTTCCCATTAATATGGCACCAAATATTTGAACAGTCACCATCCATACTAATTGACCATTGTTTCAGCATAAAGAAAAAAAATAGGAGTTTCATCAGACTCTCCTTTTTCTAATCAAGAGAGAATAATCAGCAAAGGGATTTTGCATTTTGTCCACAGCATCTGTCATCAGAAATGGCACTTCTTCATTCAAAACCAATTTTGATTCTGAACCACACAGTTAGGTAACCAAGCCCTATTCCTGGGATTAGATGCTCCCTTCTATTGTCTCACTCTAGTCTGGCTCTATGTGCTGTTCAGCAATTTGCTCAGCCCGTACCCCTCATATTGACCATCATCCCTAACATAGACTCCCATCCCAGGCAAGAGTTGCTCCCAAGCATTTCTTACATTGAACAAATCGGTAAGTCAGACTGACTTTCTCTTGCACCAAGCAACTTAGATGGTTTTCTTCATTTTGTTTGTTGTTTGTTTTTCCTTTTTTCCTCACTGGATTCCTTTCTCTTCATTATTGTCCTACCCAACTTCACTGTCAATGCAACAATAGAAAGAAACATTCTAGATGTCTCTGTGTCATGGGATTTTAGAATTTGAATTCCCAACACAGAACCTTAGAGACCATTTTGTTGTGGAATAAATTGAGGTGACCAGTTCTCCCTTCAATTTGGCTCAAAGATGTTTATTGAGATAATAACCCTAGCTACTAGCAGAGACATGTTACAGTAATTGATCAGTGTAACTGACCCCAAACCTAGGTGAAACCAAGTTGAGAAATCAGGGACTCAGAGGAGCTGTTTGATAAAAGAACTTTAATCAACATGTTCAAGAGACCACACAGATTAAGGAAGCTCAAGGGTCAATGCTATCTGCTCTCCAATAGCAAATTAGTTACTAATTAAAGTCTTGAAAAACTTGATTAAAAATGATGTTTTTCTCTAACAGACTTGCTTATCACCATGATGGTCTCAGGGGTGGGCTACCTCTGTATTTCTCATTTTTTTTAAAGCAAAACTGACAAGACAAATTGTTAGTATAAAAGAAATTATATCTTTCAAAAATATTCATAGAAGGCTGTGTTAATTTATACTAGCAGATAAATGGATGCTTCCAGAAGTGCTTTCCTCCCCCACGAGATGGATCGCTAGTTCTTAGCCTCCTCAGAAAGCACGTTCATTGGCTATCTATAGGTTTACTTAACATTCTTAACTCCCAGCACACTCATCATGTGGGACAATGAATTACACACTGGCAAGAGTCCGTTAAGGCTCTGTTGTGTACCTTCCATGGACCAGCTTTCACACATTAGGCAAAATGACTAAAATTATCCAACTCCATACCCCAAAAATACCCACTTTGGACAATGTGGCCATCCTTTTTACTCTTTCCTCCTTGTATGCAGAAAAATCTCAAGTTCTTAGAAAAAAATATTTGCCAAACATTAAAAAGAAGGAGGAGGAGGAGGGAATGGATGAGTGCCAAAAGAAGCGGGACTCAATAGGCACCACGTCAAGCAGGTGACGTGGATCCATAATTACTTTCCTCTATAGCTCCTCACTCCGGGGAATTTACCTAACAGGAACTGTACTTACTATAGGATGACACAGATCTGCAAAGTGCTAATTGTGTTAACATAGATCAAGAGAGACATGCATGGTGACCTGGCCTAAGCAGTACAGGATCTGTCTACTTGTAAGAAGGCTGAGAAAGATCATAGCAAGTCAACGAGGGGAAAATGGGTGTGAGAGCAGCATCCAAGCAGAGGATCTGGGGGGGGGGGAGGGGGCATGGAACTCAGGCCAAATAAAGTCAGCATGCAAAAGGCAGTGAGGGGGTGGACAAACCAGAAAAGGCCCTACAGACAGGAGCCTGGCCTTGGATTTTATTGCCACCCAGAAATGTTAAATAAAGAAAAGTGACTAAATGGGGAGGTGTTACTTCAGTTGGCTGGTTTAGAGTTTTAATGATCAATCTGACTATGACAGAGAACAGAGGAAACAGACCTCAGGAGGCAGATCTACAGCTATTGCAAGACCCTAATTAGGAGTTGGCAGCGGCTTAGATTAAAGCAGAAAGGGCGGGGAAGGAGAACTGATACTGACTACAAAGGCAGAGTGGCTTTGATTAGCTGAGTGTCTTTAATAGAGGAATTACGGATGCCACGGTGGCTTCTATCGACTCCCAAGAAACACATATGATAAATCCAAAGGGCCTGACACTGGAGTTCTTTCAATGGTGTCCTGCAAGGTTGGCCATCGGCTGGCATCTGAGGCCTTGGATATTGGGAGTGTTTCTCATTATTCCATGATAAGAACTCCTCAGAGTACTTAAAGCCTTTGCGCACTGGGTGTGTCAGAACACCTGCTTTCCTTCTGAGTGCTGGGACTTTGCAACACAAGCAGTGTAGGAGCCCCTGTGACTAACCCACCCCCCCCCCCACCAGCAAAGCAAAGCTTCAAGACACCATGTCCCATGTGTTACCACACTCAGTGCTGGGGGAATGAAGTGCTTTCCTGGCACTGCACTAAGGGAAATCTCTTGGAAGCTTGAGCCGGATTTCTTCTGTTCTTGGCCCCATGAGACTTTTCCATCTGCTGTTCTTGCTTGGTGTTAACCATAGCTGTGAGTGTGACTACATTATGAGTCATGTGAACCCTCCTAGTGATTTACAGGACTCCTGGGTGGTCTGAGGGACCTCCTATTAAGTTTTAAGTAATAATATTATAATAAATATGGAAGACAGAAGTCCGAAGCTCAGAGGTTAGCTCTTGGCTGGAGATGAAGACATGGGCCTATCAATAGTGTGCATTCTCCCCAGACTCAATGTCCAGTACATCCTGACATGGAGAACTAGAAGAAATTCAATTAGGCGCAAGTGTAAGAAACTATCAATATAGGTTTCATTTTTTGGTCTGGAGATGTACTGACATAGAGAGGGTAGAATGCTTTGAGAAGCCCTGGAATTAGTTACTATCAGATACTTCTACAGGAACACCAGGTCTCAAGTCAGTCGCCCACTAGTATCTATCCTGAGCCCATGCTAAGGTGGCGTGTACCCTTTGCAGATAGCTCTTGATGCCTGAGAGTATGCCACACACTTGCAGATTTCCACCAGGTTGCATTTTCAATTGAAACAACTAAATGAGGAGTCTTAAAAGGATGATTTCCAAGCTGCTGGGATAATAATGCCACAAACTCCATCAGATTTTATTAGAGTCGAATGACAGTATAAACCAGTAGGAAAATGTGTGCCAGCCACAGAACCAGCAATGCCTCAAAGTCTTGGTTTCCTGAACACCATCCAGTTGGCTGAGAAAGGACCATGTGGCTTACAATCAGTTTTTGCAATTATTATGCTGGCTTGTTCATCGTTTTTGGCAGATATGCCCCCACACACAGCAGAACTCAGCTAATTTTCACTGTGCTGATCGGCAAATATGATTCTGGAAAAACCACCCAAGAACTTTCATGAAATCTAAGGCAGTACATCAAAAACGCGAGCCCATTTGTTACTATGTATTGGTCTTGAAACAATGCACAGGCACAAAACAGGCCACCAACATCCACAGCAGGAAGTTCTCAGGTCCTAGCCCCAAACACTTGTGTCAGAGCAAAAAACCAAAACCTTTAGGTATTTCCCTCCCCCTGCCCTCCCCTCCGAGTTTTACTTTTAATTAAAACATCAAAAACTAAAAATGTTTCAGGTACCACATGTTATTCCAACATATCTTCGATGTTTATCAAGTCCCTGTGGCAGAAACACTCCATATCCCTCCTTTTAGAGTTTTGGAACATCCAATGTGTCATTGTTGGTATAGCCAGGTTTTCTGCCTCAGAACGCAGAGCTACCTTCTCCTACCTACCTATGATCTAGTATCCTTTGATCAATGCTTCCCTTCCCTTCCTGCTTACTTCTTACAGTAGAATTTGCCTTTCATGGGTAGATTAAAAAAATATTTTTTAAAACTTATTTACTATGTGCTTCTCCAGAATCATCATTAGTTCTCAATTATTAGATAGTAATTATTATGCAGTACTTTGTCAATTTCCTCAGAAATTAATATTTAAATAACTAAATTACCTTTCCTATCTCATTTGTAAGCCCAAGTTTCATTTCTAAATTGTCTTTTTCCTATTCACCAAGAGCCTAACTATTAAATTCCAGTAGGAATAGGTTCTTTAGGGAGGTTTTAAGAACTGTCACTTGGATAACCCTCCCCACAAAGAAAATATCGCACCAAAGGATAATTCCCACATGCATTAAATTTGTCATGAATTATTACGCAGAGGGGATTAAAGGATACTAACTAGGACAGAGGACTTCAACCAGGCTCTTTAAGCTTATGTATGTGTGAAGGTGCATACATACATGTGAATTCCCTGGATTTCCCAGATGTTTGATGAAGAGTTTTACTCAACCTTAGAGTTGTGACCATTAAACTAAACTTCCTCAACAGTGTTCAAATGGACCACTGCATCAGCTGGGTAAGTTAGAACCAGTTCTATAACCCAGGGCCAAATCCTTGTGGTCTTTCTACCTGTTAAGTTTTGTCTTTGAAGCATCTTCAGAAGAGAGCTAAGCCAGGGGTATTTTTCAACCAGTTATATTTCAGGTTAAATGAAAATACCTTTTCATATTAACCTTTCCAACTTCCCAAGTAGAAAATGATGCCAGAAGAAGATATGGAACCAAGGCAAATATAAACCGACTGGGTATGCTTTAAAATGCCCCAGAAATTTAAAAGCCCTTCTCCTTCCATCTGATAACAGGGAGACACAAACAAGCTATGCTCTTATAACCTTGTACTCAAGATAAGGCTGTGCAGGTAGTTTTTCACAGGGACTCCTGGACAACAGCATCTCATCTGTGGGTGAGGGGAGAGGAAAGAATGGGCAGGAATCAGGCTCAGGCCCTGAAGGTGATTCTTCTGTCCCACAGTTTATGGAGCACAGATGCAGAGAGAATCTGGAACCCAACTGTAAGGCTGCAGGTGCAGAGATGGGTTTGAACAGTGGGCTCTGCCCCTGCCCAGTAGGTGATCTGATTCAGCAAGTTGCTTAACTTTTTTATCCTCATCCATAAAGGACGATGATAATACTGCCTAGCTCACTGGAACACTAGCAATAATCTACTGCATAAGAGAGTTAGAAAAAAAAAAAAAAGACTTGGCATAACATGGGGAACTCATTAAATGCAGGCGATTATTTTCTCTGCGACAGAGTGATAGCAGGTTTGCTCATTCATTTATGCAACTAGTATTTATTCAGCAATTGCCATGCATGCACATTAGAGACACCCCACTGCCTGAGGCCCACTCCATACCAAGACACAGGGCGCTGCTGCCTGATGGTGGGGCCAAGACTTTCAAAGAAGAATCAAACCTGCAGACAAAACCACAGCCACTGCCCAGGGACTGGTGGCTGCCCGCATGCACGCATGTGATTCCAGGGAAGCTTTGGCAGAAGAGCCGCTTTCCCAGCAAGCTCTGTTATGTTCATGTCTAGTCCCTTTCTGCTTTACTGATGTTCTTAGGAGGCCCAGAGCATGTGTTTCTACCTAGCCAGTGGATGTGCCATGCGCAATGGAAGGAAGGCAGAAGTTGATGCAACAGGCAAAGACAGGTTCTTCTATACTGATCCTTCTGATTCCTGAATGAGGACCTGAGCAGGGTCGAGGAGGAATTTCAGAACCATCATGTTCATCATAAGCTCCCTAAACTAATGAGGGTGAGGTGGGCAAGCCTCAAAGCTAGACAGAATGGCTCCATACACCATTTCCCAAACAGGGAAGAACTTGGGCAAAGCTTTTGAATAAATTAAAAGAAGCATTCTGCCTTTTATCTCTATTCTTTTGTGACCAATATGAAATGATGAGAATGGTCCCAGGCTAACGAACTGGAGGCAGGAGTCTATGGAGACCCATCAAGCAGCCAGCTGACACTACAGCATTGACCAGAATTTGGAAAATAAAAGAAAGAAGTGAGTAAAATGCGTATGTGCTTTAGCTAGGCCTCTAACATGTCATCAAGAGTGACAGGAGGATGCTCACTGGTCATACGCTTTCACTTTCTAAAAAGTTTCTTAAAGGAACAAATAAAATGATTATGGCAGGGAAGCAAACAACAGCAAAGTATAATGACGCATTATATGAATATACAATCTATGCTAACTTGAATTAATTTTGTGATTGAAAAGCCAAAGAAGAATAAGTGTGACATAACATGGGTTCCAGGGACTGTGCAATGCGTCTTGCAGAGGTTTTCACTGAACTGTGGTAGTCATCTCTGGGGGACCAGTAATGAGCCTTCCCTCCTCTGGGGTGTACACGTGAGAGGGAGTCTTCTTCAGTGCAGACCTGGTGCTGACTCTTAATATTAATGAAATGAAATTTAATACTGAGAAATGAAAGCGATGACTCCCTATGGCTTCTAAGGTTAAATGTAAAATCACACTTCTCAGATGACCACTTGGTTACATGCTCGGAGGAGTTTGGAACAATGTAGTGACACCCAATCAGCTTTTTGGTGAAGTCCCTCTGAAGAGGAGCCAATTGCCACCAGCAACATGAGTGAACACTTGAGAGCAGAACTTTGCACTCTCATGAGATCTTTGAGTCTTCTGACTGAAAGCCTGGATACTGCAGAAGAGCGCATAGCCACTACCATTCAGCTCTGTTCAGTCCTGACCAGCAGAACCAATGAGATAACAGTCGCTATGAAAAGTGCACTCTGGAGTGTCCTGTCAGGCAGCAAAAGATGACTCACAGGGGTAAGCCATTGTCTCACACTGTAGTAGAGGAGAGTTTATGGGATTTAAACATTAGCATACTAAGGGAAACCAAGTAGTGGATTTTAAAAAATATTTTATTAATTTATTCATATTACATCTGAATTGTTATCCCATCCCTTGTATCCTCCCACTGCTCCTTCCTTCCTGTTTTCCCCCTACTCCCCTCCCCTATGTCTGTGACTGAGGGGGACCTCCTCCCCCTATATATGTTCACAGGGTATCAAGTCTCTTCTTAGTAGCCTGCTTTCCTTCTTCTGAGTGCCACCAGGTCTCCCGATGAAGGGGGCATGATCGAATATGGGGCACCAGAGTTCACATGAAAGTCAGTCCCCACTCTCCACTCAACTGTGGAGAATGCCCTGTCCATTGGCTAGATCTAGGTAGGGGTTCAAAGTTTATTTCCCGTATTGTCCTTGGCTGGTGCTATGGTTTGAGCAGGATCCCTGATCCCAGATCTGCTGAACACTCATTGCTGGTGGGAATGCAAACTTGTACAACCACTTTGGAAATCTATCTGGAGCTTTCTCAGAAAAATGGGAATAGGGCTTCCTCAAGACCCAGCTATTCCACTCCTTAGAATATACCCAGAAAATGCTCTACCACACAACAGGGACATACGCTCAACCATGTTCATAGCAGCCTTATTCATAATAGCCAGAACATGGAAACAGCTTAAGTGTTCCTCAGTAGAAGAATGGATAAAGAAACTGTGGTACATTTACACCATGGAATACTACTCAGCTATTAAAAACAAGGAATCCCTCAAATTTGTGGACAAATGGATTGAACTAGAAATTATCATAATGAGTGAGTTCATCCAGAAGCAGAAAGACTGAAATGGTATATACTCACTTATACTTGGACACTAGCCCAAGGGGCATGTCCCATGAAAGTCTTCACTTACCAGGAAAGGGGGTCAGAGGAGAGGACATCCTATTGGGACTTTAGGTGAGAGAAGCATGGGAGAATGGGGAAATAGAAGGATCCAGAGGGTTCTAGAAACCTACAACAAGTAGTGGATTTTAAAGGACCCTAGCAAAGCTCTCTTCCCAACTCTTCCCAATCTTTCTCCATACTGGAGTACAGGAAGCTTTTGGGGAGGCAAGCATGGTAGCCTGCAGGCAGCAAGTAGGCCCTGGTCAAAAAGGAGGACATTAGCTAACAAGACGTCATATCATGTAAAGGTATTTGTTACCAACCCTGACAGCCCAACCTGAGTCAGATCCGCAGGCGCCCTTGATGGAAGAAAACAAGACGACTCCCATGAGTTCTCTTTTGACTTCCACATGGGTACACACACACACACACACACACACACACACACACACACACACACACAGAGCGGGGGGCGGGGCGCAGACAGACAGACTAAATAAATGTTTTTTAAAAACTATTAACATTGAAAAAAGACAGAAGGTCTGTGGTGCTCAAGTGGTAGCCCTCATCTTCCTGGTGCCCACCCTGTCTCACTAGTTCAGTGAAAAAGCTGTGGTACCAGACTCTTATCCAAAAAGACACATGAAGGCAGCAGTGCCTCTTTCCTGTGAGAAGGAACATGAGACAAGGCAAGGAAAGTCTCCCTCACCTGGTTTTAAGCAGTCCTAGGAAGACACATTTGGTTTCCATACTGTTTCTAAATTTCTTAAATCCATGCCATTGTTGTATGTGCAGACAAAGCCCACGAGTCCCTGCCACACTAAGTCTGGTGCTCTCCTTTGTAGTTGTATTCCTTCGCGGTCTCAGAGCTAGCAAGCTGTCATGTGCCTCTGTCCCCTCAGATGAACCTACGTAAATGACTTCTTGCTTCCCAATCCCTTTGAAGTTCACATCAGGACTCCTTTATTTTCTCTTTAAACATCACAGAGCTCTCATGTAAAAATCTGCTGGGACTCTAAATATTTCTTCAACCTTCCGTCTCTAGATAAGGCCAAGAAAATGAGAGTTGGGAGATGTGTCGGCCAGATTCCTCAACCTCTAATTAAGCATGAATCTCTGGCATTGCAACAGTCTGAGTCCTTTCAGGGATATAAAGCAAGAACAAATGTAGACCCTTCCCTTAGCTAACCCTCAATATAGTGGAACAAATTTAAAGACAACATTAATGGCCAAAGGACAAAATGCCCGGTGAAGGGTACCGCCATTGTGGTGTTCTGAATGATGAATGGTCCCCATAGACACATATGTTTGAATGCTAGGTCCTGGTTGGTGACACTTTGGGGGAGGCTATGGAACATTTAGGAGGTACAGCCTTGTGGAGGGAGTTTGTCATTGGGGGTGACCTTTGAAATCTTAGTTTCACCCCACTTCCTGTTCGCCCTCCGCTTTGTGTTTGAGACTGATACGTGATCTGTTAGCTTCTTGCCCCCACCACCGTGCTTGTTGCTTACTGTCACGTCCCTCTGCCATTATGGGGTTTCCTTCTGGAACTGAAAACCCAAATAAACTTCCTTCCATAAGACACTTTTGGTCTTGGTATTTCATCACAGCAACAAAGTAGTAACTGATAAAAAAAACATGTGAGGCCAAGAACTTGATGTCAGAAGACAAAATGAGAAGGGAAGTCTGTCCTGGGGATAGCATCTGTGGGACTGAGTCCTCAGGGCAGGAGGAGCAAGGAGCTCTCCAGCCAGCAGGAACGAAAGGCCAGGAAAATATGTGAGAAGGATGTGAAATTCTGTGGACGTGTGTCTTTTCATCGGTTGGAGACATGTGGAGAATTCAAGACAGGGTTTATAAAACCTGGGTGGAAAACGCCCTGGCAACACTTAGCAATAAAAATTTTCAAGAAAGAAAAACAACAACAACAAAAAAAGGGCTTTTTACAGCACACAGAGCAAACTGGTGACATAGGAATTCCTGATGAAGAATGAGTAATGTCTTCCAAGCCATGTCTCAGGAACTCTGAAGCAAAAACTCTAAGACCAGAGATGTTCATTTCCAAAGGACGAAAGATCAAGTGGGCTGGCACGCTGCTCTCCTGATCAAGCCCAGTGAGTTTACCCTACTGACATACCTGCACTTAAACCTGCATCCCTTAATGGATCAAACACTTCCTGACGCACATTAGGTGGCAATGTCAGGAGAGACTTGCCAGCAGACTAATTTCAATGATGTGCAAGTTCTCATGCACATCATGAACCAAACCCCATTTCAGGGCTTACACGCGTTAGCCAAGGTGAGCACAGCTGCAAACAGGTCTTTGCCTACCACAAACCTGGACAAACATGGCCGTAGCCAGCCTTCCTCAGTGAACTTACCATGTACCACATACTTGGCCACTTGGGATCATTGAAGTAGGTGGACTGGGCACGGCTGAGGTCATAATCTCTCTTTGTACGCTTTTTCACCACTTGCTGTTGGATCCACTCCACCTTCCGAGAAAAAAAAAAAAAAAACACCTGGTGAGTGCCTGTCCCCTCCATCACAGTTTGCATAACACAAATGACAGTCTAAAGCATTTCCAGTTTTCTGTCAATGCTGTGTAAGTGAAACTTTATTGTGACAATTAAAATCTCTGAGTCCATGAGACTCTCTAGAAAGCTAGTTCTCTTTTATATCACCACAAACTGACATTTTGGGATTTTACAGACCAATAATTCATCTCAACGCCAAGGCAGTTTTTAAGCCTTTTTATAAAAACATGCCACTCATAATTTGTTCTAAGGTGACAGTGGCAATTTTTAGGGTATATTTTGGTTCATAGTAAAAGTTGGTAGGCTTTTTCTACAGAGATTCAATACCATATATTTCAGGCTTTGTGAGTGCACGTCTGATGCAGCTTTTCATTTGACCCATGTGTCCCTTCCTTCGATAGTGCAACATATTCTTAAGTGTTTTGGCATCAGAGTGTTTGTTTGTTTGTTTGTTTGTTTGTTTGAGACAGCATCTCAGTATGTAACTCGGGCTCACCTGAAACTTGCCAAGGGCAGGTTTGAACTTGCAACAGTCCTGCCTCTGCCTCCTAAATCCTAGGACTGTAGGTATATACCACTGCACCTGGCTAGTGATCCACAGTTTTTATTTTTTTAATGCAGCATGATGGAAGAACACCACTAGGTGAATTAAAAAACATATGCCCTGCTCTTATCTCTGGGACAGACTAGAGAATCATTTTCCTGAGCTATGGGCACCATGCCAGCTCTGAACTTCAAAAGTGCAACATTCCAGGAAAACCATACCATTTAACCATGACCTCTGCTTCAACCTTGAGTTTGACGAAGCATCTGTAATCTCATGTCAGGGCTATTATATGAGGGTAGTTTTAAAAACAGGTTATTACTATGGAAAAGAAAAAGAAAAAAGAGGACATCTTAAATGCAGGATTAGCCCTGAAGTAATTCTTCAAGTTGTAGTGGAATGTTCCTTTGTTTGACAGCTAACTTTGTCACAATATTTTGAAATTTCCTATCTAGCCATTTATCTTTGTTTTCACAAAGCAAAAATTGGAGTAGGAACCTCATGTCGCTCACTGCTATAATCCCTTATCTGCCCACACAAAGATTCAAAATCTCCCTTACCTACTTGACTAAAGAACTGAGAAGGGACACAAAGGCGCCCTAGTTTCATGAAATATTTCACTTCTTGATTCTAAAGAGTCTTTCTAAGGAATCAATTCCACTATGTCATTCATTCAATAAATATTAAGTGGCAGACACTACTCTGGGAATATGAAGGAAAATGATGTTGAGTTTTGAAAGACATTTTTGTCAAAGAAATTTACCTATTTCATTACTCTTAGATTCATAAAATATAATTATCTCTACAAATGATGCACAACTCAGGAAAGTTTGACTATGGCAGTTATATTTGCAAACATAATCTAACATTACTGCTTATGCATCTCATTTCAACAAGGTTAAGTGGGTTCATATCTAGACGTGAGGTCAAAGCCTTCAGATCTGTTTAAGCGAAACTTCTTTCAAAACTGAAATCTTTATGAATTTCAAAGTGCCAAGGTATATGTGCAAATATCAAAGAGCGTCATATAGCTGCTAGACACAAAGACATTACTAGAAATTAGGAAAGTCTTTACTGGGGTGTGACAGACAGTGTTGCCACAATAAGCACATGCATTTTCCCACTATGTGTGTACAAGTAACACAGATGGGTTTGTGTGAGTGAGAAACGCAAATGGCAGCCATTTTCCTAGATGAACTGTGATACTAAAATAAAATGAAATAACTTTAAAAACAGCATCTACTCTGTAATTTTACAAAACAAAAAATGTTAGTTACATGGCAGGCTAGCTAGGTGGTGACACAGCAGCTTGGCATCTGTGTTTGACTGTAAGTCACTCTGCCAGATCACAGGACTGCTGTACTAAAAAAAAAAAAAAAAAAAAAAGTCCCCACTGGGGTATGTGTGTGCATGTAGCATCAAATACCATGTAATTTGCCTTAGTGCTTTATGGGAACCAGCCTTTAGAGAACAGGAAAAGCATTTCTTGAATCAGAAATTTTCTATGACTGAAAAGCCCATACCTAACTTTTAAAACTATTTTCTATCTATCCATCCATCCATCCATGCATCCATCCATCCATATCTATCTTTAAGTTCTTTAAAGACAATTCAAATATATTACATTATATAAATCTTGTCTCTCACCAAAAAAGCTTACTGCTAAAGCAAAACCCTATTTTTGTACAACTCTATCCAACTTGAAAGAGAATGATGTCCTTTCTCTTGGTCCACTCCATTTCAATCACATTACAGAGTGTAGTCAACTCCGGACACTTCCACCCTCACTAAGATCTCATCTCCCTCTGCAGGCTAAGTGGACAATGGATTTCCTCTGCTTCTACCTCCCGAGCAAAACACATTAACTGATAGCTATGGGACAGTATCTGACAATCCCAGCTAAACTTGGGTCTCAATTTCAAATCCATGAACTTTCTGATCCTATTCATGGGGCAGTTTATCATCAACAGAAATAAAAACTTTTATAAAGCGAAAATATGCTATAAGCCATTGCATAAATGTAAATGGGAAACAAATTATAAAGTCACATTTAAAACGTGTGTCACAGTGAGGAGGATATAATTTCTCTAGGTAATAAACTACAGTGAAGCTAATGACTAAAACAGATACACTAATGAATAAAACAGAAAAAAAAAAGACGCCAAATATGTATGACAGCACAAAGTAAAGATGCTATGCTAAATCAGAGAGGAAAAGCAAGCTACTTAAAAAATGATTGTGCTTGAACAACAATAATCAGATAAAGCTGAAGTGTCACCTACTATCAGGATCAGTTTTAAATGAATTAACTGTTTAAATGTAAAAGATAAAAGAGTTTAGCACAGTAAGAGTTATGTCAGATTAAATTACATTTACAGTGAAAAATACATATGCAAATTTTTCAAGTGATTTAGAAAAATTTATAGTCTTAACTCTAAGAAAACAATGTAAATTTGTCATGGCAAAAAGTATCAAGGTGGCGGAGGTGAAAGATAAAATAATAAACATTCACAGCTTCTAGCCTCCTACCACCAACCCAAGGAGGCCTTCTCATTGCTATACAAGAAGTTCAGCTCTCCAATAAGATAATAGTTCCACAAACTATCCTTAGAAAGATCAAACTTCTTCCTTCCTTCCTTCTTTTCCTTTTTTCCTTTCTTTCTTTCTTTCTTGTTTTGATTTTTTTTTTCTCCTGAGACAGTTTCTCTGTGTAGCCTTGGCTTACCTGGACTCACTTTGTAGACCTGCCTGCCTCTTCCTCCATGAGTTTAAAGGCATTTAGAGGATTAAAGGTGTGTACCCCCACACTCAACTTAAAGCAAGTTTCTTAAACATAGTTAAACATGTAACTAACACAGTGGCAGCAGTGGGAGGAGCCTTGGCTAAGTGGGTCCAGTGAGAATTTGACTCTTCTCAGAAGGCATGGTAGGACCCGAGTCTGATTCCTGTTTGAGATGTTACTGCCTACATGAACTCCTGTCATGTGTCACCATATGCTCCTCTTTCCAGAGGCCAACCAGGCTGCCAAATCTAGAATCTCAGAAACTGCTTTCTAAATAAGTCAGCTCTTCCTTATATGTAGCCTATGTCAAATAATTTGTTGTGATGCCACAGTGACATATGGTGACATATGATGACAAAAGCATCCTAAGACTGAACTATGATATCACCCTTCCAGATACAATGTAAAGATTAGTAACATATTGACAGTATAGAGGAGACTCATGTTTATAGACTGTTTGGATGAATGCAATTTTGTACAGCTCTATGGATGGCAACTAGGCAATATCTACAGAAATGCCAATGAGTAATTCTACTCTGTATTTATGCACATAAATATTAAAAGTTATTACTGAACTAGTAAATAAAACCTGTAAGTACAAGTAAAAATACAGTAAAATCTATGTACACAATCACATAGATAATGGAGTTTGTGAGTAGTTTATTTCATTTTCTATCAGACACCTGGTAAGATTTCTGGGTGAAATGTAGAGAGATAGACAAGCCTTCTGGTCCAATTTTTTCCTGGTTCTGAAATTCTAGCCACATATTCCCAATCTCTATTTTACAAGGAACAACAATTTTGTTAAAAGCAACAGAAAACTGAGGTTGATGTCCCAGCTGGAAAATTATTTTTAGTCATTTCATAAAGATGCAAAAGTGGCATTTATAGAGATGGCCAGTAAACAGTCACACCTCTAGTGATTTGACTGATAAGTAATTTCTAGAAAATAAATAAGATTCCATGTGTCCTTTTTGGTTAACACTAAAAAAGAATAGGGAGAAAGTGTGTGTGTGTGTGTGTGTGTGTGTGTGTGTGTTTCCTATAAGAAAAAAGGCTTCAGGAAGATGTCTCAGTACCAGCATACAGCTCACAAGCCCAAATATCTCAGTAATATTTTGAAACACTGGTCACAAAATGGTAATTGGTCTAATATAGTAGTTCACACTTTAAATCCCAGCACTAAAGATGCAGAGGCAAATGTATCTCTGTGAGTTTGATGTTATCCTGGTCTACAAAGAGAGTTCCAGACCAACCAGTACTACTACACTGTAAGGTCCTGTCTCAAACTTTTTTAAAAAGAAAGAAAAAAGTAATCAGAATTACCAAGTGAAAAATACCAAGTGAAAAAGTGTCAAGAAATTTTGTAAAAGAATTATTTTATTTTTTTTCTCCTTGAGTAAATTATAAGCGACTTATTAAATACTGTAATTATGTTGTCGTTCTTTTTAAAGAAAATAAAACAATTGTTTGCAGTTCACCTGTTTCAGATATCAGCTTGGAGGCAAATAAGTATTATGTTATATTTGAATTTTCACTTGATCTGCTTGGAACAGGCATTTAGAATTTATTTAATAACTGCAAAATACCAAAGGCTTATGTAATAAAAGTACAGCTGGTCAGAAACACATGGAATATTTAAGGATCTTTGAGTAGGAAATTGTGAAGTAAATATCGCATTAGGACTGGAAAGATGACCGAGGGGTTAAGAACACTGCATACTCCTCCAGAGTACCCAGGTTTAATTTCCAATACCCACAGGGTGGTTCATACCCATCTGGCCAAAGGGGATCTGATGACTTCTTTTGGCCTCTGTAGGCACCAGGCACTTACATAGCACTCAGATAAGCATGCAAGCAAAACACCTATATACATAAAATAAAAAACAAATAAACGTTGAATACACACTTGAATAGCATGATAGAGACAATATAGACCACACTTGAAACGCTGACTCTACCATAAAACTGTATATTTAGTTGGCCTTTTCTCAGAGCCAAAGTTTTAGAAATGATTTAATTCAGTTTTGCTCCATTGGCTTTAATGGAAAAATTCATAGTATTATTGTGAGGAATCCCGGTCACACTTCCGCACACATAACCTACTCCACTATTATAAACATCCCTCGCCACACTTATTTTCCTTCTTTTCTTCTTAAGCAGGAAAGAGGAAAACGAGTGGTTACCCCAGAGGGAAGCAGTATAATGTTCTCCTCCCCACTTGCAAAGCCTTTCATTAGTCCACCCTCCCTCAGAAGTATTTGCCTGTGTGCCTACTGTGTGGCAGGTCCTGCGTGAGATGGGACAAAACGTCAGCAAGCAAAAGAATTCCCTGACAGTGTATTTAAATAAATAGATTATACCATAGATTTTTAAACTGCTGTGTGATGCAAAAACAAGTAACATGAGGAAATAATAGGTGATTATAGAGGATGGACTATTCTGGAAATGCAGTTAGGGAAAGAATCCTGGGAAGATGAGATATTTCTATAGAACATTAAATAAAAAGGAACTGTCTGCATGAATGGCTCAAAGAGAAGTTAATAGGCTATGTGACCAGGTAAAGTCAAAACCTCAGGATGATGGTCCACTTGTGTATTTCTGCCCATAACTCATCTATACACGACAGCTGCCTACATGATCCCTGAACCCCTGAAAGATATATTGATATTGTATTTGACCTCTAGGAGATAAACAACAAAGGAGAAGTCAGTACAGACATCAGGGAATGATATTTCCAGAGCTGGTAAGCAGTTCAGAACTCCAAAGAAACTGGAAAAGATTCTTGAAAGGAAATACAAATTTGTAATAAACATATCCCCCACAATTTTGCTTTCTCCTATGATAGGAATTAAGCAAGGAGCTCTCGGTGGTCCAGGGCAAGGGATCATCTTACAGATCTAGGAGTGCCCTTGTGATGTTGGTCAAGACGAGCTGCTTCCATAGGGAAGGAGGGTTTGATGTGTCTTTTATCCTCTCAAGCTTGCAGTGAAAATCACAGGTTCCATGCTATCTAAACAATGTTGAGGCTATAAAATAATCCCTAGGATAAAGGGGGTGTGGGTAGGAAACACTCCAACATGAGGCATAGGTGCTATGCAGTATGGCAGATGTGGCCATTTTACTGGAAACGGGAAGATGATTGCCAGCCCTACAACTCCATGAGGAGAGAAAATGACCTCCATGGGGAATCTACACTTAACATGCAGTGTGCGCAGTGTATGCTCTTCCCGTAAGAAACATGATGCTATTTGCAATCAGTGATGATGAACTGGACTAGACTATGCCAGACATGGGCAGTACAGAACAAAATGACAGGGGGACACCAACCTTGGTGGGATGCCACCAGCCATTAGTTTGGCTACTTTTGGGAAGAAAATAACCACAGAAATTCTAGTAGTTGTAAAAATAGTATCGCACTTGTAAAAATAGTATTATTGTCAGAGGGTCCAATAACAAAGTGCTACACAAACACAGGTACCGATAGTGCTTAATAGTTTGCCTTTTAATTACATGGTTTCTTTGTTGCTTTTAGAGAAACAAACTGTGGGTTAGTATCCATAGTGCCAAAGGCAATGGTTGACAATAAGCTCTCATATGCCGATGTGTACTGACAGATAGTTTGACATTGAACTCTTCTATTTTCTTCGTACATATGTCTCAACTTTTCCAGTTAGTAAAAGCAAAACAGCAGTAAAGTTTTAACAGAAAGGGCAAAGAAAGGGAGCCAGAAGTAGGCTTAATCCTACTACATAGTAATGCATTATCTGTATTCTAATTAGACAGTAGCACACAGATGATCACATGGCTAGCAATGAAGGGCATGCAAAAATGTTAATAAGGTATACTTTCTTTTACCAGCCCCTGATTTGCTGAAACCTGCTTCTCTACAGATTTTTACCATTTGCCACCAAGCCACTTCCTTTACCTCACCAACCTATATTTCAGAAGCCATAAAAGACAGTGACTACAGGTAAATATAGAAAAACAAAGGGTACTCAGAGACGGAGAACCAGTCTATCACCACAGACACAAGCAGGCACTTCAAACAAGACCCCGACCAGGAGTTCAATCTCATGCCGCTCCAGTCTCACAGACTAATAAGGGACATTGCCAACACAGTAATGCTCCTTGATGAGCCATACCAAATCTCACAGCAAATAAAGTGCAAAATTGAAAGAAGCTATGAAAGGGAATAATGAGCAGGAAGATGATCCGAATCCTAGTCTTAAAACCAGACAGGAATAGGCATCAACCCGATGGGAAATTTTAGTGCATATTTCTTTAGCACTTAAACACTGAATATTTTAAACACTGAAAATTTAATATTCTAACATCAAATATTAATATGTAATTAAATATATTTATATCTAATTAAGTACTAATATCACAACTATAAAATTTTAATAAAATTTAATGTTAAATTTCAAGTACCTAAATGAAGATGGCCTATGCTGGCCACTAGCAATATCTCCTGTAAGTAATACATTTTCTCAATTTGCAAGGAACATCATACTTATGATTTATGATATATACATATACTTATTATATATATATTTGTATATACTTATTTTTCTTGACTTCAACTTTCTGGGAAGAATCATGTTAAAAGACTTGACATTAAATTTCCCTTTGAAGTTAACATTCTTTAAGCTTCCTGAAGAATTCATTGGCAGCTAAATATCTCTCTCTCTGTCTCTCTCTCTCTCTGTCTCTGTCTCTCTGTCTCTCTGTCTGTCTCTGTCTCTCTGTCTCTGTCTCTGTCTCTGTCTCTCTCTCTCTCTCTCTCTCTCTCTCTCTCTCTCTTGTCTCAAGTATGTGCATTCTTTGGAACAAGTTTCATTGTCCTATAGAAAACATTGCTATATTTACTAGATTATGTTGCTGTGAAAAACACCAGGACCAACAGCAATTGTAGGAGGAAAGGGTTTACCACATGGTACAACGCACAGGCTAGCTCAAGGCAGGAACCTCGAAGCTGAACCTGAAGCAAAGACCACAGAGGAGCACTGGCTGGCTTGCCTCTAGGTGCAAAGCCAACTACCATCTTTTATAGCCCAGTCCCCTCTGGTCAGGGATGACACCGCCCACAGTGGACTAAGCCCTTCCACATCAATCACCTGTCAAGAAAATGCCCATAGACAGGTCCCCTGGCCAGTCTGATGAAGGCAATCCCTCAAGTGAGGTTCCTTCTTCCAAGATGAGTGGAGGTGACAACCAAGATTAACCACCACATTACCTCCTAGTCATGCCACGGTTTCTAGTGGACCTAGAAAGAAAAAAAATTAAAAGAAAAAGAAAAGTGTGTCTGGACCGCCACACCCTCTTTCCCTTTTCCCTGCTTTGTGCGTCAAGGGGAGGGGCATTTAAGTAAGCATACCAAATTTTAGGACTCATGTTCTATCAAAATGAAATATATACATTTATATATACACATTATATATTATATATATTTATTGATTGATGTGAAGTCATTAAATATTTGTCAAATGGCAAAACAATATAAAAAATTCTTTTAAAAGTTGTATTTTATACCCTTCTATTTAAAACTGTAGGACAATTAATTTAAACAACAAAAAGAAATTTGCACAGAATTTTGACTGGTCAATTATTGAAAGGAAATGGAATTCTAAAGTGCCTAAAACCAATCTTATTATCTTATTATCTGAATGCCACCTAGGGTTAAATTTGCTTTTGATTAAATATAATCTCTTAATGTGGAAACTGAATTAGAATAGTCCATAATTCTCCCCATCTTCACTCCAGGATCAAGATTGCCACACATTAAAGGAATATTGTGGCAAGACTTCATTCCACATGTGTTTTTGCCTTTGAATAATCATCCTTTAAGCAATTTGAAGAGTAAGGCAATGCGGTTAATAAAGCCCATTCAAAATCTAAAGCAACCATGGGATGTCTCATTCTGTCCTGACTATGGTATAAGTTTTAGATGGCAGCAAGAATGACATTATTCCCTCAAAATAAAGCTTTAATTTAGCTTAATGGACTTTGGTTCTCTTTGGCCAGCCCTGTGACTGTGAATAAATCATTCCAGATAGCCTCAGATCTGTATTTGAAAAACTCAACGCCCTCAAGCTGTATGCCAACCAAATGATGAATACAAAGAAGAGCATTATTTTGCACAGAGAGAAGAAATTGTTCAATTCAATTGAGATTAATATAAAAGAGACAAATGTTGGCAAAGGAAAGGGTAGTTATTCTCCTAACTTCTCAAAGCAAAGAGCATGGGGTGACCCATTAAATGTGGGAAAGTATGTCAGCATCTCTCTTCACCGTGTTCCATACCATGCAATCCACACAGGCAATGGTCAGGAAAGCTCTGTTCATACAGAGAGAGACACTCTTCCCTTGTGAATAATTCAACCCCACTGCACATATCATCTTACTCTCATAGTTTTTTAAATATAAATGGCACTGGGTTTTGTTCTTAAGTCCCATGGGCCCCACTACAGTGATTTTGTTCATAGTTGAAGGAGCGACGAGGAAGAAGGGTTTAAGTTGAGAATTGGGGCACTGAAGTTTTATACTTGTATCTGTTTGCTCCTCTTTTAACAAGCCACATTGGCTAGCCTGGTGGATTCAACAGTTTAATCTTCGTCAGGATTAGAAAGCTTGAAAGTTAAAAACTAACCATTGCTGTGCTGACAATCCCCTGTTCTATGAATCAAATACCATTGAGGGGGAAAAAAGTCATTTTTTTCCTGTTCTTGTAAGATAATAAATACACATGTGTATCATGTTCCCTGAAGCCCAAAGAGTTCAAAGTTCATTAATAGGTAAGTACTGTGACATCACTGGAGGTGGACACACCGAGCAAAGCCGTCTACGTGGGCCCTGCAAGCAGAGAGATGAGAGACTTGAGGTCTGGTAAAGAGCTACAATGAAGATATCAATCATCTTTCTCTGT